>NC_064614.1:762244461-762549076 GCF_023898315.1 Schistocerca nitens | reverse complement strand
GGAGCCAGATTGGATGGAACTGACGGAGGAAGTGGAAAAGGCCGAAAGAAGGGCAGTCGTTTTGTATTATCACGAAACAGGTGAGAAAGTGCCATGGATATGATACGTGAATTGTGGTGGCAATCATTAAAACAAAGGCGTTTTACGTTCCGGCAGGGTCTGTTCACAAAATTTCAATCGCCAATTTTCTCCTTTGACTGCGAAAATATTTTGATGTCGCCCACTTACATAGGGAGGAACGTTCATCATAATAAATTAAGAGAAATCACAGATCACACGGAAAGAATTACTTGATCCTTTTTCCCGCCCGCCGTTCGAGAGTAAAACGGTAGAAAACTAGCTTGAATCAGTTTCGATGAATCCTCTGTCAGGCACTTGACAGTTTCAGAGCAATCATGTAGATGTAGATAATTAAGGAATTGCGCTACAGATGGTGATACGGATCTTTCTGTCACCACCTCTTCTGCCACCAGGATCGTGCCGATTATATGCGAATAAGCGTAACCGCAAGGACGTAGTTGGGCGACCTTCACTTTAGAGACCTTTCATCCTGTGTAACTAGCTATTGAGTCTCGTGTGTATTTTTCTTCTGCTTTTTCATCTTTCTCCCCTAATCACTTAAGAAGGTCTCATTTAGCCCGTACACAGTGCTCCAGTTGTGAGTCTTAACGGGTTGCTAGTTGAGAAAATGTAATAGTTAATTACTAGCTCCAGAATTTGTCTGACAACCAAGTGAAATGTCCCGAAACTTGATCGGAGACGACGGCTTGGATCTACAAGAGTGGTTCAACAAATAAGATAACGAGAGCTATCGTGCGAATTAAATTCTCTGTCTACGCAGAAGAGACACTGGAAGCTTTCTAACGCCGCCAGTAAATAGTGCTTCGAAATTCTGTTTAACTACGTCGGCATTGGTGGGTATTAAAGTGCGAAGTGTAATAAGATTTTAGCGTTTAAGGAAAATGTACCCACCTACAATTCTTCGTCAGTTAGACGCAAGTTTACTGAGTCGTTGTAAAGTCTCGAAAACTGATGTGGTTTTGGTACCAGAAATTTGATGAAGGCTGAAGAGATGTGTAAGACGAGCAAAAATGAGGGAGGTCGAGTACGTCCATCTCAGACGACGACATGCGCCGTGTTCAACAGTTGATCCACGCCAGTTATCGCATGATGTGAGGCAGATTGCACCTGAACTCAACATCTTCGTTGTCAGTGCAGCGGCCATCGTGTACAACACACTGGACTACCAGAAGACGAGATATTGATGGGTACCGCAGTCACTCTCAGACGAGCACAAGCGAAAGAGGTTGACTGTCCAACACTTAGCATCAGGAGGAATATGTTCCTTTTGAACACCGTATCGTCACAGCAGACAAAATGAGAGTGTTTCATGTGACACCAGAAGCGAAGAAAACATCAGTGTCATAAAATCACCCAAACTCCGAAAAGAAGTAAAAAATTTGGCCAGATAAGGGAAGACTCGTGCTCTAAAGATCCTTAAAAATTTAATTATGTGTCTAGACAGTTCATCCATCCTAGGCATCGAGAATGTCGACAACTTTTGCCTCTTATCCTCACTGATTCAAGATATTTGTCTCAGGAATTCCAAGAGTTTCTAGAATGATTTAATTTTGCGCCTGAAGTCGCATAACAAATAACAACAGAGATGAAACTTCCTGGCAGATTAAAACTGTGTGCCTGACCGAGACTCGAACTCGGGACCTTTGCCTTTCGCGGGCAAGTGCTCTACCATCTCAGCTACCGAAGCACGACTCACGCCCGGTCCTCACAGCTTTACTTCTGCCAGTATCTCGTCTCCTACCTTCCAAACTTTACAGAACTTCTCCTGCGAACCTTGCAGAACTAGCACTCCTGAAAGAAAGGATACTGCGGAGACATGGCTTAGCCACAGCCTGGGGAATGTTTCCAGAATGAGATTTTCACTCTGCAGCGGAGTGTGCGCTGATATGAAACTTCCTGGCAGATTAAAACTGTGTGCCCGACCGAGACTCGAACTCGGGACCTTTGCCTTTCGCGGGCAAGTGCTCTACCATCTGAGCTACCGAAGCACGACCCACGCCCGGTCCTCACAGCTTTACTTCTGCCAATATCTCGTCTCCTACCTTCCAAATTTTACAGAAGTTGTCCTGCGAACCTTGCAGAACTAGCACTTCTGAAAGAAAGGATACTGCGGAGACATGGCTTAGCCACAGCCTGTGGGATGTTTCCAGTATGAGATTTTCACTCTGCAGCGGAGTGCACGCTGATATGAAACTTCCTGGCAGATTAAAACTGTGTGCCCGACCGAGACTCGAACTCGGGACCTTTGCCTTTAGCGGGCAAGTGCTCTACCATCTGAGCTACCGAAGCACGACTCACACGAAGTCCTCATAGCTTTACTTCTGCCAGTACCTCGTCTCCTACCTTCCAAACTTTACAGAAGCTCTTCTGGATGGATGGTTTTTCGGAAAATAATTATAAGCAACGGTGTTTTTTACATAAATGAACAAAATGTATTCAAAAAGTAACAATGTACTGAAAATTAAATGAATGTAAATTTTAATTGAAAAAAGATGATTTCATTGCACGGCGGTGCAACTGCAATGTCGATCTCGGAATGTTAAAATCACGAGCGGCAGCTCGTAAAGATATTCCCATTTGCATTGCAGCAACTGCTCGGAGAATATCGTTTTGATTGCGTTTTGTCGTATATCATCTGTAATTTAGTACCATTTTCCAAAAAATAAACAAAAATTCACTTTCTTTTCATAAATAAATTATTCCATACACATAAACTATAAAAAATATGCGGTCGGACTTACCCCACCATTTAGCGGTCGGATTTACCCCACCATGCCATGTTTCATTTAACACACATAGAAACAATTTACACGACATTTCCAACAAAAACGATACATACACTGAATAGCTCATTAAATGCACTACAAAAGTCACTTACCGTTTTTTTTTCGATCGTTTTATTTAATAAGGTAAATCTAGTGATGCAATTTGCACAAAAATTAAATTGAAACAATCGAAAACACATTGTCCTTTGGGTGTCTAAATGTCAAATGGGGCAAAGCTGTCAAGGTGATATTTTCGTTATTTCGAGTGCTCTACATGGTAACACTAATGCGAAATCGCTCCACTTTGCCGTTTCTCACAAATAGAGGGCGGTCGGGTTTACCCACCCGGTCGGTTTTACCCCACCTTACCCTATAAATGATCTAATAGAAAGGTCGGATGCTCTTTAAGGCTATTTGCAGATGATGCAGTTGTTTGTACCAAAGTAGCAACACCAGAAGATAGTACGAATCTGCAGAACGACCTGCAGATAATTGATGAATGGTGCATATATTGCGCACACATAGAAAAAGAAATCCACCACTGTACAGCTACATTGTTGATGACAAACAGCTGGAGACAGCGTGTGCCGTAAAATATCTAGGCGTAACTATCCAGAGTGACCTTAAGTGGAATGACCACATAAAACAGATAGTGAGAAAAAGCAGACACCAGACTCAGATTCTTCGGATGAATCTTAAGAAAATGTAACTCATCCACGAAAGAAGTGGCTTATAAGGTGCTTGTTCGTCCGATTCTTGAGTATTGTTCATCTATCTGGAATCCCTATCAGGTACGACTGATAAAGGCATTATAAAACGAAAATGAGTGTTTGTGTATTACAAATAACTGACCTAACGTGCTTGACAGTTTCTAGAAGTAATAAGGACCCCTCTTACTGCTGGGCTTGAAGAAGTAGTGACTTTCTATGACAATAGCCACTTGAAGTCATCGCAGAAGAAAACGAGTCTCTGTCTCCAAATCACTGTTCATTCAGAAATGGAATACACCGGAAATGATGCAACAATGTTGAGACCTGTCTCATTGCGATCGCCTGAAATATCTACGAGTAAATTAGGGCACATACTCAATCACAAATTCCGTCTGAAGGATCACACTGAATGCTAGTTCTTGGAGCAACCCTGCTCAAAATACAGCTTATACCATTTAGAAGGCCAGCACAACGTCAGTCAAGGACAATTTTAAAGGAAAGTAATGTAGTCCTCTGCATCAACTATACACATTTTTCACAAGCTTAAGGACGAGCTTTGAGTCCTTTCAGTCTCATCTTTGATGGACAAGTTCAGTTTCTGTATGCCTGGCGATGAATACGATTGTATATCCATTTTAGATGTTTACAAATAAGTTTAAATGGGTATATTTATGTACATGTGTACAAACTTTCCCAAAGGGGGATTACAAGACAGTTATATTCTTAGCAGCTTTAAGAATTTAACTCGACAGATTGATGAATTTTTTTCTACACGCCCTATTTTCCCACGTAATATCCATCCCGTTGTGTGGCCTTCCTCCAGCGCAAAACAAGGACGTGTATGCCCTGTCGGTACCACTCCTTGGCCCTCGTGATGGAGCCAGTGCTTTACTGTGTGAATCACCCCCTCGTCGTCCTCCAAATGCCGAGAAGTAATGCGTCTGTCCTCGCGAATGACAGCTGCGCGGAGGTTCGAGTCCTCCCCTGGGCATTGGTGTGTGTGTTTTCCTTGGCGTAAGTTATTTTAAGCTAGAGTAAATAGTGTGTAAGGTTAGGGACCGATGGCCTCAGCAGTTTGGTCTCATAAGATCTTACCACATATTTCCAGTTTTCGCAAATGACAACATCAGCTCGCTGCAACATGTCAGATAACAGCCGTGGATGGTCTCCCTGCCCGCTGAAAATCGTGGAGCTCCGCCGAACCGCCTACTGATGACCTCACCCTCATTGCCCAGCAGCTAACTACTTCTGCCGGCAGCAAATGCTCCATAGACTTTGCACAAGCGTTTGTGAATATTCCACACAGTTTGACTGTTTGCAGTGAGAAATCCAATGACAGCACGTTGGTGGAACCGTAGATCAGCAACAGACGCCATTTTGAAACTGTCCTGCCACTACGCTATTGGTCGGAACTGACGGAAACTTGGTGCGCTCACTCAGGAGACTTCAAATAATACATACGTAACGTTTCGCAATCATAGCATTGTTTTCGCTGAGAAAAAAAATTACGGTGCATTACTTTCTGGGCAACACTTGTAATAAAAGATAACTACTTTGCTGAAGAGACATAATTTCGGTCACAACGGCGGAGGGAATAGGATATGGTAAATTATTAAAGTACTTCCAGTACATCACCAAGTGCGTTCCGACATCATCGTTTCTGTTACAGTTAGTATCAAATTCTCCTCAGACAGATTTATTTCTGATTACCAGTATATGTAATTACACAGCGTTATTCGGAAGTACCACTAGGGTGGCAGAAGACGACTACGCGAAAAGTGCAGGACGTACAGAAAAAGACGCACATCAGGTCTATAGAACACCTCCTGAGGTTTTTATCCCACTTTACAGGTGCTCAATATGAGCACAACTTGTGATGTGTGCCACTCACTGAAGTCACCGACACAGATTGCCCCTAAAGGCAGGACAGTAGACCTATTTAGAAATCTGTTCGTTGGATTGCGGGCCTGCACTAATTTGATGTGACCGTACGGAGCGGATGGTTGGTCTACATATTCAGTCACTTCTATCCCTACTACGACTACGACACTGCGCTTATTACGAATCGAAACTTGCAGGGATGCTCTATGCAGTGGTTTACATCTACAGTTACAGCTACATATATACTCCGCAAGACATCTTAAGGTATCCACAGTATCCTTTCTTTCAGGAGTGCTAGTTCTGCAAGGTTCGCAGGACAACTTCTGTAAAATTTGGAAGGTAGGAGACGAGATATTGGCAGAAGTAAAGCTGTGAGGACCGGGCGTGAGTCGTGCTTCGGTAGCTCAGATGGTAGAGCACTTGCCCGCGAAAGGCAAAGGTCCCGAGTTCGAGTCTCGGTCGGGCACACAGTTTTAATCTGCCAGGAAGTTTCATATCAGCGCACACTCCGCTGCAGAGTGAAAATCTCATTCTGGAAACATTCCCCAGGCTGTGGCTAAGCCATGTCTCCGCAGTATCCTTTCTTTCAGGAGTGCTAGTTCTGCAAGGTTCGCAGGAGAAGTTCTGTAAAGTTTGGAAGGTAGGAGACGAGATACTGGCAGAAGTAAAGCTGTGAGGACCGGGCGTGAGTCGTGCTTCGGTAGCTGAGATGGTAGAGCACTTGCCCGCGAAAGGCAAAGGTCCCGAGTTCGAGTCTCGGTCGGGCACACAGTTTTAATCTGCCAGGAAGTTTCACATCTTAAGGTGTTTGGCAGAAAGTACTTTCTCCCTTTCCTGGTCCAGTGGCGAATGGGTCGAGGGAGGAACGATTGTTGGCAAACCTCTGAATGAGCCGGATTCCTTCTATTGTACCTTCATGATCATTTCAAGCGTTATATGTCAGAGCAAGCAATGGTCTGGCATCTGCCTTACCTGCAGTTACCTTTATATGGTCGTCCATTTTCAGTCATTCCATATCCATACTCCCTAGATATTTTATGTATCTGACTACTCCCAATGATTGTTGTGTAGTCGTATGATTATACAGTAATTGGTCTTTCTGCATATTTAAGTTAGTGATATGTGCTATTTTTCTGTGTGACTTGCAGTTTACGCGTAGTCGCTTTCTGAAACCCCCGAGATATTTACAAGTAACTCTGGGTAAAAATATTGACGCCGGTTTCATAAAAGTAATTATCGATGAGACAAATAGTTCCCATCTCACCCAGTTATTACGTTTTTAATACAGTTTAGGAAATGCAATATTTAAACACCAAGCTACACAAATAATTTTGCTATCACTGCGTTTATTTTGGTACATGCTCTGTGAAAATATGTGTTTTAGTCTTATAACATTCTGAACTTTCCTTGTTGTTATACATGTACGTTTGTACTGAAGTAGTTAACTTCCTGGCAAATTAAAGCTGTGAGTTAGTCCGGGCAGTTTCAGTCTTCCTGTAGATTTCACAGCAGTACACACTCCACTGCAGAGTGAAAGGTACAGGGTGTCCCATAAATGCTGTGACAGACTTCGAGGAGTTGTAAAGGTTGTCTTGGGGGACAAATCGAGGGTAGGAACTCGCGTCCGCAGACATCATCGAACGACGCTACGCAGCGCCGAAGTTATAGGCGTCGGCACTTGACACAAGACCACCTCTTCGGCACCAGATGTGACTTTTTATCCTAGCGGACCATAGGCAGAAAGTCTTCCAGTGCTGTCTGTAGCTCAATGATTGCGTCTCATTGCCTCAATCGCCAATGGAGAAGATGGAGCTAGTTGCTGCTTTTTCTCCTGTGAATGCGTTGCTCAGTTGCCTTGGTGGATAACGCTTTCTGACGCAGGTTTATATCTGCATTTTATTTTTCTACTGTATATCTAAAAACGTTAGAGATTTTAGAGAGTTCCGGGAGAAAAATGAACTGCAGAGAGGAACCTGTGTCAAGAGCTGTCATCCACTGAGGCAATGAGCATTGCATTTGTAGGAGACAGACCTCTCTATGTAGAAGGTATCTCCATCTTCTCCACTGGCGATCTTTGCAATCAGTCGCGATCGCTGAATAACAAACAACATTGCCATACATCCCGCCTATGGTCCATCTGCGTACAAAGCCACAATTGCTGCCGAAGTGGTGGCCTAGTGGCAGGCGCCGGCGCCTATAACTTCAATGCTCTATAGCATCATTCAGTGACGTTTCCGAATACGGGTTCCTATGCTCAATTTCTTTCTCAAGACACCCTCTAATAATTCTCGAAGCTAGTCCTAACATTTCTGGGACAGACTGTATATTCTGGAACCTTATAACTAAATTAAACGTATTTCAGTGGCTGTCATTAAAGTGACGACTGCCGGCCGAGATGGCCAAGCGGTTAAAGGCGCTACAGTCTGGAACCGCGCGACCGCTACGGTCGCAGGTTCGAATCCTGCCTCGGGCATGGATGTGTGTGATGTCCTTAGGTTAGTTAGGTTTAAGTAGTTCTAAGTTCTAGGGGACTGATGACCTTAGAAGTTAAGTCCCATAGTGCCCAGAGCCATTTGAACCAATTGATTTGAAAGTGACGACTTGATTTCAGTAAATCGAAAAAGGTCCAGTGCATTCACCCACCTTGCCTAAACGATGTGGGATGAACTCAGTTTCAGTATGTGATGTAATTAACCCAGAGCTGGTAAATGAAGTGAATTATCACTGCTTCCATCTCGTTCTATGGAAAGGACCCGCGGAACTACAGTAGTCTGGCACATAGATAGCAACAGTGGCCATTAGTACTAGGGCAGAAAGCTGGCTGAAACCAGAAGTTAATAGAAATGAAATCCTAAATTCCAATTGGAATGTACGCCGCAAAGATATGTTGAACTCCGGTTATAGCTATAACAAATACAATAATACACTCCTGGAAATTGAAATAAGAACACCGTGAATTCATTGTCCCAGGAAGGGGAAACTTTATTGACACATTCCTGGGGTCAGATACATCACATGATCACACCGACAGAACCACAGGCACATAGACACAGGCAACAGAACATGCACAATGTCGGCACTAGTACAGTGTATATCCACCTTTCGCAGCAATGCAGGCTGATATTCTCCCATGGAGACGATCGTAGAGATGCTGGATGTAGTCCTTTGGAACGGCTTGCCATGCCATTTCCACCTGGCGCCTCAGTTGGACCAGCGTTCGTGCTGGACGTGCAGACCGCGTGAGACGACGCTTCATCCAGTCCCAAACATGCTCAATGGGGGACAGATCCGGAGATCTTGCTGGCCAGGGTAGTTGACTTACACCTTCTAGAGCACGTTGGGTGGCACGGGATACATGCGGACGTGCATCGTCCTGTTGGAACAGCAAGTTCCCTTGCCGGTCTAGGAATGGTAGAACGATGGGTTCGATGACGGTTTGGATGTACCGTGCACTATTCAGTGTCCCCTCGACGATCACCAGTGGTGTACGGCCAGTGTAGGAGATCGCTCCCCACACCATGATGCCGGGTGTTGGCCCTGTGTGCCTCGGTCGTATGCAGTCCTGATTGTGGCGCTCACCTGCACGACGCCAAACACGCATACGACCATCATTGGCACCAAGGCAGAAGCGACTCTCATCGCTGAAGACGACACGTCTCCATTCGTCCCTCCATTCACGCCTGTCGCGACACCACTGGAGGCGGGTTGCACGATGTTGGGGCGTGAGCGGAAGACGGCCTAACGGTGTGCGGGACCGTAGCCCAGCTTCATGGAGACGGTTGCGAATGGTCCTCGCCGATACCCCAGGAGCAACAGTGTCCCTAATTTGCTGGGAAGTGGCGGTGCGGTCCCCTACGGCACTGCGTAGGATCCTACGGTCTAGGCGTGCATCCGTGCGTCGCTGCGGTCCGGTCCCAGGTCGACGGGCACGTGCACCTTCCGCCGACCACTGGCGATAACATCGATGTACTTCGGAGACCTCACGCCCCACGTGTTGAGCAATTCGGCGGTACGTCCACCCGGCCTCCCGCATGCCCACTATACGCCCTCGCTCAATGTCCGTCAACTGCACATACGGTTCACGTCCACGCTGTCGCGGCATGCTACCAGTGTTAAAGACTGCGATGGAGCTCCGTATGCCACGGCAAACTGGCTGACACTGACGGCGGCGGTGCACAAATGCTGCGCAGCTAGCGCCATTCGACGGCCAACACCGCGGTTCCTGGTGTGTCCGCTGTGCCGTGCGTGTGATCATTGCTTGTACAGCCCTCTCGCAGTGTCCGGAGCAAGTATGGTGGGTCTGACACACCGGTGTCAATGTGTTCTTTTTTCCATTTCCAGGAGAGTATTTCAATTCCCCAGTCTGATAAAGGTTTCCAGGGTCTAAGGATCACAGACAAACAAATTTGAGCGAAACCAAAATTTGAGTAAGGAAATCTATGAGTGAAGCGTTCAACGAATTCGAAAGCAGAATCTATCTACCGACTCGACAGGAAATCCTAAGACGTTTTGGTCTGATGCTAAATCAGTAAACGGTTTGAAGACCTCTGTCAAGGTATTCTGTGACCGCATTGGCATCGAAACGTAGGATGACCGAAATGCTAAACGTCTTTTCTCAAAACTGTTTTACTGAGGAATGTCATACTGTGGTCCCTACTTTAAATAGTCGCACGAACGTCAAAATGACAGGTATCGATGAAAATGACCGCGGGGTAGAAAGGCAACTGAAGTCCCTTAACACACGAAAGGCCACACGATCTAACGGCTTACCAATACGATTCTAGATAGAGTACAAGAAAGAACTTGTCCCTCTTCTAGCATCACGGTACCGTAGGTTGCTGGAGCAGCGAAGCGTTCATAGTGATTTAAAGAAACCGTATGTCGTTCCCACTCTCAAGACGGGTCGTCGAACACATGCTCAAAACCTATACATCTACACCTTTGACATCGCTCTGTTGCAGAATTTTGGAAAATGCTTTTTGCTCAAGTATTAGGCCTATGAAAATTCTGAACACTGAAATTTTCCTCTCTAGGAATCCACGTGGGTTTCGAAGACAACATTCGAGCACGAGACCCAGAAAGCAATAAGTACAGGTGTCCAGGTAGATGCTGCCCTCCTTGACTTCCGGATGGCGTTCGATATGGTTCGGCACTGCTATCTAATGAACAAAATACGAGCGTACTGAATATCACACCATCTGTGTGACATGACAAAGAGTTTCTAGCAAACAGAGCACATCATATCATTCTCAACGGAGAGAAAGCTTCAAACGTAAAAGTAACTTCGGCAGTAACCCAAGGAATTTTATGGGACCAGTGCTTTTCACAATACACATAATTGGCGTAATGGACAACGTCGGAAGCGGCATGAGGCTTTTCGTGGCTGATGTTGTATACAGAGAAGTCGCACCGCTAGGAAACTGTAGCGAAATGCAGGACAACCTGCAGAGGATAGACGTTTGGGGCAGGGAGTGGCAGTTGCCGCTAACATAAAAAATGTGACGCGTAGCGCATAAATGGAAAGAAAGACACATCATTGTACGATTACACGATTGTAGAACAATAACCGGAAGCGGTCCCATCCATAAAATGTCTAGGAGTATGCGTACGGAGCGACTGGATGTGGAAGACTGCATAAAACCAAGCACAGGTAAGGCAGGTGCCGAAATGAGATTCAGTGGAAGAATACTCAGGAAGCGTAATCCAACCATAATAGAGGTAGCTTACAAAGCCCTATTTATCCCACAAAACCATTTATTTGCTGACAACTGCCTCAGTTGAGATTAAGGCAACTGAAAAGCACGAGACTCATTTGTTTATACGTGTATACCATCCCGACTAAAAGTCATTGTTAACAAAAGCTGGTTTATTTACAATCCGAATAAACAATCTGTCTTGATTTCAGTAGGTATCAGATGGTGAAAGATGAGATTCTATGTATGGAACACTAAATATTATCTACACCTGTTAACATTCCTTCAATAAAATCAATCATTTATTTTTCATGCTGCGGAAACGTTTACATTTTACGGCTGAACGTATTTTAGGGATTCTTCTACTCAGTTCTTGGCACGTATTAAAGGACGCTCGATGACTCTGTTACAAAGCGAATCACCATTCTTGATATTGCTCTACGCCTGTCAGAGCGCGACTTTTAAAACTTCGACTTGAAATTAGTCCTCAGAAGAAACCCTGCATTCATGATAAATATTCATCACGCATTACACTGCGGTTAGATTAACGGAGATTGCAGGTTCCAGACTACCGACCTATCTATTCAACCGTGAAAATAAGTTGTAACTGGATGTATTAACAGATTCTTTCCTTCTCGGCAGTTTAGTTAGCTCGTTTCCCCGGATGGAGTATAAAAAGAAATTTGAGTAGCTTTCGGATGCAGATCTCATCTACAGTAATGAAGCTATTAAAGACCATTAGCGAACGATTTGCCTTAAAGCTTTTAGGAGAAGCAGTAGTGGCGAGGTTTTCTTATTTTCAACAAGTTTTGTCGTATTGCTTGCCAGATTCAAACACTCTGAATCCACTGCTGTTTCATTTCAATTTCTTACAAACAAAGTAGTCCTTGCAGTGGATCTCGCACCATTCTACTTTGTTTTTTCATCTAGATGTGGATCAGAAGGTAACAAGCAAGACCCTACGAAGGCTGTACCTCAAGCACACCGTAGAGAGTATTGAGAACGACCACAAGGAAAACAACATCCGCGAAATATATGACCCAGCTGATAACACCAGAAAGGGTATCAAACGTTGACAGCAGCTCTTCACGACATCGATGGAATCATTACCGCTGGAACAGATGATATATTGCAGGCTTGGAGAGAATATTTTGACGAGTTATCGAACTACTTTGAATCAGAAAACAAACTGAAGTAAACTTGTCCTACAACATCTTGTAAGCGACCCAACATGCGATGAGGTGACCAGCAGCATGGAAAAACTGAAAAACCACATATCGGCCGGAACTGACGGAATACCCGTAGAATTGCTGAAATACAGCCGTCATAAACTTCATGAGAAATTGTTTCATCTTATTCTTAGAATTTGGCGTGATGAAAAACTACCAGATGAGTGGCAGGAATCAATCACTGCGCCAATAAATAAGATAGGAGGTACACGAAACTACAGCAATCGCAAAGGAATTTCCTTGCTAGTTACAGCTTACAAAGTACCGTCACGCATAATATTGCAGAGACACACCCCCTATACCGAGGACATAATGGGAGACTACTACGTGTTATCCGGAAAAACAGATCAACAATAGACAGCATATTCTGCTTCAAGACAATCAATGAAAAAAGTGGCAATATAGAACAAGAACATCCATCAGACTTTCAGAAGGACTGCGATTCGATGCACACAGAAACCATTGCAAAAAACGCAATTCCTAAGAAAGTCATCAGCCTGGTCAAAATGTGTATGGAGAAGGCAACGATCAGGGTGACATAATGCGGCTCGTTATTGGAGTGTTTTGAGAATACAACTAGACTAAAGGAAATTGATGCTGCATCCACAGTTATCTTAACCATATCATGGAAAAAGTAGTAAGACAACTTAACAAGCAACGAATGGAAATATCACAGATAAACAACCATATACAGGGTGTTACAAAAAGGCACGGCCAAACTTTCAGGAAACATTCCTCACACACAAAGAAAGAAAATATATTATGTGGACATGTATCCGGAAACGCTTACTTTCCATGTTAGAGCTCATTTTATTACTTCTCTTCAAATCACATTAATCATGGAATAGAAACACACAGCAACAGAACGTACCAGCGTGACTTCAAACACTTTGTTACAGGAAATGTTCAAAATGTCCTCCGTTAGCGAGGATACATGCATCCACCCTCCGTCGCGTGGAATCCCTGATGCGCTGATGCAGCCCTGGAGAATGGCGTATTGTATCACAGCCGTCCACAATACGAGCACGAAGAGTCTCTACATTTGGTACCGGGGTTGCGTAGACAAGAGCTTTCAAATGCCCCCATAAATGAAAGTCAAGAGGGTTGGGGTCAGGAGAGCATGGAGGCCATGGAATTGGTCCGCCTCTACCAATCCATCGGTCACCGAATCTGTTGTTGAGAAGCGTACGAACACTTCGACTGAAATGTGCAGGAGCTCCATCGTGCATGAACCACATGTTGTGTCGTACTTGTAAAGGCACATGTTCTAGAAGCACAGGTAGAGTATCCAGTATGAAATCATGATAACGTGCTCCATTGAGCGTAGGTGGAGGAACATGGGGCCCAATCAAGACCAACAATGCCTGCCCAAACGTTCACAGAATATCTGTGTTGATGACGTGATTGCACAATTGCGTGCGGTTTCTCGTCATCACAAAACATGTTGATTGTGAAAATTTACAATTTGATCACGTTGGAATGAAGCCTCATCCGTAAAGAGAACATTTGCACTGAAATGAGGATTGACACATTGTTGGATGAACCATTCGCAGAAGTGTACCCGTGGAGGCCAATCAGCTGCTGATAGTACCTGCACACGCTGTACATGGTACGAAAACAACTGGTTCTCCCGTAGCACTCTCCATGCAGTGACGTGGTCAACGTTACCTTGTACAGCAGCAATTTCTCTGACGTTGACATTAGGGTTATCGTCAACTGCACGAAGAATTGCCTCGTCCATTGCAGGTGTCCTCGTCGTTCTAGGTCTTCCCCAGTCGCGAGTCATGGGCTGGAATGTTCCGTGCTCGCTAAGACGCCGATCAATTGCTTCGAACGTCTTCCTGTCGGGACACCTTCGTTCTGGAAATCTGTCTCGATACAAACGTACCGCGCCACGGCTATTGCCCCGTGCTAATCCATACATCAAATGGTCATCTGCCAACTCTGCATTTGTAAACATTGCACTGACTGCAAAACCACGTTCGTGATGATCACTAACCTGTTGATGCTACGTACTGATGTGCTTGATGCTAGTACTGTAGAGCAATGAGACGCATGTCAACACAAGCACCGAAGTCAACATTACCTTCCTTCAATTGGGCCAACTGGCGGTGAATCGAGGAAGTACAGTACATACTGACGAAACTAAAATGAGCTCTAACATGGAAATTAAGCGTTTACGGACACATGTCCACATAACATCTTTTCTTTATTTGTGTGTGAGGAATGTTTCCTGAAAGTTTGGCCGTACCTTTTTGTAACACCCTGTATACTAGCCTACGCGGATGACATAGTTTTAATAGGAAATAACGGTGGTGAAACTGAAATGCTGTTCAAGAAACTAAATGAAACCACCATGAGAATAGGTTTAAAAGAAAGAATACATGATTATACAAAGTGAAAACATGGCTACAGAAAAACGTGATGAAAACCAAACTTTCAAGAACATTCCCAACTTAAAATACCTCTGTATCAATATAAGAGACTGCAATGGAAGAAAATTGAAATACCAAACTAGACTATGGGACGCAAACAAAATTTACTTTTCCCCGAAAAAACTTCTATCCTCCAAATTCTTAACCACGAAAACCAAGCTTAAACTCCACAACAAAATCATGAGAAGACTACCGCTGTGTGGAGCGGAAA
The DNA here is from genome assembly GCF_023898315.1 of Schistocerca nitens. Classification (NCBI taxonomy): domain Eukaryota; kingdom Metazoa; phylum Arthropoda; class Insecta; order Orthoptera; family Acrididae; genus Schistocerca; species Schistocerca nitens. The sequence goes on along the minus strand of NC_064614.1, from coordinate 762,534,071 downwards.
CATTGAGCATGGACAAAGGAGAACAGCTCCAACTCTCAGTCTTCGAAAATAAACTGTTCAGCAAAATCTTTGAGCCAACATTTGACCAATCTACACATAGATGGATCTGGAGATCAAGTGAAGAACTAATTAAGCTGGTCGACCAACCCTCGGTAGTGAACATCGCCAAAGCGGGATATTTAGAATGGGGGAAGCCATGCTGTCAGAATGGTCCCTGGCGGAATATACCGTTAGATACATGAACAAGAAGGTTGGAGGCTCAAAGCCGTCTAGATGACCAAGAAGCAAATGGCAAAACGAGACGACCTCAGACTGCAGAGTGTTGGGTGTCACTGAATGGAAGGAAGTGGCGCAAGACTGGAAGAACTGGAGTCAGATAGTGAGAGCAGCCGGCCGGTGTTGGTGAGCGGTTAAAGGCGCTTCAGTCTGGAACCGCGCGACCGCTACGGTCGCAGGTTCGAATCCTGCCTCGGGCATGGATGTGTGTGATGTCCTTAGGTTAGTTAGCTTTAAGTAGTTCTAAGTTCTAGGGGACTGATGACCTCAGATGTTAAGTCCCATAGTGCTCAGAGCCATTTGAAACCTTTTTTAGTGAGAGCAGCGTGGGACATCCCAAAGGAGCCAATGACGTGAGTGAATGATGCATATGGATAAATACACTGTGTATCAGATCAGTGCTGCGCAACGTCTTCCTTTACTCCGTGATAGCAATGGCTTCATTCTAAGGTCTGGAGACACAGAACTAGTTCTTTCTCTTTTCTTTTTGCTGAAATTAATTGTGATGTTACTCGTCGCAGTATCCAATTTCGCTGCTTCCTCTAACGCGGTGGCGCTCGTTTCGGATGTAGTCGCTTCGAATTCTGGAGATGGAACACAGTTTAATCAACTTCATTAACGGTACGGGAAGTAGTGAACAAAAGGCTTTTTTTCTTTTTCTTTTTGTCAGGTTAAATGACAGTCCCTTGGTTAAATGGCAGATTTCTATGCAGAAACTTAAGAAATGAGGGCATCTCAATTATTGGTGAAATGTGTGTCAGAAGAGGCTAAAAGAATCTTTGTGTTGTCGATTGTTGTAGAGTTTGTGCCAGAATCGGGATACACCAACTTTCTTCCTGCCAGTACGTAGTGTTGTAGTGTGAGATTCAGACAGTCTTTCGCAACATGTCAACAAATGTGTGGGGCAGTCACTGACGTAATTCTGCTATTGGGAGCTCAGTAGCGTTGGCGTAGACCCTGCACTGGGGCCTTCTGCCATCCGTGGGTGATTGTGTTGCTATATGGTATAGCACCTCGTGGCGTTTCGACAGCTGACTATGTGACGGGAGCCTACCACTCGTCATTACACACCTGTCCGGAGGTGGTATCAGTACTCCCACCTCACCAAAAAACAGCATTCTTTCAGCACCGTGTGCAGCTTGCGCGCCAATCATCCAGTCGAATGCACGGCTGAGCTACTCCTGTCTCATCGAGCGAAGTCACTGGTCTACGAGAAGTCAGTAAGCCCTCATGGTTCCGGGTTTTGAACTGGATTCGAGGAGGTGAGGTCACCCAGTAGTACCGTCGCCTAGGATTCCAGCCAGTCTCCGAGGATCCTGGGTTCGACGTGGAGCCAGTGTACTTCGCACCAGATTCTCAAAGCGCCGTCAGTAGTCGCTGCCACCTGGCTTGGTGTTATTCCACCATGCTGGCAAAGCTACCTGCATCCGTAAGATCGGTGTCCGCTGCCAGTCGGCACTGTCTCAGCAAATATCATACAGGTGCCAAAGAAAAGATTTTATAGCGTAACACCAAAACAAATATTTAAAGCGCCACTAATTGACTCATCAACTAAACATCAAAATCTATTAAAAAGCCCCAATTATTAGAGCATGCAATTTAACATCAGAATTATTTAAAAGCGCCAATACTCGGATCAGAAATCGCTGTGAATAAAATGGCTCAAATGGTTGGCTCTGAGCACTATGGGACTTAACATCTGTGGTCATCAGTCCCCTAGAACTTAGAACTACTTAAACCTAACTAACCTAAGGACATCACACACATCCATGCCCGAGGCAGGATTCGAACCTGCGACCGTAGCAGTCGCGCGGTTCCGGACTGAGCGACTAGAACCGCTAGACCACCGCGGCCGGCTGAATAAAATGGTTTACAGGCTCTAATAAGCAGAGTAAACACTTGTCACAGACAGAATTGCAGCTACGCCGCACGAATTACAAATCGTAATTCATACGAAAACCGCCGACCAGAAACCGGCGACGGACATCAAGACCTCGCCCTGAAAGCTTTGTTCAGAAGCTGGTATAGCCATGTTTATGTTCGGCACGGATCCCAACAGGCCATTCCAGCAGGTTTAGATATACAACAGACTAATTAAGTTTTAGAACTCTGAAACAGAAAAAACAGCAACAGTACCACCATTTCATAACATCTAAAAGCAGTTACATAAAATTTATGAGAAGGTGTCAGTTTCGCACCTTCATCACATTTTCACAAGATAAACGTATTTATCAAAATGAATGTTGCGGTGCATACTTAACTGCACAACCCACTTGACCGAGGGGCACGTACTTAAACTGTCAGCGTGTCAGCTCAGGCCGTTTACGGCAAGATACCGCGCACGTGATGCAATAGTTATACGAGGAGTGTTCAATAAGTTATGGAACACATCTTTGTTCTGATAGCATGTTAGTTTTATTCAGAATTCCAATAAGTAACATTATTCTCCCACTTCTGGCTACAGAATCCTATTTTTCAACATAATCTCTGTTCAGTGCGACGGCCTTACGCCAGCCAGCTTTCTGGGAGGACCTGAATGCCCGTATGGTACCAATCTTCTGGTCGACGCCGGAGCCAACGACTTGTTGCGTCAGTAACCTCAACATCATCCACGTGCTGCTACCCTCGGAGTACATACTTCACTGAGCCAAACAGGGGGAATTCGGAAAATGCGAGATCCAAGCTGTAGTGTGGATGACGAAGAACAGACCAGTGAACTTTTGCGAGCTCCTCTCGAGTGGGTGGACTTGTGTGAGGTCTTGAGCTGTCATGGTGAAAGAGAAGTTCGTTTGGATTTTTGTGTCGACGAACACGCTGAAGTTTCTTCAATTCCCTGAGAGTGACACATATCTGTACGGCCGGCCGGCACGTCAGAAACCGCAGAGGCAGGCGCGGCTTCGTTGCGATGATGACAGGCGCCTCGCCCAACGACTTACCGTGTTTTTCATCACTGCTGGGTCTCCGTAGACACGGTGCAAGAGCCTATAATTATCTGCAATGCTTTAGTTTTCCGCCAAAAGAAACTCAGTGACAGCTCTCTGCTTGGAACGCATCTCGGTTACAGAAGCAATTTTGAAGGCTGCCTATAGCCGCGCGGTTAGAGGTGCTACGTCACGGGCTGCGCAGCCCCTCCCGCCGGAGGTTAAAGTCCTCCCTCGGTCTGTTGTTCCAAGCATAAGTTAGTTGTTTAAGTAGTGTGTACGTCTAGGGACCGATGACCTAACCAGTTTGGTCTCTTAGGAATTCACACACAATTTAACTATTTTTTTTTTTTAGTTGCGCCGCCACCTGTCGGAACTTCATGAAACTACAGAGACCGAAAGGGAAATATTCCACGATGTCCCATAACAAATTCCGTATTTTTACAGCTGAAATGTGCCTAGAAAAAAAGCAGCTCTTTGATAAATTTAAATCATCGAAGTACACAGAAATCGCTGCTGGCGCTCTCTTTGGAATTTAAATAAAAAAAAAACACAAGAGAATAAAAGAAATTACAGAGCAGCCGATTTCCCACGAATATTATCAAGACTGGTGCACCCCAGTACTACGTTCACTCGCCTTTGGTCCAACACAGTAGTACAACGGACAGGAGTTCACCATTAACTTCCGTTGTATGATGATGATACAGTACTGGCCATTAAAATTGCCACACCACGAAGATGACGTGCTATAGACGCGAAATTTAACCGACAGGAAGAAGATGCTGTAATATGCAAATTATTAGCTTTTCAGAGCATTCACACTAGGTTGGCGCCGATGGCGACACCTACAACGCGCTGACATGAGGAAAGTTTCCAGCCGATTTCTCATACACAAACAGCAGTTGACCGGCGTTGGCTGGTGGAGCGTTGATGCGATGCCTCGTGTAAGGAGGAGAAATGCGTACTATCACGTTTCCGACTTTGATAAAGGTCGGATTGTAGCCTATCGCGATTGCGGTCTATCGTATTGCGACATTGCTGGTCGCGTTGGTCGAGATCCAATGACTGTTAGCAGAAAATGGAATCGGTGGGTTCAGGAGGGTAATACGGAACGCCGTGCTCGGTCCCAACGGCCTCGTATCACTAGCAGCCGAGATGACAGGCACCTTATCCGCATGGCTGTAACGGATCGTGCAGCCACGTCTCGATCCCTGATTCAACAGATGGGGACGTTTGCAAGACGACAACCATCTGCACGAACAGTTTCACGACGTTTGCAGCAGCATTGACTATCAGCTCGGAGACCATAGCTGCGGTTACTCTTGACGCTGCATGACAGACAAGAGCGCCTGCTATGGTGTACTCAACGACGAACCTGGGTGCACGAATGGCAAAGCGTCATTTTTTCGGACGAATCCAGGTTCTGTTTACAGCATCATCATGGTCACATCCGTGTTTGGCGACATCGCGGTGAGCGGACATTGGAAGTGTGTATTCGTCATCGCCATACTGGCGTATCACACGGCGTGATGGTAAGGGGTGCCATTGGTTACACATCTCGGTCACCTCTTGTTCGCATTGACGGCGCTCTGAACAGTGGACGTTTCATTTCAGATGTATTACAACCCGTGGCTCTATCCTTCATTCGATCCATACGAAACCATACATTTCTGGATACAGAAAATGTTCGACTGCTGTCCTGGCCCGCACATTCTCCAGGTCTCTCACCAACTGAAAACGTCTGGTCAATGGTGGCCGAGCAACTGGTTCGTCACAATACGCCAGTCACTACTCTTGATGAACTGTGGTATCGTGTTGAAGCTGCATGGGCAGCTGTACCTGTACGCGCCATCCAAGCTCTGTTTGACTTAATGCCCAGTGGTATCAAGGCCGTAATTACGGTCAGAGGTACTGATTTTTCCGGATCTATGCACCCAAACTGCGTGAAAATGTAATCACATGTTAGTTCTAGTATAATATATTCGTCCAATGAATACCCGTTTATCAACTGCATTTCTTCTTGGTGTAGCAGTTTTAATGGCCGGTAGTGTAACTGCCACAATGCTTCCCGCAGCAGATATACCTCAAGAAAGTACTTTCGTGGTGAAATTTCGGGTGGAAATGCTCCAAACCAGCAATTGAAATGCCACGAAGGAAACGACAACGTTATATGAAGGGCTTATTTCAATCGTGGCACAATTCCATTACCTCCACTTTTCTGCCTATAATGCTTCTGAAATTAATTATCCAAATAAACAGAAAGAAAGGTTCATCTCTAGCAAGAAGCCATATGTTTGAATATTTCTGGTATCTCAACTGCAGATTTTCAGGGCTCATTTAACTTTAGGACTCTGTATTTCAATATGAATAAAAATGGACTTGTACGACTGTTGAAATAAGCCCTTCATATGTGGCCACCCATCACACAGCTACGTCCAAAGAGAAAAACTTGCGGTCTTCTCAACTAATCACCGCCACTGTCCTGGGCAGCCTTAAGGTGAATATTTGGGGTGAAAGGAATGGAAAGGAAACGTGATGGGAAAGAGATTCGAAGGAAATAACTACTTAAAGCTGCTCAGGGCATTGCAACGGCGAGTTGACAATTTGTGTCAGACCAGGAATCTAACCTGGATGCCCCGCTTCTCTGGAACCGCCTCGCCCATCCGGACACGCTTTCCATCAGATCCACTTCCTCAACTTCTCACTCGCCGCACCCGTTTTGTTTTGGGTTTCTAGTGACTGTCTGAGCTTCCTGCGGCGGTTAAACAGCATTTTCCCTATCGCTGTCATTTGGGTTACCATTCCGGAAATTCTGCTGCTGCTGCGGAACATATGTACACAGTCTGGACCCAGCTTTTTGTAGCTAACAGGTTCACTAATTTGTTTTATCTTTTTTCAGTGACTTTCCCGTCTCTTCCTCTTCAGTTCCAAGGATGCTACTCCAGGCGGATGTAAAATTAGTGTGCGCAACGGAAAATAATGAACGCTAAAATATTGATTTGGCCCTGACTGACTATCCCCCTCCACCCCCTCCCCCCCAAGCAGATCTTAGAATCTCTTAATGCTCTTTAACATATGAATTACAACCTCAACATAAATTAATGATTAAGGCAACTAATACTACTCAGTGGTAAACCTTGTTTCTTATTGCACATCTATTGTAGATTAAAACAACCCTTTATATTACAGTTGTTTATATTTTCTGACTAGAACTGCTGATCAATTGCCTAACTCTGCCCCTTTAATGGCCACGCGATCTAACATAAATAACGCGAAATGACTGACATCGTCTACGTACCAAACACTAGAAGACACTACTGTCAAAGATGATGTACGGTGGTGTGGAACCTCAGTGGAAATAAACGAGCGTGATCACAGCTGCTTAGCTTTATAGCCCTAATAATCCGAAGCAATTAGCAATATCACCGTATGTACTGCGTCCGGTTCGTTGGAATGATGGTTCTCGTACACATCTGCTACAATGGAAGAACTCCAACCACAAAATAAAACTCTTTCAAACACTAGGACGGCGTAAGGCCGTCCTCTGACTAATATACTCTAACACTGTCTTCTCCTCTCTGTGTTCTACAGACGAGAAACGCGAACTCCCAGCCACAAGGATGGAGTTCAAATAACGCCTCGACGTAAGAATAGGCAGAAGAAGTGCTCTCAATCACTGGATACTGCGTACTCAACGACGAGTCCAACCTGGAGGCGAAGTCCAGAATCGTATAAGTTCGCAACAGTAGAGTGCCTAACCGTTCTAGCTACAACTCTCCTGAGAGGAAAGACAGCAAGTCCGTCTGCACCAACAAAGCTGATACTGAGCAACCGTCACCCATGTGCGCTCAAAACGAAAGACCACTTCCTCTCCACCGCTGACTTCCTAGCGAGACTCGGCTCCCCTCCCTCGTAACTGCAGAAGGCGAATCATATTCTCGAAACCCCGGAATATTCTCCCCCTCTACAAATTCTCCCAAGCGCCGACCAACCGTATTTTAGTCTTTTGTCGTCCAGCGCGGAAAGTTTGGGAGGACATAGGAAATACCTATACTCGTACAACGGTAAGCTTCTGAGTAAAAATTCCTGGAAATAACCCAGCCTGCGTGATTACCGAGGTGACGCCTCCTCGTTCCTCTCAGCTACGTCCAAGGTTTGCAGAGTTCCCGGTTATCCTTCCAGTCCGGCTACTAATCGGCCAGCCGTGACTCTATTGTGCTCCAGCGCTCAGGTCCCCCAACGTCCGTCTTGCTACTTCCTGTGTTAAAGCAGGACCAACACACCTGTCTGGGTCTTTCACCCAGGGCTTGATTTCCGCCTGCCATTTCATCTCCACTGGCGTTCCAACCTCTACTAGTATAAGCAATCATCTACGCTGTTTTGATAATAAAGACACTCCGTCGCCTTTCATGCAAAAGCGTTAACAATTATTTACAAGGTGTACGTGACAATGTCAGTCTCCTTGAGATTCATATATACGACGTACAACCTATCAAATGATACCTCATTGTGGTTGTAGATCACGGCAAAGTATGTAGATGAGTGCTTGTAAGGTGCGAAATTATAGCCACCTTACACAGTCTGTAAACAGAAAGTAATTAATCACTTCTGTACCCCAGGATACAAGACGTCGATATGAGTGAATACAAAAAGAGACGATCGGAGCCTGTACCCAGACTGGGTCCTGTAAGCAACGACCCACACACCACGAGAGGAAGAGCGCTGAAAGTGTGATAGTGACGTAGAAATTCGCGCGATGACAGGGAAAGTTTTTTGCATCCTCATTACTAAAGGTTTTACTAAAGCACCAGCATATGATTGCGAATGGCAGTACGTCTACTACGCAGCTAGTTTTTACATCGTAATTGTATTCACAATCTCAAAACAGTAACGGAAACAGATATTTGTTTTAAGTTCGCGGGCAGCAGCTTCTAAGAACGCATATCACTCTAACTTCTTGGGTACTGAAGCAACGAACAGTACAGCCGACACATCGCATTACCCAATATTGCAGCCCCCACTATTTGAGTACGCCACAGTGACGTGAGGCAGTGCAGCAGAGACGCATATGGGGCGTTTGCTGCTCCTACTAAACAAGGCCTACTGCCTCCCTATGTCTATGCCGCAGGACTTTCCGTCCGCTGTCCCGTCTATGGTCATCGATCTCATATCCGACAGTGGTTTACACAGGATGTTTTATGCACGGTCAGCGCGGTTGACTAACAGCACATTCGCGCACTAGGAAGAAGGGTTAAGGGTCTAACTTTAAACTCCACCAGATGGCCACACCTGTTGCGCAGCTAAGGAGTTGCCAGCACGCAAGATGATACAATTGTAGCAGAGGAATAAGGACGACCAATTGACAGGATAGTTAATAAACAATAAGAACTGAAGAGAGGAAATAGGAAACGTTGTAAGGGCCATTTTTTCACAAAACGCATTTCCAGTGCTATTGTATTCTCGATACTCTGTTTCATGTTCCTAGAATTTATCAAAGTACTAAACAAAGACATTAAAAGGTGGGTTAGTAAGTGGCGCATGGTCTCTGAGCCAAGCTGCGCTTCCCTCTGGAGTTCTTAAACTTAAAAGACATGAGAAGTGGTTTTTGTTGACCACAGTTCTACTTGCTAAAAACCTGTACATGTACTGCCTCAGTACTACTAGCAGTTGGAGAAAAACTTTCTTCCTGCTATTTTGTCGAAAACTGACGTTTACAAAATATATACTGATTCTTACAATGAATAAAACAGCAAACGGCTACTGTTAAGATACTAGTCATTTATAGACATAGTGCCTTAACCGGTTTCAAAACAATATGTTTATCTCCAAATGGCTGCTGATGTTTATGTTAGATTTATTGTTGCTTGCATTAAATTTTGTAGAAAAACAACTAAAAACTAATGTAAGCAAAAGCAAATGCAATGCAAACAACGTAAACAACAAACAAGTGGTCCACTCTCACCTACAACAACAAAGCAGCAAACGGAATAGGCAACATACTCAAAAAAAAAACGAGGGCTAAAAATAGCCTACAGGACAGACACCTCAACATAGATAAAACTAAGGACAACCAAGACAAGCACAGACAAACACAACTCATCTGGTATATACCAACTAACGTGTCAGGACTGCGTATTAGTTTATATAGGACAGATAAGCAGAAAGTCTAATACCAGATACACAGAAGACCATTAAAAAGTAACAGCTGTCATTCCACATTTGCTGAACACCTTATCGACAATAAACATAGCCCAACAGACATCAACATTGATTTGAAAACTCTCAAATGCAGCAACAGCCCCCCTCCCCCACAAATACTAATAATTGAAGAAAATTATCAATTACAAAAAGCCATTGTTGAAGGAAAGCAAGTAATAAATGAACACACAGCACTCTGCAATGGAACTCTGTTCTCTGCCCTCAGAGAATTTTGAGATAATACAAACCCATAGAACTCCCCCCCCCCCCCCCCCCCACACACACACACACATGCACACACAGACACATACATACATAAAATTAAAAGTAAATAAATAAATATAATTATAATTATAATGATAAATCCTCGAACCTGTGACATTTGTATCTTTCTTTGTCATTAATATTTGGCCGTCTTATCCAAACGTGTCCTGAATTCCGACGGTGTGGTTAGTCAGAAAAATTGAGAAGAACGTGGTAACCAACGCTGAGGGTTTAAACTGCAAAGTTATAGATCAACTCTACAACAGAAAACAGCGACGTATGGACTTCATTTTTGGTCAGTGAGCGAGCACAACTTTTTGTTTTCTTGTATTCTTTGTGAATTTTTCTTTATTTTTGTAATGTTGTAGCACACTGGCAAAAATTTGAAAGAGCTGCCACTAGAGACATATTTCCTTGTTTGCTGGTTGCTAAACAGGAGCAGACAATCGCAGTTATACATATACATGTTGTATCTCCTAAGAGAGGCATTTCATCCACCGTTTCGGCAGACATTTGCATTTTATTTTTCAGCAAGGTATAGCTTGTCATGTCTTTCATGTACCGCCGTCATCGATGGAAAGCGATGCTTTGTTTCCCATTACAAACAAAATAAATTTTGGAGTCGATTTTTATGAACCAATTGGACAGAACAGTTCCAAACTAGTCTAGTGAGATATCTGTTTTATCGACGTGTATTAACAAGGACAGTAAAAGACGTAGAGTAACCAGTTCTCCAACAGCGAAAGCATCGCGCTGGCCCACGCTGACTGCAACCGCTGCTCCGTCGCTGCTGTAGTACTGGTTAATCAAAAAATGGGTTCAAATGGCTCTGAGCACTATGGGACTTAACATCTATGGTCATCAGTCCCCTAGAACTTAGAACTACTTAAACCTAACTAACCTAAGGACAGCACACAACACCCAGCCATCACGAGGCAGAGAAAATCCCTGACCCCGCCGGGAATCGAACCCGGGAACCCGGGCGTGGGAAGCGAGAACGCTACCGCACGACCACGAGATGCGGGCACTGGTTAACCATCGTGTTATACTATCCCAGTTAATAGAGCAGATACATGGAAGATGCTCGCAGTAAGGTTTGGAGAATCAAAACGTTAGTTAGAGTTGGGAGTTTGGATTCCACACTAAATTCGTGTTCACAGAGAAACCATTTCTGTGTATATGGGTTTTAAATTTTCTAATGAACAGTGTAGTTTAGGCATCTCACCCCAAGCTTCAGCGTGTGATGATCGTTACATCAAGAGCATACTCCAGCTCTAGTTTGAGAATTTATGATACAGTGTGGCTAAAAACATAATTCGGAAAGTAAATTTTATGGAGTACAAATACGAAAACAAAAAACATACGAAAATATAAAACAAACATACAATTCGATTTAGGAAACTAGTACATAACATGATTGCTTCAACATTAAATCAGAGCTTTTCACACAATTATTGCACTCGTTTTCTTATTCTGTACAGGTTTCATGCAACCACTTTTTGCACATGGCACATTGAATCGAGTCTAGCTGTGGTCCATTTTTCTCGTAGTAGTTAATGCCAAACTGAGCACATTAATCACTGTCATTTTGTGACCCGACTGTTTTACTGATCCTAGATTGCATTGCAATGGGTTTCTTGGTTTTACATTTAACTCGCAGTGATCTAGCTCTTGCCTCTTCAGTTTTACTGTGTTCTGCCAGAACTTCAATTCGGAGAAGAACCCCAGCACATTCCGTGCTGTCACGCTTACCTCCATCATTCCTGACTGTCTCAGCAGTAGCACCATGTTACATATTTGAAATGGGTCTTGTAGAATTCTTTGTGGGTTGAAAGGCCACAAGCTTCAAACCTACATTGGGCAGTGGATGGATGTGCAGCTTTCTTCCAACTTCACTGAGGAAAGGCAGGAACTGTGCTCTTGAGACTTTACGTCCGGGATTAGACAATGTCCAGTTGCGCATTACTCTGTAAAAAGCGTATTTCAGTGATATGAAAACACACCCGTCAAGAGGCTGAAGATAGTGCGTTGAATGAGGAGGTAAACAAATCAAGATCACATCATTATCCGTAGCAAGCTGTAGAATATCGGAATCAGCAGAGTGTGGTGTATAGTTATCCTTGTTGTTGCCTGGGACAAAAGTAATCTTCCATCCATCGCATGAATATTTTAGAGTTGACACACTCTGATTTCTATTTCATAGATACACTTGAGCCATTCTGAAGTCCTTCTTCCCATTCAGACCTCTTCCTTTTATCTTTAAAAATGCACGAAGGGGGAATAAAGTTGCCTTCAGCTCTGCAACAAGTGATAAATGTTGTGGTTTGTTCTTGTTCTCCAGAAGGTACTTGACACAATGTAGGAGAACCCGTTTCTGTCATAGCTGTGTCTGGCCTAGAATTCATGGCTCTGAGCGCTATGGGACTCAACTTCTCAGGTCATTAGTCCCCTAGAACTTAGAACTAGTTAAACCTAACTAACCTAAGGACATCACAAACATCCATGCCCGAGGCAGGATTCGAACCTGCGACCGTAGCGGTCCTGCGGTTCCAGACTGCAGCGCCTTTAACCGCACGGCCACTTCGGCCGGCCTAGAATTCATTTGAAAGCTAGTTTCATCTATATTGTACAGGTGCCCAGGCTTCTCCTGTACAGAATTTTCTCTTGATACATTCAAAACTAAAGAAAAATAAGCTGAAATTGCTTCCGTATTCATTGCCATAGCCCTCTCAATAGAGATACCTAGCGATTTTCTCGTAGCTACATGAGGATAATGTTTTAGAAAGGGCTGTAACCAATCTCAACCAGTTGATTTTCTTTAGATCTATGACGAATTTCATTTCTTTCCGCAAACTGGAATACCAGCCTCGCATCCTCCGGTTGGTGGAAATCCGTACATATGAAACCTGTTTATGAAAGTGATGCAGCAAGTCTACCTAGAATTAACAATAGTAAAGTGATAGCTATTCGACACTGAGAAATGTTTGCAGAAATTGGAAGCTTACAGCACAAAATCCATAGTTAACATAGAGCAACATAGCCATTGAATTGTTAATTTTTAATTTAATAAACATTACACTTAGAACTTCCATAAACAAGGAAAACATTATAATTAATATAATGCTTTTTACTTTGTCGGCCCATGGCATGTTTTTTTTTTTTTTTTTTTTTTCATCGTTCTGCACCAGATTCGTTTCAGAGTTCTGTATGAGATTTCGTATTCTTGGGAATCTCTGAAAGAATTCATTACACCAAGCCTTACATGCTCCATAGCCATTTGTAGCGATTATTCAGAGCTCTAACCTCTATTTCGTGTTCGAGGCATTTCCTTTGAAAATATCGTCTGCGTTAAGCGAGGAATAAAATTGGTCTTACCGCAACAAAACAGAGCTATCGCTCTCGACGGTCGGGATGAGAGACCACTTTCCGTGACTAGCACTATATGTCTTCTGCATGGAGACTGCGGATGGCAACATACACTGCAAAGTAGCCACTATGATCAACATGTCTAACATTTGCCTCTTCTGCTTCATTCATACGTTCATAAACACTTGAAAATATTTGTACCCCCTTAAGAGGCCGTCCGCCTTAGCTCTTACCTTCTAGTTGTTGGTTATAAGTAAAGAGAGCGCTATACGAAGCTGCCTTCCCGTTACACTACAGTTAGCTAGTGCCTTACACGATGCTGTCACCACTGTCACCGCCTGTCGGATTCCCGGCGGGGTCAGGGATTTTCTCTGCCTCGTGATGACTGGGTATTGTGTGGTGTCCTTAGGTTAGTTAGGTTTAAGTAGTTCTAGGTTCCAGGGGACTGATGACCATAGATGTTAAGTCCCATAGTGCTCAGAGCCATTTGAACCACCTGTCGGTAATGGCAACTTTAGGTATCTCACACCATACCCCATAGGCATCCCCCCTTCCCCGCCCTCCGCCCTCCCCGCAATGCACCCTATGTATCGTTAAAAGGAATAACGCACTAGACTAATTTATCGAATGGGCACATAAATTTCCACTTTAAAAAATCATTTTGTTTGTGATGGGAAGCAAACCGACGCTTTCCGTCGGGGCTGGAAGTCGTATGAAAGACGTAATGAACAGGTTTATCTGGACAGACTCCAGCTACACGAAGCAAAAACGAAATTGTAAATACCTGCCCAAATATCAGATAAAATTCGATTGACGACCCTTAGGAGATACTCTACGTTTGGTGTCGCGCACTACCCCCCCCCCCCACCCCCACCCCCGCCCTTCCATTCCGGAATCTTAACGAAAAGAAAAGATTTTCATCGAAAAACACTCTGGCTACAGGAAAAGGAAACCGTATTAGTAATTCCGGACCTTCAGGTAGTGGCTTCAGAACGAATTCCGAGAGCTCTCATTGACGAGACGAAAAGAGGTATTAAGGGCGGTGAATGAGCGTGCCGGAGGGAGCGCGGGGATCAATTGAAAGCTCAGAGCGTGGCGAGCAATTCCCAGCGGGCTGGCCGCGGGCCGGGCTGCGGTGAGTAATGGCGGCCGGCCGGACAAAGCGGCGCTAATCGCCGTGAGTCAGGAGGACGAGGCAGTGTCTGCCGGCTACCGCCGCTCCGCTCCGCTCTGCTCTGCGCCCTCTGGAGCCGAGCCGCCGAGGCGCCCGCGGGCGGTCCTCTCCGCGCATTCCAGCGGCGGCGGCGGCAGGCGGCTGGCGGCGGGGGGGCATTCGCGACAAAGGGCTGCAGGGGTGCCGACAAGTGGCTACCCGACGCCGCCGATTCGACACGTCCGGTGCGAACCAACAGGTCCGGGAGCGCTGGCGGGGGGCTGCCTACTGTAAGTACGAGCATCTGACGGGCAGTACAGCATAGTGAAAGGCTCGTGTGAGAGCCAGTGGGCCAAGGCCGGTCCTTTAGTAGCACAGCTGTGCGTGCATACAATGTGGCTGCTTCATTCGTGGTATGGGGCGGTTAGAGGCAAATGCCTAGTAGCAGGGTTGGCGTCGGACGGCGGGGTGGGGGGGGGGGGGGGGGGGGAAGGAGGTAGCAGATGGCTCAATGGTTCAAATGTCTCTGAGCACTATGGGACTTAACTTCTGAGGTCATCAGTCCCCCAGAACTTAGAACTACTTAAACCTAACTAATCTAAGGACATCACACACATCCATGCCCGAGGCAGGATTCGAACCTGCGACCGTTGCGGTCGCGCGGTTCCAGACTGTAGCGCCTAGAACCGCTCGGCCACCACGGCCAGCAGGAGGTGGCAAAGTGATTGCAGGGAGCTTCATATACACCGCTGTTGGATACAAATACAGGTGACCCTCAACACTCCACGGACAAAGTTTTGGAGGTTGCTAAAGCCGTCGCCACATTAGACGAGACAGCTAACGTTGACGTGGACGCAGACGGGAAATCCAACCTCATGAGAGAGTTTTAGAAAATGTGTAACACTGTGCTGTCTGTAATAATTTTATTTTATTTTGCTACCGTTTTCGGTCCTGAACCATTATCAGTGGCAGGAAAATTATCACAGATGTATCAAATATCGTACATGCTTTGACATAAGTTACCACAGAAAACACAGAAAACCATAACTGCCAAGAAAAATCGAAATTGTGACAAAATTAAAATATGGTGGCACATTGGCACAAGGACAACATGTCAATAGATGCTCATGAGATAGAGTGAGAGCCGTCAGCACACAGGATGGTCTGGTGAAGATCATTTTGCACTCTCAGTCCTCTCCAACAGCACTTGTCGGCTTTATTTGGCTCGCAAACCACAGTTTGTTTACGAAAATGGAGACGAGTACAATTCCTACGTTAGCTCTATTAAAACGCACATTTTTTTCCCTCGTCTATATGGTGGTGTTGCTATTCTGCCTGTGGTATACATAAATAATATAAGGAAATCCCACAACCTTATATAAAACGTGAATGTGAGAAAAAAATCTCGAATAGCAGGAAACAAACCTGCTATCCACTGTTTCGTAACGTAGCGCACTTTTGACAAACAAAATTGATCAAATATTCATAAAGTTTCTTTGACAAAGATCTTTGACGTGGAGCAGAAGGGGTCTCACGCTGTCGTGAAATACTTTGTCAGAGTTTCTTCAGAATGTAGCAGCAGAAGAGCTGCATGACATTGACTGAGAACTTGCTACTTTAATACTGTTAGTTTAGTAGTTTCTAGTTATTAATCGAGGCAATGATTTTTCCAAAACGAACAAGGAATGTAATTAAACTAATTTCCCTCCTGTTAATGTTAACATATAACAATAAAAATCTGTGTGCACCGTAATATATACATATCACAGTACCCGAGTCGTAATCGTATTATCGAAAATCCGTTATCGTCAGTAATGGATTGTGACCTGATGTGTGTAAGTTCAAAAGTAACTGATTAGGACTGTATCCGCATGTTTGCCAAGTACTTTCCGATGCTTCATGGTGATTGTAGTTCGTTTCGCAAACTTCTTTACGGATTTCAGACTCATTTAAATACGTTCAAAACTAGTGACGATTCTTATATTCTTGGACATTACCATTATTTATTCTTATGAACACCTTTTGGCCTTGTCCTCGCTTCTACGCCTTGCGTGTACCTAACAAGTTTCTCTTTCCCAGCTGCAACACTTAGTCCTCTAGCACGTCCGCCTGTGAAGTTTTCTTCTTTTATGTGAATATCTTCACCTACAGCTAGCGCATGTTCCATAACGTTTAGGACAAAACTCAATTCTTCTCCACTGTCAGCTAATACGGCTGCATCATCAAAAATCGTATTGTGCTTATTAATTATCCTTGACGAACAACAGCTCCTTTTCAGTGCACAAATAAACATCAGCGGTGACAATAAACGTGCCTTGCATCTTTCCTTGTTTTGACTTTTTGCACGAATCTCTAAGTGCATACTATTCTAATTAACTTTGAAGAAAGAAAGTAAATTCCACCTCCTTCCTTAAAAAAGAAAAAAATATTCTATTTCATTTCAGATTATAAAACGCCTTTCCATATTTATAGCTCCACAATAAGCTCAACACAGAATTGTTTCGCAGAATGTTTATACAAGCCAGCAACTTACAATAAACAGAAGACGATCGCTTTCTTTGATCAAATGTAGGGCGAGGCGCTGGATTTGATGAAATAAATTTCACAAAAGGCAATATTTGACGAAAGTACCCTTTTACACTAGGTTAAAATGTATTTGCCAAAGCAAGGTTCTCAAAAAAATTTGATAGCGTAATGCTGACCTTAACCCACTACGCTCCGCTGAAGTTCTGCAATGAGCGACCTTATGTTACGGTCTTTCAATGGTTTAATCTCCGATATGTTATTGACATTTAATGATAGCAAATGCTATCAATAACGACACGTTTTTGATGAATAACACCAAAATAGCTAACTACGAAAATTCTTCCAATATAATGTTCCCCCGTCATTTTATTGCAACAGATCATGCTAATAACGAGACATTTTCGAGAGATCCTCAATTTTCTGGTGCTTATTAACAGCATAATCCTATATTCATAGGGTATACCGTACGTATAACATACAACCCAGCAAATATGGGCTCCAGCTAAGCACGCCAAGTACAATATAGTGCCTTGCAGGTTCTGTTTGTGATGCAGAGAACATTCATGTTTCTTATTGGTTCTACTTTACGTGGCTCGTTGCCGACACATCGTAGAACTTACTTCGTGTTTTACGTGGTTAAATGGCCCCTGAAGGTGACAATTTTGTATGTTTGGTTTGTGGAAC
This sequence comes from Schistocerca nitens, assembly GCF_023898315.1. Classification (NCBI taxonomy): domain Eukaryota; kingdom Metazoa; phylum Arthropoda; class Insecta; order Orthoptera; family Acrididae; genus Schistocerca; species Schistocerca nitens. The sequence goes on along the minus strand of NC_064614.1, from coordinate 762,516,683 downwards.
TAATATGAGACGTGTATAATTGAGGATGCAGTTTTGCATGATTTTCTCAACCGCACTACTTCTTTCATAATTAGATATGTAACAGGAAAGCCAGACTTTTATTAGAAGAAACAGTTGTGATTGTGTTTTTGAGATTAATGGAGTAATAGTTAATTCTCAGAACTGTTATCTTCTTATTTCAAGTGACGATGATATTGGTTTGTGGGGCGCTCAACATCGTCAGCAACGGTACAAGTTCCACTCTTTCCATTTCCAGTCTCGCCCCTACCCGAGCCGGCCGTTGTGGCCGAGCGGTTCTAGGCTCTTCAGTCTGGAACCGCGCGACCGCTACGGTCGCAGGTCCAAATCCTGCCTCGGGCATGGATGTGTGTGGTGTCCTTAGGTTAGTTAGGTTTAAGTAGTTCCAAGTTCTAGGGGACTTATGACAACAGATGTTAAGTCCCATAGTGCTCAGAGTCATTTTGAACCACTACCCGAATGATCATGAGATGGTGAGGACAGCACAGACACCCTGTCCGTGGACGGAGTAATCCCCGACCCAGCCGGGAAGCGAACCCAGGACCCCGTGATCCAGATGTAGCAACGCTACCCACTAGACCACGGGCTGCGGACTAATTTCCAGTACCTGTTATATTTACTTTGCATAAAGCCTATCTTAAAATCTAAAGTATTAAGTGGAAGAGTAATTTTAGTTAGCGCAAGTTTGCATGGTTCTTTTACTTAAGAAGGTGGAGACACGCAACTTTGATGGCTCGCATTGTAACATCACTTACATTCATTTGCTTAGTTTCTCAAGTCTTCAGTAAATTCAGTCTGATGACAATAACTAATTTGAATTTTTATTTGAAAAGTTTCATAAAGTAATTTTTGAAAAGATTAACTTTGGGAAACAAGTCAAAGATCCTAAGTCAAAGATCCTAAGAGTTTCATTCCGATATTAAAAGGGATCACAAATTTAGCATTGGAGGGCGGCGTGGAGGGTAAGAATCGTAGAGGAAGACCAAGAGATCAATACACTAAGCAGATTCATAAGGATGTAGGTTGCAGTAGGTACTGGGAGATGAAGAAGCTTGCACAGGATAGAGTAAATGGAGAGCTGCATCAAACCAGTCTCAGGACTGAAGACCACAACAACAACATTAAAAGCTAAAATTAGATTTATTTAAAGATAAAATTACTAACTACACTCCTGGAAATTGAAATAAGAACACCGTGAATTCATTGTCCCAGGAAGGGGAAACTTGATTGACACATTCCTGGGGTCAGATACATCACATGATCGCACTGACAGAACCACAGGCACTTAGACACAGGCAACAGAGCATGCACAATGTCGGCACTAGTACAGTGTATATCCACCTTTCGCAGCAATGCAGGCTGCTATTCTCCCATGGAGACGATCGTAGAGATGCTGGATGTAGTCCTGTGGAACGGCTTGCCATGCCATTTCCACCTGGCGCCTCAGTTGGACCAACGTTCGTGCTGGACGTGCAGACCGCGTGAGACGACGCTTCATCCAGTCCCAAACATGCTCAATGGGGGACAGATCCGGAGATCTTGCTGGCCAGGGTAGTTGACTTACACCTTCTAGAGCACGTTGGGTGGCACGGGATACATGCGGACGTGCATTGTCCTGTTGGAACAGCAAGTTCCCTTGCCGGTCTCGGAATGGTAGAACGATGGGTTCGATGACGGTTTGGATGTACCGTGCACTATTCAGTGTCCCCTCGACGATCACCAGTGGTGTACGGCCAGTGTAGGAGATCGCTCCCCACACCATGATGCCGGGTGTTGGCCCTGTGTGCCTCGGTCGTATGCAGTCCTGATTGTGGCGCTCACCTGCACGGCGCCAAACACGCATACGACCATCATTGGCACCAAGGAAGAAGCGACTCTCATCGCTGAAGATGACACGTCTCCATTCGTCCCTCCATTCACGCCTGTCGCGACACCACTAGAGGCGGGCTGCACGATGTTGGGGAGTGAGCGGAAGACGGCCTAACGGTGTGCGGGACCGTAGCCCAGCTTCATGGAGACGGTTGCGAATGGTCCTCGCCGATACCCCAGGAGCAACAGTGTCCCTAATTTGCTGGGAAGTGGCGGTGCGGTCCCCTACGGCACTGCGTAGGATCCTACGGTCTTGGCGTGCATCCGTGCGTCGCTGCGGTCCGGTCCCAGGTCGACGGGCACGTGCACCTTCCGCCGACCACTGGCGACAACATCGATGTACTGTGGAGACCTCACGCCCCACGTGTTGAGCAATTCGGCGGTACGTCCACCCGGTCTCCCGCATGCCCACTATACGCCCTCGCTCAAAGTCCGTCAACTGCACATACGGATCACGTCCACGCTGTCGCGGCATGCTACCAGTGTTAAAGACTGCGATGGAGCTCCGTATGCCACGGCAAACTGGCTGACACTGACGGCGGCGGTGCACAAATGCTGCGCAGCTAGCGCCATTCGACGGCCAACACCGCGGTTCCTGGTGTGTCCGCTGTGCCGTGCGTGTGATCATTGCTTGTACAGCCCTCTCGCAGTGTCCGGAGCAAGTATGGTGGGTCTGACACACCGGTGTCAATGTGTTCTTTTTTCCATTTCCAGGAGTGTATTTCACGTTTGATGAACAGAATTATTTTCGAAATTCGACCCATCAGGACCCGCGACCGGTATTAGGAGGCTGAATTACTGATTTTCAGGAGGAAAGTTCTCAAGGTGAATCGGTATTCGTTCCTCGCTCTGTGGTAAATATTGGCACTGTTTTTAGTGAGAAACATTCAGTATCTAAACCATAATTAAAGGTAAGGAGTGAACTGAAGCGTTAAACTTTAAATAGAACGACATCCTAATTTTCCACTAAAGCCTTCGGAATAAGTATAGTAGCATAAATAATATTCAAACAGTTTTACACGTGGTTAACATTTGTAACAGAGTTCAGCTTAAGACAAAACAGTTCACAAAGTGTAACTTGTATTTTTCTTACGAGTTCATAGCTAGAAGTTACGAAATCCATGTAAGGTTACCCAGTTTAGCTGGCGCGATCAGCCACTCATAATAAAAGAAAATAAAAAATACTCTGTATTCACGAATAGAGTAGAGTTGTGAGAGTAGTTACATGCCATCACAAACGACATTGGTCCAGCTTTTTAAGAAGCCATCTACAACGTGTCCAAGAACCAGGTTCATAAAGCAGTTGGTAATAACAGCGGAATTGTACACACGAATCTTTGTTGCAACATCGACATCATTATTATCACGTAATCGAGAAATTCATCTGAGAAATGATTCTCCAGCACGGTTAATTCTGTACTGATTTTCAAATTTATTTTTGCAATTAATGAGAGTATGTTGCCACGGTAACGAAACTAACAGAGGACACTCCAGCGATTTTAATACTATTCCCTGTCCTTCCTCAGATGCTGGTAGGTGAAGTAACAGTATTTTACTAGTATTTAGTATGAGACCAATCTAGTTGTATGCTGTAGAGAAGGCATTCAGAATTAAACCTGCTTCCTCTTCGAATTGAGTTACAGTTGCCTTATCATCAGCGTACACTAAACTCAAATAATTCTGCAGAAAATGTTAGAGCCCTTGCTTTTAGAAGACTCAAATTGAACAGTTTCCCATCCATCCTGGAAGATAACTGTATTCATGGAGAAAGACCATCTTTGACTAACTGCATGACAGCGGCAACATACAAGGAAAATAGCTTAGGGGCAATCACACATACTTTCTTAACGCCGTTACTGATATGGAACACCTCACCAACAGAACCATTACCAATGTCAACTGCTGTCATATCTGTGAAGAGCAGTTTTACGAAGGCAATAAATAAAAAGCCACAGAGAGCCAAATATTTCATATGTCAAAATGCTATGGTGACGTCAACGAAATCAGTTTAAAGAGGCCTATTTTGTCCTCTCAATTCACCTGAATGGTTCAAACGGCTCTGAGCACTATGGGACTCAACTGCTGAGGTCATTAGTCCCCTAGAACTTAGAACTAGTTAAACCTAACTAACCTAATGACATCACAAACATCCATGCCCGAGGCAGGATTCGAACCTGCGACCGTAGCGGTCTTGCGGTTCCAGACTGCAGCGCCTTTAACCGCACGGCCACTTCGGCCGGCAATTCACCTGAACCTGACGAGTTGTGGCTCTTCGAGAAGGCCCGAAGCCACTCTGGCTCTCTGGTAGTACTTCCTCCAATAAGAACAGAGCATGATTTCGGAGAAATGAGGTAATTACCTTCCTGAAGTCAGACAGCAACGACATTCCGCGGTAGTTATTGCAGACTGTGCGATATCCTTCCTCTTCAGAGCTTGAAATTTTAACGACCAGTTCTCATATGTTAGTTGTGTTAGTTGTGGGTTCCTCAGCAACTGCTTTGAGTGCGTCTGCTGGTGTGTCATCAGAACCTGCGGCCTATCTTACTTTGCCTGATTGGCAGCTGTAATGTATCACCTTTCTTCCGGTATATGGTTCTGTTATTTTAAATTTGTTCTTGAAAGCAAAATGTTATCGAACGAAGGATACATTACACAGCCAATAAAAAAATTATAAAATGTTATCATAAAATTCACAGGGAGATATTAGCTTTGTTAGTCTTTTTTTACAGAATAAAATGATTATTTTCGTAGAGTTTACTTTCATTCTCATGCGAGAATTAGCTTCAGGCCAACCAGTCGTCGTTGGAGAACAGCGAGATTGATGGGGAGAAACTGTGTCATCGTTAATCGTTAATGAAAAGGGTTTGTTTTGCAGGATAATAATAATCATAATCGAATTTCGTCTGAAACATAGGCTGCAGGTTCGAGTCACAAATACTGACATTGGAAAATGATAGCGCGTTTATGGCACGCGATCGTAGTGTCAGCGAAATGACTATTTCCAAACAATTCCCAGGCCGAAAATTATACAAACATACTTAATTAGTGCGGGAACGTGGGGCTTTGTATTAAGGTACCAAAATAAAGAGGAAATTTTTCAAATAGCATTATTTTTTAACATAGAATACAAGTTAGGAATGACACAATCTTATGTCACCGATGATCGAAGAAGAAGAAGGAAGGAACATCAGTTCCATTAGTTTAACAAAATGAAAGGTCTCTGTTGGATTCGTTTCATGTTTAATTTCTTAAATCTGTTGTCATTTACGGCATAAATTCCTCTTCTAAATTTACTGTGGCGTTTCTGACTATCTGGGAGGAGACTGAGTAGTGGAACGTGTTACTTTTACACACAAACAAGGACGATCTGTCACACTACTACACTTTAAAACACAGTTTATATGTAATTCATGTCACACAGTCTCATACGGAACCTATATCCGCTTTCTTTTATATACTGTATATGATAAGATACTGTCATCCCCCTTCCCTTCTGTGTGAGAGGATGAATGAGCAAATGTATTTCTAGTTGCATGCTTGAGGGTAGCAGACAAGCCTGTCTGCTAGAGAACAGTAGGACCAACGTCGGAACAGGTAGCTACGCTTTCTAAAAGCAAAGAGGTTTCTATCCTTAGTATGGTCCTGTCCGTCCGTTGTCATGTTGGTATAGGAAGCTGCCCCTCTGGCCACTTCCGTTTGTATTTGTGAGCCACCCCTCAGGAAGGGACCAGGCAGTCTGTCCGCGGCGAGCGTCTGAAGTGGTAAGATCTCCGGCTAGGCGCGTGTCTGCTAAGTCCGTAGGACAATGGATTTCTTAAGTTCAGCCTAACTGAAAATTTAATCACCTTTATTTCAGGTTTAGCTCTAAAATATCTAATGTTATCTTAAATTGCAGCGCAGTGTAACTCTCGTGTGAAGTTCAGAATATATTCCGGTAGTTGCTTTGTCACTACTTTGTGAGTAAAGTGGAACCACGTGTTGATCAGTAACTCTAACTAAGTTCATCAATCTTAAATGCGAATATGCGTGAGATTATAACGTCTCGTCTTGACAGTATTTTTCAATATAGCAACTTTTCTTTATGTTCAACCCACGTGGGGTGTACTTTGTGAGACCACTATCACGTGCTTATATAATTGTTTGACCCATCAGGTTAATAGTAAGACGATAGTAACCAGTTCGAGGTTTTTCTTTTGTAAATTGCTTTTCGATCTAATTTATTTTAATTATCAAAATTATTGTGGAGCCACACTCTTTGTGTAAACCAAGTTGACCACGTGAAGCATGTGGTGTAATCATCAAAGTAGCCCTCAGCTATTCTTTTCGCGTAGATTTCACAAAGAGTTAATATGAATTTAGTATACCAGTGTGTGGTAATTACATGACGGACAGGATTGTGCTACGAACGAAACTTCTTTGGGTGAAAATTGAATCGGTTGGTTGTGGTTAACTTTGTCTTGCATGTGTTTCAGCGTTCTTTGTGTGTTGTTTTATGAATGCAGTGTTGTATGCAGTCTCCCAATCTTGGCTCCATATTTGATGTGTTCCGTAAGATTGCAATCTCACATTTTCACAATCCTAAATAAGGCACCAGTTTAGTTAGAAATCAAGTTTAATATGCTGAAATTTCAATGATCAATGTTAAAATAAATTTCCAAATATAAATTGATTTATTTCTTTTTATTTAAATTCTCTTTTATATATATATATATATATATATATATATATATATATATATATATATATATATATATATATATCACCGGTTGTCGTATGACTATTAAAAGATTATAATTAATGTTAGTCTGGTTGGGAATTTGGTAAGCTAGACTGGATACCTGGTGAAACAGTTGCGCAGTAATGCAAGGTTAACTTCCCCAGACAGCTCACAGCTTTTAAACCGCTTTTATTGTCTAGCAGTACCGCTTACATAGCAAATAAAACCAACAATATTATAAAACAAGGACAGAAACTGACTCTCACTAGTAATTCATACATAAAGATGAAGTCGACTTTTTTTTTAAATGTAGTTTGTGTCTAAAATCTAAATGTCAAGTTTAGTCAGGGTGGCTGGTTGGAATGAAATGTGTTGTTATGCAGCACACTTCAGTCAATTTTGGTGGAAAGCCAAGTTCTTATGTGATGGATGCTTGCCTGTGCGTCTATTGCTTTTATGTCGCACACCTGTTCATCAGTAACTGAATCCTGATTACACAAGGTCTTCAAAATGTTCCTTCGACCTATTCATAATGGGACAGTGTTCTTTTAGACATGTACTGTTATCACCGGATATAATTGGATTCCTACTAATGGTAGTTGGACCATAAATTGCCCTTGTGTCTTGTCTTCTGCTTTCTTATCCAACATGCGTTCTTCAGCTTTGGCAAGAAAATAGACGTCTCTTTTACGGAGACTGCTTGCGTCTTTACGCCATTGCTTGCAAGGATTTCCCCTTATGTGAGATTTATACTTAAATTTCTTCATCACTTTCTTCTATGAGATTGATACTTCAGTTTCTTCATCACTTTCATGAAACCTCTCCTGAGGTTTCCTGGACTTATATCCTAACGTATTTTTGCAGGCATCCAGAACTATTATCTTCAAGCTCTCCCGATGTTGTGTTATATCATGATGACATTCTTTGGACTGAGTCTGCTGAAGCTGCTTTCTGTACTGTGAGGCGTACTCGGACTTACCAGGCATCTCGGTATCTAAGTTGTGTACACAGTTCTTATTTTGGTTCCTTCTATGGGCGGATAGTGACAGCTACAGGGCGGATCTAGTAAGTCGGTGATATGTCATTGGTTCCTGTCATTGTTTTAGTGATGAAAACATCGCGTAGATCTTTCTTGCAGAAAATTACATCATCAGTGAAATTCCAGTGCCTGGATTATGATGCTGCCACACTGTTCTGAAGGGGTCCTTTTGATGAAAGCTCATGTTGGTAAGAGTTAATTCGTTTTCAACACATTTTGAGAGGGGTCTAAAATCATCTGGATTTTTACTGCCAACTCTCTTCTTGTCAACGACACCACACCACTCTTTACTGGCCTTACTACCTCTAGCATTAAAGTCTCGAAGTAAGAGTGGTTTGTCTTGGCGATTGATGTTTGATACGATGTCATCCAGACCTGAATAGAATGTTTCTTTGTCATTATCTTTAAAATCTAGAGCTGAGGCATATGTGCTGATCTTTGTGGCATGCTGGTTCCCATTTATTCAAAGTCCTAATACCACGAGACGTTCATTATGCCCATTTGGAAGCTTCTACATGTCCCTGAGAAGCTTATTCTCTGTAGCAGAGCCCACTTTATGTATCTGATGCTTATCAGTTGCTTACCCCTTCCGGTAGAAGCTGTATCCTGCACCCTGTTCATTCAATTGATCTTCGTCTCTAGGCGCTCAGTCGGGAACCGCGCGACTGCTACGGTCGCAGGTTCGAATCCTGCCTCGGGCATGGATGTGTGTGATGTCCTTAGGTTTAAGTAGTTCTAAGTTCTAGGGGACTGATGACCACAGATGTTAAGTCCCATAGTGCTCAGAGCCATTTGAACCATTTGATCTTCGTCGGCAAGACAGGTTTATTGGAACACTGCTATGTCAAAGTTATATCTTTTGAACTCTCTGCTCGCAATAGCTGTTCTCCTTTCGGGTCTCTGATTTGCTGTGTCATCAGTGAGTGCTCTTACATTCCCTCTTGCAGAATACAATTTCTTAGTTGTTTGACCGCACTGGGGGATATCATTAAACATTGGTAGTAAAAAGAGGCTGACTAAGTTTAGGACACCCTTCTTAGCCCTTTTCCCATATGATAAGATCATAAATAGGACTGTTTAATAGTAGTGTAGCAACAGAATTTCTCTACAGCCACAATCCTAAGGAAGGTGACCTATAACACATTTACCGCCTAGGTGCTGAGCTATGACTAAAGTCTTCGGGACTGTACAATCCTGCCCTGTCGCTACTTCTTGACGCCGCTGGAATTCTGCAAGAGAGTCAGTACGTTGTTAGAAGACTGCCGTGTAAGCCTTCTTTTAGCGTGAGTGTATAACTGCGCTTCAACAAACGCATTTTTCTTGATACCCTAGGGTCTATGTTCAGTAGCAAGCAGATGTGTCACAATTGAAGGATTGCTAGTTACCCCTTCCTTCATTCACCATTAGAGGGGAGACAGAACTTACCGTTCAACGCCTGGTCCACCACTGAGGAGTTTCTGTGCCGCTGACCGCAAGAGGTTCCTCCTCCTGTAGGAGAAGTTTCCACCCATGGGAAAAAAAGTGCTCTAACCACTACCAGCTCATCTGCGTCCCTGCAGAGCTGTTGGCGTGGTAGCGATGGGACTCCTTAACTGTAATTGTAGTTTACAACGATTTCAGATCATGTAAACAAATTATTGAAGTGAAAATGTTTTAGTTACTTCCGTACTTCAATAATTTGTTTACATGGTTTGAAACCGTTATGAAGAACAACTGCAGTTAAACTGACTGTTTCCCACATCTTGTCTTATAGAAGCACCACCAACTCAAGGACATTTGATAATATGGAGAACAAAAAATGAAAACTAATGTAAAATACAAGAAAAATGCATCTTTACGTGAACAAGCCGTCTGATGATGAACCTGTCGGTTCGAAAGCGGTAACGGCTCTGTTTTTGTGAGTAGATAGCATTATATAAAGAGGCTGCTTGCTGTTCTCTGTAACAAAGCTTGTACATGGCCATGTTCTCAAAATGTCGGTTTTTGACAAAATAGCTGATTTCTCTGAATCTGCTTTGAGTAATACTCTCCGGAGCCTCGTGAATAGTTCGAGCTTGTGGGTAGGGAGCAGCATGGCCGCAGTGCGGTCTGCGTGTGCGCCAGGAGCCGGCAGCAGACAGTGCGTTGCCCGGGGGGCGGCCCTGAGCAGCGAGCAGCGCGCACGCGGTAATGACAGACAGGCAGGCGGGTAGCCTGCTATTAGGCGCTCTACCGTCGGACGTCTTGACAGCATCGCTTTCCGCGGACCGGTCGCTTTTATGATTTTATTTAACGTCGCTCTCACACGGAAACGAGCTCGTCCCGCTCAGCGGCCATTTCCAGATCCCCCTGGTATTAGTTTTCGCAGTTTGGTTTTATTTTTATCTCTTTTTCTTCTTCTTTTGGGCACTGGCTCAATGGAAATCTAATCACCTGGCAACCGAGCAGTCTCCACGTTCAGGTGAGAATTCAGTATTGTGGACTTACGAAACTGGTGCCTAATGGTTACTTCCACCAAACTAGCTGCCTTAACAAGGCGAGAACGTAGGTGACGATTTCGTTTCCTCGCTAGTTATCGTAGAATTTACTGGCTCTAGAACAATTTAGCTAATGTAGATCGTAGTCCCCACCTGCTCGAATTATAAGTGTGTTTGTGGTACTTGTTATTGCAGGGCAGAGCAAGGACGTACGTTTCTCTCAAACAACTGCAAAAGATGTACAATGATTTTGTACCACTTTCATTAAATCCATAACTCACTAACTTAACATATTAATTTTCTCCTGTTTCTAATTCTTTCGGGTAATACCGATGCTTTAGGAAGAGACTCTGTAATCTGCGTTTTATTTTATTTTTAAGTGCCCTTTCTGATCAACAGTTTCTACTCTTCACCTGTTCACTGCATTTTGTGAGAATATAAATTTAGCAGGATTTTGGGATGCACTTCTGCTCTGCCTTGACGGAGGAGGAGGAAGGCAAAGAGCGTCTGTTAGCTTTCGTAGCACAATAGCAGGATGGGTGTACTAAAAAAAATTAAGAGGCACATTCTTGTGTGGCCTACGTGACTCTCAGAGCTTGTGTGGAGAAGCGAACCTCCCCAGTAAATTTTTAGGAGAGGCGTCCCAGTGACTCTTCAGATTTCTCCAGAGAAGCTTCTAGAAGCATCGGGTAGCTTTCTCACGACTGAAGGATGCCAAAAGGTGTATTCCTACGCTTTCTTCTTGGGTTCTGGTTGGGCTAGACCGCCACGCAGAGAAGAATAACATTGGACTGGTCAGTTACGACTGCAAAAAAACTTGGGCGTAGAGCCTTCTTTCTCGCCGGTGGGAGGCAGAAGGCCAACGGGTTTCAGGGACTGCAAATAGATAGCTATGCAGTTGTATGAAATTCAGCCAGACAGTGGCGGGGGATAACAGAGAATAAATATGAGTGCAAATATTTAATTGGCGATGGGGACAGTGTACCGAACAACATTATATGGTTCAAATGACTCTGACCACTATGGGACTTAACTTCTGAGGTGATTAGTCCCCTAGAACTTAGAACTACTTAAACCTAACTAACCTAAGGACATCACACACACATCCATGCCCGAGGCAGGATTCGAACCTGCGACCGTAGCGGTCGCGCGGTTCCAGACTGTAGCGCCTAGAACCGCTCGGCCATTATATGAGTATGTATTTTATTTACAGATTAATAATTGTGTCAGTTAGGAATAGTATGTTTTTAGGTTGGTTAGTACCTCCAAGTACATGTGACAAGAGCAAGCGAGTAGTGCTTATTTTCTCCTGGGCAGCACGTCAGGTGTTGAAACGCGGACGCTTGGACTGTTAGACTGTACTGCAGATGTAGTCCAATTAGTCCTGCAGTTACGGCTGTGCAGAAAACACTAGGTAGTAAATTATGTGTTGTGTATGTGGAAAATCTGTTCACGTAGAGGGTAAACAACCAACACACTGATGCATGTACACATTAAGGTACCACGTATAAAACTCTCCACACTTGTACCCATTACACCCTGTAGGTGCATGATGAAGAATAACTTTGATACAGAGTACAGTCAGATAACAGTGGGAATAATTTTGTTGCTGAAAGTATCAAATAGATATTGGGCGTTGATTGAATCATGTCTTTCTTGGACGCAGCAGATGGTTGATGGAAGGCTTCAGAGGTTGCTTCTGTGCGGAACTGCTTCTGTCTGCAAGCTGAACTGGTAAAAAACATATAATTTGAAGCAAGGTTATCGAGGAGTTTTAGGCCACGGTGTAATTAACATCTTCCTCAATATATGAACTTTACTTTGGGCAGAATAGTTAAATAATGAGTGAATTTAGAGCCGTTCTTTCAATTTACAGAAGTTTGCGGTTTATTCTTTCTGAAAATCGAGGTTCCAGAATGGTCCATCCTGCTCTTAACCACCGATGCTTTAACTAGCGATGCTCGAACTAACCACTCCACTCTACATGCTCTGCAGTATTTTCTGCTAACACATCAATACTCTCAGCCAGTATCACAACCCATTTACCTGAGCATGCCTCGTGCCTTAATGGCTAACATTCAGGACAACTGTAGCAACCTTTTCCGAAATACATAGAGTCACCCGATGCTGGCCTTTCTTCCGCTCATTTTTCACGAATTTGTACGGACAATAATTATTAGTAATTTTCCATTACTCTGCAGTCTCATTCAATGTCTATCGTTCTAGAGAAGGTCAAAATATGTCATAGTTTGCAATACTTCTTTACAAAATACGTTTCCTAGCACCAAAGTGATCATAATCGGTGGTATAAACCAGAAAGGTGCAAATTATATTTAAAGATGAAGTAGTCGTCTGTAAAAGGCTGTACCGAGTTAGCGTTAGTTTGCGCAGGGTTGGACTGAGAATTCTCTCTCTTACTTTCTGGGCTCGTAAGATTCATTTTTTTAGTCAAAACCAGTTATGGCCACTGCATTTATGGTTGGCGAGAAAGTAGACTAAAAGATGGGACGTCTGGTGAGAGAGGTTGCTAATGTGCTCCAGTGGGACAAGAACGATCAGCAGTTATTAATTCACCAGTCTTTGTCAATTATAAGTCCCAGATATTTCCAAAGATTTATACTACCAGTAGTCAGATTAAATCAATAGTCACCTTTCAACTGAATGGTTAGGATTTAAAGTCACCCAACACACGGTCATGTCGACGAAGGAAATAGCCAGCGGCCTCGTTGGACGAATCTTGCACGTATTTGACTGAAATGATTTGGGCAAATCTTGTGTAACCTAAATAAATATGGCTATTAAGGATTTGAACTTGGCTTCTCTGTAACGTAAGTCCGTTTAGCAAGACAGTCCTTAACAGCACTGTATGACGTTCATTCTTACCGTCGTGTTGATTACGTCCCTACTTCAGCCATACAGTGTAATAACTGAAGATTTAGCGGCTAGCGGGATGTGCACAAACACTTCGTCTCTCCCCAAAACAGATTCAATTTTTTGCAACATATGTGTTCTTCTATGTCACTCACAGGCAACATTTTAGCAAGCTGACTTTATAGAATCAATACTCAATATTTATTTAAACCATGTCAATTACGCTTTTAGGTGGTGCAGCTCTGTACCCTTGTTACCAGTCGTATCCTTTCGGATAGTTTTTCCATTCTTGTCCAATCGTTCACTTGACAGTAGACACGGGACAAAGCTGTTCCCAATTGGATTCACTGTTATGCAGTTATTACCACGTTCATTTTTTAAGTACTCATTCCTCTCACACAAATACTGGGAGCTTCATTCCTATGAGTCATTTGATGCCAACAGAGAACTCACAAGTCTGTGCCACGTGTGCATTTGCAGCAGCGCCTCTATATGCTGCCATCAGCACCTCCCATGGTGCCGAGAGTAGCTGTACAACATTGATCAGACCAAAGCCGTCCGCATGGGTAGCTGCGGCGTCAGCGTGGCTGGATGCTAACCCAGTGGCCCCGGATTCGATTCCCGATCGGGTATTTTCTCCTTTCGAGTACTGGGTGTTGTGTTGTCCTCCTCATCATTTGATCATCGCCGACCCACAAGTCGTCTAAATGGCTTCAACGAAACGGACCTACACCAGGCAGCAAAACCCCCACACAACAGAAAGAGAGACAGAGAGAAACCGAGACTGTATTTGTGATGTCAACACAGTCAGTTGACTTCGCCCAATGGGGTGGTGCAGTCAGTTGCCCGCTTTAAACCGACATTGCCTATTCAGCGATGAGTGACAGCTGACGGACTTCATTCCACCTTTGAAGTGCCTTTATTAAAGTTTCCACCTCACGATAAAAAAATAAAAAAAGATTCTCTACATATGATCACTTAAATTTTGTGTAAGTATGCTGTTTATGTTTTTATATTGGTAACGCCACGTAGCGCACTGTATGAAAATCACTGGCTGTGCTGTGTGCAGTCTGTGGCTAGGTGGCATTGTTGTAATATTCGCTATTGTAGCGTCGGGCTGTTGGCTGTTGGCTGTTAACAGCGCGTAGCGTCGTGCAGTTGGAGGTGAGCCGCCAGCAGTGGTGGATGTGGGGGAGAGAGATGGCGGAATTTTGAGAGCGGACGATCTGGACGTGTGTCCATCAGAAAGAGTAAATTTGTAATATTGGATATCATGGACTGATATATATTATCACTTTTGAACACTATTGAGGTAAATACATTGTTTGTTCTCTATCAAAGTCTTTCATTTGCTAACTATGCCTATCAGTAGTTAGTGCCTTCAGTAGTTTGAATCTTTTATTTAGCTGGCAGTAGTGGCGCTCGCTGTATTGCAGTAGTTCGAGTAACGAAGATTTTTGTGAGGTAAGTGATTTGTGAGACGTATAGGTTAATGTTAGTCAGGGCCATTCTTTTGTAGGGATTTTTGAAAGATTGCGTTGCGCTAAAAATATTGTGTATCAGCTTAGTGTTGATCAGAATAAGTAAAGAGAGTAATGTCTGAGTACGTTCAGTTTTGCTCAGCTGTTTGAAAATCAAATAATGTAAGAGGTTTATCAGCACAGTAATTCATTAATTTTTCTAGGGGGACGTTTTATATGCATGAAAGATTTTGATAGAGAACAAACAATGTATTTACCTCAATAGTGTTCAAAAGTGATAATATATATCAGTCCATGATATCCAATATTACAAATTTACTCTTTCTGATGGACACACGTCCAGATCGTCCGCTCTCAAAATTCCGCCATCTCTCTCCCCACATCCACCACTGCTCGCGGCTCACCAACAACTGCGCAACGCTACGCGCTATCAACAGCCAACAGCCCAACACTACAATAGCGAATATTACAACAATGCCACCCAGCCACAGACTGCACACAGCACAGCCAGTGATTTTCATACAGTGCGCTACGTGGCGTTACCAGTATAAAAACCTATACAGCCTACTTACATTTGATTCAATTGTTCATATAATTCTGTCATCTCCCACTGCAACAAATAATTGGTATGTCTTTAATGTGAACAATAATGGCAATCTGAAATACATGTTGAGTCTTCGCACTTCAGAGTAGGAAGGTTTCTGTCGTAGAAAACACCTAACTTTTTTTTTCATTCGTTTACCATCGTTTTGCCGCCAAACACCACAAAAGCGCGGTCAACTGCCGTCGCAGATTGCAGCTTTAGAGCCCTTGTATGCGGCCCCTAATTGAAAAGGCTGCTGCAAGGAGGCAACTTTTTCAGCGACGTCACAAATCGGGTCACAAATGTCACAAATCAGGTCTGAATGTTGTTAATTATAATATATGTATTTTTATACTACAATTTGACAGTGTGGCAACAATAATATAATCATTATAGTTTTCCGTACGGCCCATCGGTGAATTTCGAAATTTTGGGATTACATGAACTCTTACAGAACTCAGGTTCCTTTCATTCAGAAGGCTATTGCTCGCAGCGACTGTTATATTGACTTGTAAATAATAGATTTCAGCTTTCAGTCGTCCTTTTTTAAATTTTATTGGCAGATCTAGATTTCAATTAGAAACTAGCCATTCTCAATGCACTATCATTTTTGACCAATGCATGTAATGTCTGTTGGTCGGGCTTCATCCGCAATTCATTGAACTGTGCATTGAGAATGGCTAGTTTCTAGCTGACATCTAAATCTGCCAATAAAATATAAAAAGGACGACTGATAGCTGAAATCTATTATTTACAAGTCTTACAGAACTGTTCATGTTTAAATCGTGCGATTAAATCTTATCAGAACCCACATGTCTCGAACAACCTATTCCTGAAATCTTAAATTACTTGTACTTCTTCGTCTTATGCAAGAACCTATTACTCCAGCATATAACTTACGTAAAGTGTCTTAGTTCAGTTTCACAGAAGTGTGCAAACACTCATAATTGTTAAGCCGACTCAAATGTTAGACGTGCAGCAATATTAGTTCAAGTTTTCAGTGTAATGAGTGGGATGAACCACTGTTACGGTGTTCATGTTTGTTACATTAGTATAGGAAGTGTCAGTAAATACGCTAAATACATTTTTTTCTTTTCTCTTGTGCATTACCGATATCCGTGCGAAATACAAATTCGGTTCGAATTTCCAGATTGTAATATTGTACTCTTTATGATTAAGATAGTGCTATGCCCTGAGTAAAAGACATCTACCAGCAATTATCACAATTCAACAGCGGCAGAATAATGGCCTATCGAAACTAAGACTTAGCGTCTCGCGATATTGTTGCCCACGTTGGTCGGGATCCCACGAGTATTACGCGGACACCTCGGAAACTGCGATGCTGGTCAGCAGTTCGCGTGCTGCTGTCGTAAACATCTGTGGAAAGTGAAACCAAAGTTAGGCGACAAGGTGTTGGACATTTTGATCTTACCATAAAAGGCTTACCGTAGTTGTAAAGCAGGATGGTCGGTTATCTGTGGCAGCTCCGACGACAGCGTGCAATGCTTGTGCAGCAAAAGTGTTTCGTGGCGCCCGTTGTTGAAAATGGATGACCCAACGTGCTCCCATGTTACGATTACAGTGGGCACGCAGTCTATGTGTCAATGGAAACGTGTCGGCTGACTGGGTGAATCATGTTTCTTTTACACCAGGTCGATAGTCGTGTCTGGATACATCGTCATGAAGGCAAATGGCTGCTCGAAACATGAGCTATGCCACAGACGCAGGCAGATTTGTGGGAGCAGTATTATGCTGTGGGAGATTTTCACCTCGATTTTCATGAAGCCCATGCTGATAAAAGGCACCATGGTAGCTGTGGATATGTGAACATTATTGAGAACCACCTTCGTCTCTTCATGCTTGATGACTTCCCTGGCGGTCATTGCATCTTCCAGCAGGACAACTGCCAATGGCATAAGGTCAGAATCTTCCTACAGCGGGCTACGTCACAGAGAACTGAGGCAGTTCACTTCTCTGAGTCTGAGGAGTCTGGCACACTCAGAAAAGATACCGAGAAACTAAACAGGAATTATCAGCTACCATGAATCATGGGGCAAATAGCGTCAGATATCGGAGATATACCATGCGAAAACACTGAGCAACACGTTTCTGAATGTTACCAGACAGGGGATGCTGTTTTTCCAGCACAAGAAAGCCCAGTTGTGAGAGTGGCGGGTGTCATGTCAGAATCTGTCAATCGCCGGACAAGATTTCGATGAAAAGAACTTTTTTTCCTTATATAATTTTCTCAGCTACGCAGCGGCTAGGAATATGCACATAAATATGTGGATCAGTCAGTTCAGAGATAGTTTTGCCGAATTTCTGGCTGATTCAGTGCAAACTGGAATTCATGAGCAGACACATGAGCGACGAAGTGTTTGCGCGAATTTTACCAATAATCAGAGACTGCAGAACGTTCGCCAATTTCGAAGCAGACATCACGAAAATAAACTGGTCAGCCATGGAACAAAACGAAATGCGAATAAGAATTATCAAAGCTCCACCACTTTCAGCAACTATATTCGAAACGTATATAAGGGGACATGCTCGTCAAAATGACCAAAAATTTGAAAAAAAATTTCTTAGTCTATAGAAAAGAGCATTTCACGCTGATTTCTAAAATGTATAGTTTATGGGCATTACCATTTTCCGTTCGTTCTAAAATTGAGATTGAGCGTAATGTTGCACAGGGGCCAAGCCCATCTCTCAGTTTGAAGTGCGTCAGAATACGTGATGCATTATTTGTTCTTCCGTTTTTTTCCGTCGTTAGTTACGGATCGTTAACACAGGTGTATTCTAGAAGGCACTAACTCCCGGGACCAAAGTACAGATATGTCTAGAACACTATGGTTCGAATGTAAACAAAGATCTGAAAATATATGATTTCGGAATTTCATACGCGAGTGGTTTTGTAGTTATTGTGAATTGTTTTGTTTCGCCGGCCGCGGTGGTCTCGCGGTTCTAGGCGCGCAGTCCGGAACCGTGCGACTGCTACGGTCGCAGGTTCGAATCCTGCCTCGGGCATGGATGTGTGTGATGTCCTTAGGTTAGTTAGGTTTAAGTAGTTCTAAGTTCTAGGGGACTAATGACCACAGCAGTTGAGTCCGATAGTGCTCAGAGCCATTTGAACCATTTTTTTTGTTTTGTTTCTCTGTGTGTGTTTCCTGTGCTACAAACGCCGAGAGTAAAGAAATTTAGTCCCACGCCTAAGTTACGTGGCAACCAGATCCAAACATAATACACATCAGTTGCTTCAAAAGTCGCCCACACAAACTGCCTACAGGCAGTGCTTCCAGACGTAAACGTTCGCTTTCTGAATGTAATAAGAACAAGCCTAGTTGTATTGTGAGCAACAATAACGACGGAAATGTTATTTGCGAACCTAAATATGCTGTCAAGACTTTTGAAGAGTGCAGTGAAATGTAAGTACTGCAATTGTGAAGATAGTATTGGCGTTTCTGAGGACATCTCAGCAAGGTAGGGTCTTTCAAGTCGGTTAGTGATTGCCTGTAACTCGTGTAAGATGCACAATGACACTATGACATCGCCAGTAACTGGTAGTCGACATTACAGTGTAAATATTCAACTTGTTTATGCAATGTGATGTATTGGAAGGGGAAGGAGAGCTGCCCAGACTTTTTGTGCAGTGATGGATTTGCCTCCACCTCCACTGAGGTTTGACAGATACAATAAATTAATACATAATGCTTTACGTGGTGTAAGTGAACATTCAATGAAAAGAGCAACAGAAGAAACAGCAGCCTTGTCTGAGAATACAGACATTGTAGCAGCACTTGTTGGATCTTGGCAGAAGAGAGGTCATACTTCTCTAAATAGGGTGTAACTGCCACATTTATTGAAGTTGGTAAGATTCTAGACTATGAACGTCTAACAAAGCACTGCCAGGGTTGTTCAAGTAAATTTTGGCAGCCATGTTTGTGTAAAAAAAACTTAGATAGCCCAAGTGGAAACATGGAAACGAAAGGAGTTCTAAACATTTTTAGAAGATCAGAGGTCAGTCGTAATGTGAGGTATGTAGTCTACCTTAGGGATGGAGACTGTAAAGCACACACTACTGTTGTTAATGACAGACCACATGGGGACACTCTGATAGAAAAGCTTGAATGTATTGGGCATGTGCAAAAAAGAATCGGAGCTCGGCTGAGAAAATTATGTAAAGACTTCAGTGAAAAAACTGTCAGACCGAAAACACATAGATGGTGAATACTCTGGTCAAGAATCACAAGATGAGGAGGTATATTTGGAAAAGGCGTCGAGATATGGGAGGATTTCAGCTAGATTACGTCATGGTCAGGCAGAGATTCCTAAATCAGTTATACGATTGTAAGGCAAACCCAAGGAGCAGATATAGGCTCAGATTACAATTTCGGGACAGCAATTTTCAGGAGGTGTCAAACAACATATTACTTCCCCACACATACATGTCGCGTATTGACCACGAGGAGAAAATTCGAGAAATTAGAGCCAATACAGAGGCTTACCGACAGTCATTAGTCCCACGCACTATTCGCGAGTGGAACAGGTTTGGACGGATCAGATAGTGGTACCGAAAGTACCCTCCACCACACACTGTTAGGTGGCTTGCGGAGTATGATGTAGATGTAGTGATGAGGAGAGGGCTGAAATTTAAGAGACTATTCACGAAGAATCAACGCGCAAAGAAGTGGGAAACACAGGAGCTATGGAATGAAGAGATACGCTTGAAGTTCTCTGAGGCTACAGATACTGCAATAAGGAACAGCTCATAAACAGTTCAGTTGAAGAGGAATGGACAAATCTAAAAACAGCGATCACAGAAGTTGGAAAGCAAGGGTAAAGAGAAGGTAACTACGAAGAAACTACGGGTAACAGAATATACTTCAGTTGATCGATGCAAGAAGCAAGTACAAAAATGTTTAGGGAAATTCAGGAATACAGAGACACATGTCAGTTAGGAATGAATTAAATGGGGAGGGAAGCTAAGGCAAAATGGCTCATAACACGTGGAGAAATAGAAAAATAAATGATTGTCTAAAGGACTGGCTCAGCAAATAGAAGTCAAAACAACCTTCGGTAAAATTAAAGGTTGTTGTTGTTGTGGTCTTCAGTCCTGAGACTGGTTTGATGCAGCTCTCCATGCTACTCTATCCTGTGCAAGCTTCTTCATCTCCCAGCCGGCCGCGGTGGCCGTGCGGTTCTAGGCGCTCCAGTCCGGAGCCGCGCTGCTGCTACGGTCGCAGGTTCGAATCCTGCCTCGGGCATGGGTGTGTGTGATGTCCCTAGGTTAGTTAGGTTTAAGTAGTTCTAAGTTCTAGGGGACTGACAACCACAGCAGTTGAGTCCCATAGTGCTCAGAGCCATTTGAACAATCTTCATCTCCCAGTACCTACTGCAACCTACATCATTCTGAATCTGCTTAGTGTATTCATCTCTTGGTCTCCCTCTACGATTTTTACCCTCCACGCTGCCCTCCAATGCTAAATTTGTGATCCCTTCATGCCTCAAAACATGTCCTACCAACCGATCCCTTCTTCTAGTCAAGTTGTGCCACAAACTTCTCTTCTCCCCAATCCTATTCAATACCTCCTCATTAGTTACGTGATCTACCCACCTTATCTTCAGCATTCTTCTGTAGCACCACATTTCGAAAGCTTCTATTCTCTTCTTGTCCAAACTATTTATCGTCCATGTTTCACTTCCATACATGGCTACACTCCATACAAATACTTTCAGAAACGACTTCCTGACACTTAAATCTATACTCGATGTTAACAAATTTCTCTTCTTCAGAAACGATTTCCTTGCCATTGCCAGTCTACATTTTATATCCTCTCTACTTCGACCATCATCAGTTATTTTACTCCCTAAATAGCAAAACTCCTTTACTACTTTAAGTGTCTCATTTCCTAATCTAATACCCTCAGCATCACCCGATTTAATTTGACTACATTCCATTATCTTCGTTTTGCTTTTGTTGATGTTCATCTTATATCCTCCTTTCAAGACACTGTCCATTCCGTTCAACTGCTCTTCCAAGTCCTTTGCTGTCTCTGACAGAATTACAATGTCATCGGCGAAACTCAAAGTTTTTGCTTCTTCTCCATGAATTTTAATACCTACTCCGAATTTTTCTTTTGTTTCCTTTACTGCTTGCTCAATATACAGATTGAATAACATCGGGGAGAGGCTACAACCCTGTCTCACTCCTTTCCCAACCACTGCTTCCCTTTCATGCCCCTCGACTCTTATAACTGCCATCTGGTTTCTGTACAAATTGTAAATAGCCTTTCGCTCCTTGTATTTTACCCCTGCTACCTTCAGAATTTGAAAGAGAGTATTCCAGTTAACGTTGTCAAAAGCTTTCTCTAAGTCTAGAAATGCTAGAAACGTAGGTTTGCCTTTTCTTAATCTTTCTTCTAAGATAAGTCGTAAGGTTAGTACTGCCTCACGTGTTCCAACATTTCTACGGAATCCAAACTGATCTTCCCCGAGGTCCGCTTCTACCAGTTTTTCCATTCGTCTATAAAGAATTCGCGTTAGTATTTTGCAGCTGTGACTTATTAAACTCATAGTTCGGTAATTTTCACATCTGTCAACACCTGCTTTCTTTGGGATTGGAATTATTATATTCTTCTTGAAGTCTGTGGGTATTTCGCCTGTCTCATACATCTTGCTCACCAGATGGTAGAGTTTTGTCATGACTGGCTCTACCAAGGCCATCAGTAGTTCTAATGGAATGTTGTCTACTCCCGGGGCCTTGTTTCGACTCAGGTCTTTCAGTGCTCTGTCAAACTCTTCACGCAGTATCTTATCTCCCATTTCATCTTCATCTACATCCTCTTCCATTTCCATAATATTGTCCTCAAGTACATCGCCCTTGTATAAACCCTCTATATACTCCTTCCACCTTTCTGCCTTCCCTTCTTTGCTTAGAACTGGGTTGCCATCTGAGCTCTTGATATTCATACAAGTGGTTCTCTTCTCTCCAAAGGTCTCTTTAATTTTCCTGTAGGCAGTATCTATCTTACCCCTAGTGAGATAAACCTCTACATCGTTACATTTGTCCTCTAGCCATCCCTGCTTAGCCATTTTGCACTTCCTGTCGATCTCATTTTTGAGACGTTTGTATTCCTTTTTGCCTGCTTCATTTACTGTATTTTTATATTTTCTCCTTTCATCAATTAAATTCAATATTTCTTCTGTTACCCAAGGATTTCTATTAGCCCTCGTCTTTTTACCTACTTGATCCTCTGCTGCCTTCACTACTTCATCCCTCAGAGCTACCCATTCTTCTTCTACTGTATTTCTTTCCCCCATTCCTGTCAATTGTTCCCTTATGCTCTCCCTGAAACTCTCTACAACCTCTGGTTCTTTCAGTTAATCCAGGTCCCATTTCCTTAAATTCCCACCTTTTTGCAGTTTCTTCAGTTTCAATCTGCAGTTCATAACCAATAGATTGTGGTCAGAATCCACATCTGCCCCTGGAAATGTCTTACAGTTTAAAACCTGGTTCCTAAATCTCTGTCTTACCATTATATAATCTATCTGATACCTTTTAGTATCTCCAGGATTCTTCCAGGTATACAACCTTCTTTTATGATTCTTGAACCAAGTGTTAGCTATGATTAAGTTATGCTCTGTGCAAAATTCTACAAGGCGGCTTCCTCTTTCATTTCTTCCCCCAATCCATATTCACCTACTATGTTTCCTTCTTTCCCTTTTCCTACTGACGAATTCCAGTCACCCATGACTATTAACCCTTCACTACCTGAATAATTTCTTTTATCTCGTCATACATTTCATCAATTTCTTCATAATCTGCAGAGCTAGTTGGCATATAAACTTGTACTACTGTAGTAGGCATGGGCTTTGTGTCTATCTTGGCCACAATAATGCGTTCACTATGGTGTTTGTAGTAGCTAACCCGCACTCCTATTTTTTTATTCATTATTTAACCTACTCCTGCATTGCCCCTAATTGATTTTGTATTTATAAATCTGTAATCACCTGACCAAAAGTCTTGTTCCTCCTGCCACCGAACTTCACTAATTCCCACTATATCTAACTTTAACCTATCCATTTCCCTTTTTAAATTTTCTAACCTACCTGCCCGATTAATGGTAAGGATGGTAAAATTAAGAGTGCAACGGTAATTCCACTGCTGAATGAAGAGAAGAGAGTGGATAGGTGGAAAGAGTATATCAAGGTGCTCTATGATGGGGGAAGACTTGTCTGATGACGTGATAGCAGAAAAAACAGGAGTTGATATAAAAGAGATAGAGGATCAAGTATTACAATCAGAATTTAAAAGAGATTTGAAAGTCTTAAGATCGAATGAGGCAGAAGGTATAGATAATATTCCATCAGAATTTCTAAAATCATTGGGGAAATGACAGAACGACTATTCACGTTGGAGTGTAGAATGTATGAGTTTGGCGATATATCATCTGACCTTCGGAAAAACATCATCTACACAGTTCCAAAGATTGCGAGAGCCGGCAAGTGCGAGAATTGCCTCACAATCAACTTAACAACTCACGCATCCAAGTTGCTGACAAGAATGATATACAGATGAATGAAAAAGAAAATTGAGAACCTATGTGATGACACTCTTTTTAGGAAAGGTAAAGTTACCAGAGAGGCAGTTCTGACGTTGCAGTTGAAATTGGAAAGAAAACTAAAGAAAGATTAAGACACTTTCATAGGATTTGTTGACCTGGAAAAGGCGTACGACAATGTAAAATGGTGCAAGATGTTCGAAATTCTGAGAACAATGGGGGTAAGCTATAGGAAAAAGACAGGTAATATACAATAGTACAAGAGCCAAGAAGGAACAGTAAATATAGATCAAGAACGAAATGCTCGGATTAAAAAGGGCTTAAGACAGGAATGTAGTCTTTCACCCCTACTGTTCGATCTATAAATCGAAGACCAATGGCGGGGAAAAAATGGGATTAAAATTCAAAATGAAAGGATATCAGTGATATGATTCACTGATGTCATTGCTATCATCAATGAAAATGAAGAAGAATTACAATATCTGCTGGATGGAATGAACAGTCTAATGAGTGAAGGATATGGATTGAGAATAAATTGAAGAAAGACGAAAATAATGAGAAGTGCAGGAATGAAAACAGCGAGAAACAACATTATGTTTGGTTACCATGAAGATGAAGTTAAGGAATCCTGCTACCTATGAAGCAAAATAACCCATGACGGACGGAGCAAGGAGGACTTAAAAAGCTGACTAGCACTGGCAAAAAGGGCATTCCTGGCCGAGAGATGTCTACTAGTATCAAATATAGGCCTTAATTCGATGAAGAAATATCTGAGAATATATGTTTGGAAAACAGTATCGTATAGTAGAAACAAAGACTGTGGAAAAACCGAAACAAAAGAGAGTAGAAGCATTTGAGATGTCGTGTTACAGAAGGACGTTGAATGTTACGTGGACTGGTAAGTCAAGGAATGAGGAAGTCTTCCGGAGAATCGGCAGGGAAAGGAATCTATGGAAAACACTGACAAGAAGAAGGGACAGAGAGGTAAGACATATGTTACGACGTCACTGAATAACTTCCATGGTACCAGGGGCAGCTGTAGAAGGTAAAAACTGTAGTTGAGGATAGAGATTGGGATACATCTAGCAGTCCGCATCTCGTGGTCGTGCGGTAGCGTTCTCGCTTCCCACGCCCGGGTTCCCGGGTTCGATTCCCGGCGGGGTCAGGGATTTTCTCTGACTCGTGATGGCTGGGTGTTGTGTGATGTCCTTAGGTTAGTTAGGTTTAAGTAGTCCTAAGTTCTAGGGGACTGATGACCATAGCTGTTAAGTCCCATAGTGCTCAGAGCCATTTAGCCAGTTCAAAGAAAAATAATTATTAACTTGTAGTAAGTGTTACAGCACACTGAATCAACTCAGTTTTGTTAAAAATTTAAAACTTTATTATTAGTGAACATTATTTACCACCGTAAATTCCTTGCTGCATTTATTTGAACATTCTGATTGGATTTTTAATGGTAATGCAACAAATACGTTGGTTGGCCTCTAGACTGTAGCATTAGCAACTTGGCAGCGCCTTTCTAACTTACAATTTATGACTCATGCACTGCACCTAGGAGCTCACAATTAGAACTTTACTGAACAATTATTTTGTGGACTCAATTTGATAGCCACAGCTTTAACTTTACCTATTTTATCTGAATCTTCCCATATGTTGGTCTCGTCTGGGATCAGCCAGGGATTTTTAACCGTATGGTCAGAAGATGTAAGGAGGTGATTTAACATAACTGGTGCAGACGACTTCACTATCCTGTATATTTATTTCATTATTAATACGGTCATAGTAAGCTGTTGGGTGGTGAAATGGTTCAAATGGCTCTGAGCACTATGAGACTTAACATGTGAGGTCATCAGTCCCCTAGAACTTAGAACTACTTAAACCTAACTAACCTAAGGACATCACACACACCCATGCCGGAGGCAGGATTCGAACCTGCGACTGTAGCGGTCACGCGGTTCCAGACAAGCGCCTAGAACCGCTTGGCCACAGAGACCGGCTATTGGCTTGTGACTGAAGGGTTCTCCCATAAGGTGGTGGGCTCCGGGACATCCTGTATTTAGGTGTTGAATTGCAGTAGTAAAGCTTGCATGAATTTGGGTAGCAGTCTGAGGTGGTTCCCAGGGATTGCCCGGTATATTCTGAAATTTCAGTATCCGGCCGGCCGGAGTGGCCGAGCGGTTCTAGGCGCTTCAGTCTAGAACCACGTGACCGCTACGGTCGCAGGTTCGAATCCTGCCTCGGGCATGGATGTGTGTAATGTCCTTAGGTTAGTTAGGTTTAATTAGTTCTAAGTTCCAGGCGACTGATGACCTCAGAAGATAAGTCGCATAGTGCTCAGAGCCATTTGAACCATTTTTTTGCAGTTTCCGGGAGCTAATCCCTTACATGCAGCCGCAAGGGTGCCTTAGCTCCCAAATGCCTACTTGAGATGTAGTAAGTATCAGTACACATGTCAACAAAAATCATGAATCTCTGCTCCCGCGAAACATGAGAAATTTTAGTACCTACCCAACAGCATTCTTGTTCGTCGGATCCTGTGTATTGCCTAACCTTCTAGACACTGTGTATGCTACACCCGCCAATAGTAGAAGACGGTTCAAACTCGTCGACAACGTAGTAAATTATTTATACACATTTGTATGCTTCCCCCATGAACCATGGACCTTGCCGTTGGTGGGGAGGCTTGCGTGCCTCAGCGATACAGATAGCCGTACCGTAGGTGCAACCACAACGGAGGGGTATCTGTTGAGAGGCCAGACAAACGTGTGGTTCCTGAAGAGGGGCAGCAGTCTTTTCAGTAGTTGCAGGGGCAATAGTCTGGATGATTGACTGATCTGGCCTTGTAACACTAACCTAAACAGCCTTGCTGTGCTGGTACTGAGAATGGCTGAAATCAAGGGGAAACTAAAGCCGTAATTTTTCCCGAGGGCATGCAGTTTTACTATATTGTTAAATGATGATGACGTCCTCTTAGGTAAAATATTCCGGAGGTAAGATAGTCCCCCATTCGGATCTCCGGGCGGGGACTACTCAAGCGGCTGTCGTTATCAGGAGACAGAAAATTGGCGTTCTGGGGATCGGAGCGTGGAATGTCAGATCCCTTAATCGGGCAGGCAGGTTAGAAAATTTAGAAAGGGAAATGGATAGGTTAAAGTAAGATATAGTGGGAATCAGTGAAGTTCGGTGGCAGGAGGTACAAGACAGGTGAATACAGGGTTATAAATACAAAATCAGATAGGGGTAATGCAGGAGTAGGTTAAATAATGAATAAAAAATAGGAGTGCGTGTAAGCTACTGCAAACAGCATAGTGAACGCATTATTGTGGCCAAGATAGACACAAAGCCCATGCCTACTACAGTAGTACAAGTTCATATGCCAACTAGCTCTGCAGACGATAAAGAAATTGATGAAATGTATGATGAGATAAAAGCAATTATTCAGGTAGTGAAGGGAGACGAAAATTTAATAGTCGTGGGTGACTGGAATTCGAGATTAGGAAAAGGGAGAAAAGGACACATAGTAGGTGAATATGGATTGGGGGTAAGAAATGAAAGAGGGAACCGTCTGGTAGAATTTTGGACAGGGCATAACTTAATTATAGCTAACACTTGGTTCAAGAATCATGAAAGAAGGTTGTATACATGGAAGAAACATGGAGATACTAGAAGGTATCAGATAGATTATATAATGGTAAGACAGAGATTTAGGAACCAGGTTTTAAATTGTAAGATATTTCCAGGGGCAGATGTGGACTCTGACCACAATCTATTGGTTATGAACTGCAGATTGAAACTGAAGAAACTGCAAAAAGGTGGGAATTTAAGGAGATGGGACCTGGATTAACTGAAAGAACCAGAGGTTGTAGAGAGTTTCAGGGAGAGCACAAGGGAACAATTGACAGGAATGGGGGAAAGAAATACAGTAGAAGAAGAATGGGTAGCTCGGAGGGATGAAGTAGTGAAGGCAGTAGAGGATCAATTAGGTAAAAAGACGAGGGCTAGTAGAAAACCTTGGGTAACAGAAGAAATATTGAATTTAATTGATGAAAAAAGAAAATATAAAAATGCAATAAATGAAGCAGGCAAGAAGGAATACAAACGTCTCAGAAATGAGATCGACAGGAAGTTCAAAATGGCTAAGCAGGGATGGCTAGAGGAGAAATGTAAGGATGTAGAGGTTTATCTTACTAGGGGTAAGATAGATACTGTCCACAGGAAAATTAAAGAGACCTTTGGAGAAAAGAGAGCCACTTGTATGAATATCAAGAGCTCAGATGGAAACCCAGTTCTAAGCAAATATATCGGTATTTAACAAATTTCGTTGTCAGTCCACGATATATCGAAAGAAGGCATTTATACATCGACAGCAAAACATCTAAGAATCGGCCTATAAAATATCGGCTGCACATTGTAAATGTACTTCCGGTTTGAGAGCTATATATTCAAGTATTGATTTATTAATAGATATTCTGCACATCAACAAGCTAGAAACCTTGTTATCCCCCTTAGAGCAAGAACTGAAAGGAAATGGTTCTACGTTCACGCCTGGCGATAACCACGTTGCTAACAATGGTAACTGTATGTAAGTGGCACAATGAAAGGTATCAATTGGGTCCATCGTTCGGTTTCGTCACATATCGTATTTGTCCGGAACACTTCATGTCGACCTCCCTGTTTTTCGATTCCAGCAAACGTCAACGAACTAGCAGGAGAGTCAAAATTGCATGGTGAAGTTGAACGTTGCAGTTTCTATTGATAGTACCGATTACGTCAGCATTTTCCCTCACACGTCTCCACCCACCGCAAAGACCGATCTTGTCATTTAGGTTTTTATTCATCATTCTCAGCAAGCTTTTTTTTAAGAATGGCGATGTGAAGAAATAGCGCACCAGATGCGTAAAAATTGTTTTTTTAACCCAACTGGTGTGCTATTTCATCACAACTGAAATCTTGTTATTCCATTCACACAGTCATCACCCAGTGCAACAGGACTTCTTCTTTGTGCCACCTATACTTGCTTCACATAGTCAAAGAGAAAAACTGGACGTGATGAAAGCTCAAAAAGTAGAAAAACTCCCTAACACAGTGAAAGTAAAATTATGTTCTACTACAATTTCAAAAGAACAGTCTCAAATATTTACCGAAAATTGCGAATAAATATAAAATAAAAATATCGGTGCTCGATGTTGCTGTTTCGGTATCGGTGAAAAATACTGTCGATATACATCGGTATCTTTTGTAGAAAATATCGATGTATCGCCATTTTATCAACGGCCATAGCTCAGGTCATCCTGATTTAGGGTTTCCGTGGTTTCCATAAATCGCTTCAAGCACATGCCTCAATGGTTTCTTCGAAAGAACTCGGCCGATTTTCTTCCCCGTCCTTCCCCGACCCCAGCTTGTGCTCTGTCTCTACTGACCTCGTTGTCGAAGTGACGGTATGGAGTAATGTCCTCCTCCTCCTGTACGTCACGTCAGGGAAACATGCACGCATCGAGGCACTTTCTCGTTCGTTACTCTAGCTTCAAGCATGCTGTTGCCAGTGCATCAAGGGTTTAGGCTGAGAACAGAAAACTTCTAATTCTGACAATTCGCTTCCTCTCTATCGTGCCGTGCTGACTGTGCAGTTTCACGACGCAAATGTTGCATTTGCTAATAGCATGAGATATTAATTTCGTATCAGCCCGTACTCTGAGCTGCTCTCGTTTATCTGATGGTTTGCGCATCTTGGATGCGGAGTTCATTCTCTTCTTTTACTTGAAAACACAATTTGTGCGGATGAGCAATTCTGATTTCGCGATTATTTCAGTCTCCCTGTCGATATCAGTTAAAGTCCAATATAACTGACTTCAGCGTTTCACATTAATTTTCTTCGTTTTCGTTTTTCAAGGGTCACATTGCAGTAAGAGTCAATGTTGGCTTTCTATTTGAATAAATGTTCAGTGTTGGTTTTTCATTTTAATAAATGTTCAATAATTGTAATACAGACTTCCATTTATGATACCTAGCTTCTACACTCTTCTTCCATGATTAGGCGACACTTATTAAAAAATATAATGAAGAAAACACTAAGGTGTAGTTTCTAAGTGATGGTGTTTTCGTTGTAGGCAGTGGCCATATTATTAATGAAATGCTGCATAGCATGCAAAGGTATTAACTGTAGTGAGGAGTGAGTACCGCTCGCATGTTTTAATTCAGAGCTCAAAACGGTTACTAATGCATCTTAGTTTCAAGTTATTGTGCATAATACAACGTGTCTCTATCTCTTTTTCTCGACTTCATGTCTCTCCTTGCAACTTTATATAGTATAACTTGCCCTTTACTCGGTTTCTGCTCGATTATGTTTTGTGAACTTTTGTACTATCAAGTTCAATTCGCGGATAAAAGTATTCTTAGATGGTTGCAGTCATACAAATTTTATGAGTTCCGTAGGATTAACGAACCAACACAGCTACTGGCATACATTTTGTGTTAAAGACAGAGGAGTAGATATTCATTATGTACAGCATGTAATGTCGCCAGATGCGCCTCTCTCTCCACATTAAAACATTTCGACTGGTGTGATGTGTTTCCCCACGAAATCGAGTTTACAGAAATACATTACTAACTTCTTTTGATGAAGATGTGATAGTAAGGACGCAGGCCCACGTATTAGCCTCGCAATGGTGTTCTAAAGAAAGAACAGTACACAAAACACCAGCATACAGTCATCACATCTACACTAACTCACCTTACAAATTCAACTAAAATACTGGAATGAATTGCAGACACTCGATTTGCTAGAAGAAGTACAGAGATCAGAGAATTAAATCTCAAGTAACTCATAAAACAGAAGAGGGGTCATATATCTTGTTCATACCGGATTGCTCTCCACCTTACTAGTCCTTACCACACTCTCTGGTTGTGATCACGTAACTGGATTTACATTCAGGAAAACGAGGTTTTAAGCGTTGTCCTTCTTTATCCCAAAGCAATAGAGCAGAATATTACAATGGTACAGTCGTGCTCAAAAGTATCCGAACGACCAGAACTGCATTTCGATTGATTCGCATGCAACCGGCATAACGTAGCTGTCTAGCAGGTACTATAATCGCTCCTTGGTACAGTCGTTTGACTATTGAAAATGATTCCAACAAGTCAACACTAGAAAACACTGCTCTGTATCGCAGTAACTCAAGATGTAAAATAATACCACGATGCTACAAATATTATGGAACACTTTATCACAGATAAGGCTGTCCTTAAGGCTTGTAAGCTCACATTTATTACAATAAATGACATACCTGAAATGTTACCACTCTCGTGACTGACGCAAACTAACAGTCATTCCTGATTAGGCATACAGAGAGTGATACACCTCGATTTTAGACATTATCAGTTAGTAAATATCAACTTTAAATTACATAACGCAAACATTTTTAACGGACACGAATTCCTACCCAGCATCTATTGTCCCTGTTAACGAACTACGAGATATGTTAAATATTGCTTCTTCACAAGTAATTTACTTGAAGGGCCGTGAGGCAAAGCTTTGTGTTGGACAGGGATTCGAACCCAGAACCTAATCGGATTGATATCGAAGCACAGCCAACTGTGACATATCGGATTTTCTCGGCAGTAGCTAGATGTTTTAACTGAAATGACAAGATGAAACATTAATTTTTTCTTTCCGAGGAGTCCAACCCGGAGTCCAACCCGGCACCTATCGCTGTTATATTCTAGAGAAAACGAATGTTAAATATGGGTTTGTTGCACCAGCAGCGACATGTGAGCATGTTTGAACTAGAAATAATATGACGAAGAGTTCAGTGCTCACTGGGAATACAGCCCCACACATATCGTTGTTGACTACACACAAAGAGACGTCAGCTAACGAATTTTTCTGCATCAGCAGCTCGGATTAACATCTTGAACTTACAGTGATCTCGCAAATAGTTCTGTGTCTCACTGGGAGTCAAAAACGTTAGATATCGTTAGTTTGACAACGAATGAGAAAACATTAAAAATAAAAAAAAAATGGTTCAAATGGCTCTGAGCACTATGGGACTTAACAGCTATGGTCATCAGTCCCCTAGAACTTAGAACTACTTAAACCTAACTAACCTAAGGACAGCACACAACACCCAGCCATCACGAGGCAGAGAAAATCCCTGACCCCGCCGGGAATCGAACCCGGGAACCTGGGCGTGGGAAGCGAGAACGCTACCGCACGACCACGAGATGCGGGCTTAAAAATCAAAATTATTATCCACCAGCAGATAGTTGTTCTCATGCTAGAGCTTGATAATACATAATGAAATCTTTAGTGCCGGGCCAGGATTCGAACCCATTCACGCGTAATATATGGAGATGTTGAGAAATCTGCAGTTTTGAACAGACAAAAAATTGTAGCCGAGCTGTATTGTGACGAAGGGGTGAAATTCCGCGTTAAGGGCGGTCTGAGTTGCATTCTCAGTTCAGAACCAATTTTATCGACATACAGGAGCTCAGGTAAAAGATGGAATAAGTGTCCTGTGACCCTACATAGCGTTTGTTTCGTCACTAGAAAAAAATAACTAGTATAAGAAAGGTTACTGGTGATAGAGTTTCTACATGACGCCACTCCAGACTTTATTGTGGTTCAACCTGACGTCTACTTGGCAGAGAAGGAATATCATCTTTAATGTGAATTTCAGACCACACTGCCATTATACAGGGTGTTTTAAAAATGACCGGTATATTTGAAACGGCAATAAAAACTAAACGAGCAGCGATAGAAATACACCGTTTGTTGCAATATGCTTGGGACAACAGTACATTTTCAGGCGGACAAACTTTCGAAATTACAGTAGTTACAATTTTCAACAACAGATGGCGCTGCAAGTGATGTGAAAGATATAGAAGACAACGCAGTCTGTGGGTGCGCCATTCTGTACGTCGTCTTTCTGCTGTAAGCGTGTGCTGTTCACAACGTGCAAGTGTGCTGTAGACAACATGGTTTATTCCTTAGAACAGAGGATTTTTCTGGTGTTGGAATTCCACCGCCTAGAACACAGTGTTGTTGCAACAAGACGAAGTTTTCAACGGAGGTTTAATGTAACCAAAGGACCGAAAAGCGATACAATAAAGGATCTGTTTGAAAAATTTCAACGGACTGGGAACATGACGGATGAACGTGCTGGAAAGGTAGGGCGACCGCGTACGGCAACCACAGAGGGCAACGCGCAGCTAGTGCAGCAGGTGATCCAACAGCGGCCTCGGGTTTCCGTTCGCCGTGTTGCAGCTACGGTCCAAATGACGCCAACGTCCACGTATCGTCTCATGCGCCAGAGTTTACACCTCTATCCATACAAAATTCAAACGCGGCAACCCCTCAGCGCCGCTACCATTGCTGCACGAGAGACATTCGCTAACGATATAGTGCACAGGATTGATGACGGCGATATGCATGTGGGCAGCATTTGGTTTACTGACGAAGCTTATTTTTACCTGGACGGCTTCGTCAATAAACAGAACTGGCGCATATGGGGAACCGAAAAGCCCCATGTTGCAGTCCCATCGTCCCTGCATCCTCAAAAAGTACTGGTCTGGGCCGCCATTTCTTCCAAAGGAATCATTGGCCCATTTTTCAGATCCGAAACGATTACTGCATCACGCTATCTGGACATTCTTCGTGAATTTGTGGCGGTACAAACTGCCTTAGACGACACTGCGAACACCTCGTGGTTTATGCAAGATGGTGCCCGGCCACATCGCACGGCCGGCGTCTTTAATTTCCTGAATGAATATTTCGATGATCGTGTGATTGCTTTGGGCTATCCGAAACATACAGGAGGCGGCGTGGATTGGCCTCCCTATTCGCCAGACATGAACCCCTGTGACTTCTTTCTGTGGGGACACTTGAAAGACCAGGTGTACCGCCAGAATCCAGAAACAATTGAACAGCTGAAGCAGTACATCTCATCTGCATGTGAAGCCATTCCGCCAGACACGTTGTCTAAGGTTTCGGGTAATTTCATTCAGAGACTACGCCATGTTATTGCTACGCATGGTGGATATGTGGAAAATATCGTACTATAGAGTTTCCCAGACCGCAGCGCCATCTGTTGTTGAAAATTGTAACTACTGTAATTTCGAAAGTTTGTCTGCCTGAAAATGTACTGTTGTCCCAAGCATATTGCAACAAACGGTGTATTTCTATCGCTGCTCGTTTAGTTTTTATTGCCGTTTCAAATATACCGGTCATTTTTGAAACACCCTGTATCTTTTTCACTTGGTGTAGCCAAAGGAGAATGGAATCTTTCTCTCCCTATCTAAAATTATTGAAAGGCGTGGGAAACGAACACAGA
This sequence comes from Schistocerca nitens, assembly GCF_023898315.1. NCBI lineage: Eukaryota > Metazoa > Arthropoda > Insecta > Orthoptera > Acrididae > Schistocerca > Schistocerca nitens. Next base: position 762,482,763 of record NC_064614.1, on the reverse strand, counting down.
CCATAGGTATAAGAAACTACCATCAGTCCAACAGACCACCACATCCTCTTTTCCGTGACTCATTTTTCTATCGTAACACCGTTGCGCCACACTGGATGAGAATTCTGACACACAAGCTCCCTGTAGTAAATTGCAGCATGTTCAGTAAATTCATTTACTTGGTTGACCGAATCACTATGAACTAGCTGCTTCGGCTACCCAGTGCATACATTCGACTCTAATTTGTAATCACCGAAATAAAATCACGTAATTGCCACCTACACAGAACTGCCAATAGTGTAGGATGCAGAAATTTAAATATGAAGTGTTCCTTTCCACTTGAGCTATTCTATCTGTTTGTAAAAAACGTCGTGCTGCGCAAAAGAAAAGCTGTAACTGTTTCTCTCAGAAGTCTAGACCCGGCCGTTTGCATTATCTTGCAGCGCTGTGGTATGCAGAAGTTCTGGAGGACTTCTTGTTCCGCTGTGGAGCTATTACAGCCATGTGTCAGCTAGTAGCGTAATGGTAAGTGTCGTGCACCGTGGCTGAGACGTCGCAAGTTCGAGTACATTTACTGCTAAATTTTTTTAAAACTCAGTTCTGCTCTCTGCTGAAGTTACCAATCTAATGGAACTTCGAACATAATTCCCTTCACTTCTCAACCCAAAATAGTCGCATGTGGAAAAAGGGCTAACTTCTGTGACATTTTGTTCTTTTCAGGTTTAATAAGACAGCCAGGCAGCAGATGCATCTCGAAGCTTTTGTATTATGTATGGGGAGAGCGCATCGTGCCCAAATACGTCAGAAAAGTATTTTCTACATTAGCTGTCGTGTGGTAGTGGCATTTTATTCTTCTTCAAACATTGCTTGACATCTTTAACTCAGAACAAGTTTTCTACATGCTTGTAATCAATAAACTGCATGTGCATCGTCAGACTGTTATAGATAACATCAGAGAATTCGCATATATCGTTGATGATTAATTTCGCTCTCATGTTTACTATTGTTTCAACAACACTAAAGGAAACCTTACGAAAATTGTGCACTGTATTATAAGAAATGAAATAAAACTATCCACGATAACCTTAAGACGAAAGTCTGTTTTAATAAAACTGATTATCTGTACACAAGCATGCCTCTATCGACACGAATTAGTAAAATACTACTCACATAGATTCTGATTGGGTCGGTGTTTAATTGGTATGCTGTGTCATACTCAAGAGGTGTCAAATGTGGCATTTCATAAATATAGTTATGTATTTCTAGAAACCCAAAATTTGCTTGTCAGCAGCGGAAAGAGGCGTTACCTCTTGTGCAGCATTGTAAGTTATTCACCATTGCACTATGAGCCGAAAGTATTTTCTTGCGATTTCCTTATTGATGTTTGATCTGACTGCTTGTAGCTCTTTCACAGAAGGGGTAAAAACACTGAAGTCAGTGCGACTGGAACTGCAAACCATAACAGACGCTTTTATCACAGGTCAGCACCTCACCACAGAGCTGGCGAAGAGGTATGTCTCCTAGCTTCCTCTTACGAGACCGTGGCTAAAACTCATAAACCGCTGTTTAAAGGACGAGATTAGTTGAGATTTCCACCTGCTACGACTTTCCAGGGCTGAAAACCGCAAGTTTACAATCTTTTGTTACACCTCAAGCGATAATAACTGAGATTACTCAATGGAAATGACAGGTAAAATCAACTGAACCTTGAGGCTTAATTTCGTGCACACAAGGAAGTAACTCGTCGATCACAGAGTTGCCAAACATACGTTGCCTTGTTGCCAAATCTCAGTTACAGTACCAGCAGGAAGAAGACGAACCGATGTGATCCTACAGCGGGCTGGGAAGTGACCATAGCTGGTGTCTCCAAGTCGCAGCTGCTACGGTATGGAATACGTAATGCGTCTGATTCACATTTCTGTAACTGGGTTTAGGGACTGGAGTGTAGTTACTAATAATACTCAGAATTGACTGCAAACTAAGCATCATAAATCAATAACTCTCATAGTTGTTTTTATATTTCTTTCGCAAATGTACTCAAAACTAAGAAACTCATTCACAGGCGTTTTCGTGCCTCGCTGATAGTCGAGCACAACAAACAAATAAAAATAAAAAAAGAGTGTGTGTGTGTGTGTGTGTGTGTGTGTGTGTGTGTGTGTGACAGAGAGAGAGAGAGAGAGAGAGAGAGAGAGAGAGCGAGGGAGAGAGAGAGAGGGAGAGAGAGAGAGAAATAAAAAGAATGAGACAGAGAGAGTGTGTAAAACATTGTTGCAAACAAATTGTATCATGGTATGTAAAGAAATTTTTCATTTAAAATGACATGTTCAACATCATTACGAAATGTAGTATTCATGATCTATGGATCAAGAATTAATCTAATCTAATCTAATAACATCATATTGATGACTAGCCATGAAGAGTCATGAATTACCGTAATTTTTGCCAATACCAGTAACCAAATCTAAACTTGAAAATAAAAGACGACAATTTTTGTAATAAACCGGAACTCCTATCAAGACCCTTTCGTCCCTGTTAGCTAACCACAAAAGACGTCTGATATACCTCCATTCTGAAGGAACAAATTCTGCATGCATTTAAAGATGAAGTGCATGATGTGAAGTTCTGTGTCGGAGATACGAACCCAACACGTAATCGGGTTGTTAACTAAGAAAAATCAAATGTTACGTATCGGTTTTCCTTACGAGCTGCTAGGTGCGTGTTTGACCAGAAATAACGACACCTATTGCGATTGTTGGCAACACATGAACAGACATTAAAAATGCACGTTAATTTTCACTAGCAGGTGGGTGTGCACTTGATAGGGCTTGAAATGAAATTATGAATATTTTTGTACTGGATCCTTTGGAGGAGACCTAGAGAAGATTGCAGTCTTGGGAAAAGGAACGAAATGATTGAACTATACTGTTCTGAGAGATTCAGATCCTCGAAAGAGGAGATACGAATTCGAATCACAGTCCAGCACCAAATATTTCAACGTCTCTAGTTCAATCAAGTACAAGTAAAATAATAGACCTTTTCCTTTAAATGGCTATCGGTTCATCAAATAAAATAAAATCTTCTAATGTAAGTAAGTTTACTGGCGACTGTATTTCTGCTTGCCATGACTTCCGCTGTGTCATTTCCCAACGTAAACCGGCTCTGTCCAGTTGGTAATGAAGGAACGTGATGTTTAATGCGGATTATGGATTATAACGTCTTTCTCTTGAGGTTACCAGAGGTAAAATAAATCTGTTTCTGCCTCTTAAAAGTAAATTCCTGAACCCACGCAGTGCACCTGTGATAATTCGTTCCACCAGACCATTGTGGCCACATTTCCCAGACTCAAGAGTGTGCTGAAACGGATGATGTGCATAGTTTACAAAAACAGTCACGGTGGAAAAAATGCAAGTCTATTAAATGGTTCAGTAGAAGCAAGCTCATGACGCGGAGATCATGCTATTCTCATGTCAGCAGGATGTAAAGACTCTTCTAGGCATCATAGGCTCGAAGTAAAGCCATATTGAATTTTCACAAATTGAGCTAATTTCTAGTTCGAGAAAATCCACTGTGAAGTGTGAAGTTACCGGATAATTCGATTATTACCGTCATTATTACTATCATTTTATTCATACCGCTGCTGGAACACATGTGCTTGAAGATCATTTAATGCCTTTTGGTCAGTATAGAAGTAGTTTCCCAAGAACAGGTTCTTTCGCTGTCTACGGAATCCTTTTCATGTTAATATCAAACATCAGCAGTTACTCGTAGATTACATTAAAACCAAAGTAATTGATGAAGACGTTACTTGATAACAAAAACGCGCTGCCTTTCTTCATTTACTTGCGCCTTGAAATGGCTATCGAGTACTGCCAAACCAAAAGGTAAGAGATCTTACTGCCTACCGATCTACGTCGCTGTCAGTTCTTCCATATGATTTGGTCGACATGACCTGTTTCAAGTTGTGTATGACAGACAATGTTTCAGAAAATCAATTGTTTTCCTTTGAAATATACAGAAAGATTTTCATTCTAAGCTATCCAAGTCAAAAATTTTCGCAGTATTAGATCAAATTTAATATTCGCTTCTATAATTTAGGAAAGTATTTCACAATTGCAAAACTCGCATCCGACTCATTGACCTTACACTTAGTCGCTGACCATAAGTTCTAACTCAGATTGACACCAGACCCAATCAGAATCTAAGTGAGTAGTATTTTACTAATTCGGGTCGATAGAGGCATGCTTGTGTACAGATACTCAGTTTTATTAAAACAGACTTTCATCGTAAGGTTATCGTGGGTAGTTTTATTTAATTTCTTATAATACAGTGCACAATTTTCGTAAGGTTTCCTTTAGTGTTGTTGAAATAATAGTAAACATGAGAGCGAAATTAATCATCAACGATATATGCGAATTCTCTGATGTTATTTATAACAGTCTGACGATGCACATGCAGTTTATTGATTATATGCATGTAGAAAACTTGTTCTGAGTTAAAGCTGTCAAGCAATGTTTGAAGAGGAATAAAATGCCACTACCACACGACAGCTAATGTAGAAAATACTTTTCTGACGTATTTGGGCACGATGCGCTCTCCCCATACGTAATACAAAAGCTTCGAGATGCATCTGCTGCCTGGTTTTCAATTAAACCTGAAAAGAACAAAATGTCACAGAAGTTAGCCCTTTTTCCACATGCGACTATTTTGGGTTGAGAAGTGAAGGGAATTATGTTCGAAGTTCCATTAGATTGGTAACTTCAGCAGAGAGCAGAATTGAGTTTTAAAAAAATTTAGCAGTAAATGTACTCGAACTTGCGACGTCTCAGCCATGGTGCACCACACTTACCATTACGCCACTTTTTTTCTTTTTTTTGCGAGTCAGACGCCTTTTTTATTATTATTTTTTATTTTATTATTTTTTCTCTTTTTTAATTTTTTATTTTTTGTCGCGCTGACCACCTTTTTTACAGTTTGTGTGTTTTTTGTTTTTGTTTTTTATTTTTATTTTTTGTTAAAGGAGGTGGGGGAGGGCGGGGAAGGCAGAGCGATCAAGGGTCGTAACCCGAGGCCTGGTCACAGTGTCCCCCTCGTCCGTCAAGGAATCTGGGAATCAAGGACGGGAAGGGGAAATCTTTTGTGGGAATTATTAATTATTTATTTTTTTACTGTTTTTAATACATTCTTAATGTGGTTTTACTTTGCACCACAACAAAAATAAATGTATCTAGCACCGCATCGTGCTCTGAGAAAAAGAAAACAATATCTCGGCACGTTCCTACACCGAGGTAATGTATATGGGGAAAACGAAAAAAAAAGTGCTTCATACAGGATGCAGAAGGGTGTGTCGCTACTCTCCTTACGCTTCATCATCCAGGTACGTCTTCAGGTATATCATGTTATTCCACCGAGAATCGAACTTAGTCGTGTCAGCTCACTCAATGGGTATCTTCTCCTACCTGTTGACGATCCAGCTGCGTGGAGGGTCGCGTAGGGCACTCCCTAAGTAATTAGAAAAATACTGTCTGTATTTTGGGTTCCATACCATCTTGCAATGACGTTCTTGTAGGTAGTTCCAAAAGTCTAACACATCTTTAGGTCCATCGTGAAATAAGTAGTGTACCGCATGCGCACGGATCCACGTGACAGCGTTGGTCTTGGCGCGTGGGAAATACTGTTGATCCGGAAATAGTAGAAACCGATGTGTTATGTGTTCCGGAGTCACTCGTAGAAAATACGACAAAATTTGTCGCACCAAGCGCCATACGTCTCCCGCCGCGCCACATGTGAGACGGTGTTCGTCCGTGTCTGGTATCCCACAGTCTACGCAGAGAGGAGATTCCGCCATGTTTATCTTGTGGAGGCGTGATCGGGTGATCTGTTTACTATTTACTGTGATGTACCATGTGGATCTGACAGCTGTGTCCAGTGGAACCGCGTGAACCGTCTTCCACACCACCTTCCAATAAACCTGAGGGCTTTTGGTCTCCACGATGTTTGGTGGGCGCCTCTGCTGTAGGACGTGATATATATCCCGCGCCGACGCCTGTTTCGTCGCTGGTACTGCGATACGGACATAGCTGTGTTCAATGTAAAAGTTCCCGAAGTAGTAGAAGGGTGGGGGTATGTCTTGCGTCGTCAGTGGGGGATAAGGGAGGGCGGAGCTAAGGACTCCAACAACAGACCTGTCAAACTTTCCGGGTGGTGGCGCCACAGCTTGATGTGTGAGCTGACATACAGGGCCACAGCTCTGTCGTGGACATGGACTAGACCAAGACCTCCCCTTTCTGGGGGAAGGGCCAGTGACTGATAACTGACTTTGAAGAGCATGCATGTACTGACGTAGGCTCCGAATGCCGCTAATAGACGTCGAGCCATCAGTAACGGTATTGGAAGAACACGCGCTATGTGTGGAAGGCGCGATGCGAGGTAAACATTGACGAAGTGTGTCCTTTGGAGAATGTCGAGGGTCCGCAGACGAAGGCTGAAGATCTGGACCCGAATTTGTTGTAATAAGCGGCAGTGTGCCGTATGTCGTCGTGAAACTCTATTCCGAGACATTTGATAGTGCCACGAAGCTGTAGGGGTTCGACACACGCTGGGGTCAACCCGCCTCCTATGGCCATGGCGACCGATTTGGCGACGTTGAGACAGCTGCCGGAAGCCACACCGTACGTGGTAATCCATTCTAGTGCTCTGTTGACATCGTCGCGATTGCGGAACACGAGAACCAGGTTGTCTGCATATGCTGTACAGCGAAATGTGACGTCACGTAGGGTAAGACCGCTGAGGCGTTGACGGAGGCCACAGAGGAGCGGTTCCAGTGCCAGAGCATATAGTAACGTCGACAAGGGGTAGCCTTGACGCACGGAGCGGAAAACTGGGAGGGACTGCGAGAGACGCCCGTTAACGAGCACTTTGGAAGTCGCCCCTCGGAGGAGGCGCATCACGACGTCTGTGAATTGCTGTGGGTACTGCATGTGCTGGAGAACGGACGTTAGGTACGCGTGATCCACTCGATCAAAAGCTTGGCTAAAATCTAGTGATGCCAGCGCTCCCGGGATGCGGCGTGCCCTGGCTAGGGCTATTAAGTCACGGTATCGACACAGTGCTGTGTGGATGTTGTTGATACCCCCTAGGGAAGTCTGATCTGGCGAGTTGACGTAAGGAAGGGTCGGTCGTAGACGGTTTGCCAATAGTCTGGTGAATATCTTCATGTCGCAGTTGACGAGTGTTAGCGGGCGGTAATCTTGTATTCGAGCCCCACCTTTAGGTTTGTGAACCGGTATAATTATTCCTTCTACGAAGGTCGCAGGAAGCGGCACCGCGGAGGACATAAGCTCCCGACAGATGTCTGTTAACTTGGGAGCCAGTAAATACTGGAAAGTTCTATAAAACTCCACAGGGAGCCCATCGGGGCCAGGAGACTTATTCGCCGCTCCTTTACCGATGGCATCGATAACTTCGTCTTCCGTAATGTCGTTCAATAATTCAGTTTGTAAATCATGTGGGACAATGCCGTAAACCAGTTGTGAGACTGCTGTCACCGTCGTCGGGTCGGAACATTGAGCAGAATAAAGTCGTGCGTAATGGTCGAAGAAGGCTGCAGCAATATCGCGTTGTGTGGTGTGATGACGGCCGTCCTCAGTGGTGATGGCATGTATCAGCGCCCGTCTTCGCAGTGTACGTTCTCGGATGACGTGGTACATGGTGGGTCGTTCCGTTGCGAGTCTGTCTTGTGTTCGCGCTCGGACGATCGTCCCTTCGAGGTGTCGGCGCATATGGGCTACGATCTGTGCTTTCGCACGCTGAACCGTCAACTGTCGTTCCGGTGTGGGTGGCAAGGAGGCGCATTCGCGAAGGACGGTGAAATAAAAATCAAGGGTCTGCCGCCTCCAAGCAGCAGTCTCACGACCATACGTAATAAAGGTTCGCCGTAGGGGCGGCTTGGCGCAGGTTAACCACCAACTAATCGACGTAGGATGCGTTGGGAGGCGGCGGACGCACAGACTCCACGTGTCTGCGATGGCGCGTCGACAATCCGGAGAAGCGAGATGAGCAAGGTTTAATTTCCAGGGATGTCGGCTGCGCCACACCCGTTGGCGACGAAGGGTGACGGCACATATATAGGCCTCGTGATCAGAAAAGGCTACTGGCCACACCTCCGCGTCACTCACGGTTGCCGCGAGAGAACGGGAGACGTAAATCCTATCGATGCGACTAGACGAGTGACTCGTGAAATGGGTGTATCCCGGTCTATTTCCTCGGACATGTTCCCATGTATCTATCAGCTGGAGATCGCCGATGAGTGTCCCAAGTTCGGGGCACGGTGAATGGCGTGGCAGCTGATCTTTAGGTGCTTGGATGCAATTGAAAACGCCCCCTTATATCAAGTTATCGTGCCTGCCCTGAAGAAGCGGTGCTATTCCTTCTGCGAAGAAGAGCGATCGGTCACCACGACGATTCGTTCCGCAAGGGGCGTACACATTGATAAACCGGACGCCTTGCACCGTTACGGCCATTCCTCTAGCGTCGGGGAGATATCGGACTTCGTCCGCCTCGAGGCCCTCTCTGAGGAGAACTGCGACTCCACTGTTAGTTGGCGAGGCGTGAGACACATGAGCCGTATAACCATACATACCCGGGAAATCGGCGACGAAGACTTCTTGGAGAAAGACAATGTCAACGTCTGCTGCATTGAGCATGTCTTGCAGCAGCGACAACTTCGTACGTATTCGAATGGTGTTAATGTTGATGGTCGTTAAGCGATAGGTCGGTAGATCGTCTCCTGCGGTGGGGGCCGCCGTCAGTGTCGCCGTAAAAGGTGGGGCCTGTGATCTGCTGGCCGCGTCCGCGCCATCATCTGTTGCTACTCGGGAGGAGCCGAGGTGTGGGAGGAGAAACCCCTCTCCTCATCCACCACAGCGGCCGTAGAATCGTCTTCAATGTTATTCGCCCAAGGTCCGTAAGTTAACGGTGGCTGCGGTAGAACAGTTGTGGGCTGAGTGACTAAGGGTGAATCCGCAGTTGTTTCCGGTTGTGTACCAACGGCGGGCGCTGTGCTGGCCATCCGTTTGTCCGAGAGAGCGGAATCGGGTTTGTCAAAATCAGACAAAGTGACAGGTGAGGGCGATCTCGTGTCACCCGTTTTCCTCGTCGTTTCATCGGCCGTCCGGTCGTCAACTGGAGAAGACGTCCGCTGGAGGCAATCGTCTGAGAGTGTGCGACGTCGCTTTTTATGTTTTCTCGGTGACCTTTGTTTGCGGACGTGCGTTTCTGTGTCCGAAAGAGTTTGTGGTTCCCGTATAGCATCCCCCTCAGGTAGAAAGGCAGAGGTCGGTACAACCCTAGCGTCGAGTTCCATCCTCTCGTCCGAATCTTCATGTGGAGTCGATGGGCGGCGTTCTTCAACCTCTTCAGACACCGTAATGGTGTTGGTCAATCCAGGACCGGCGACAGGTGAGCATTCTAACGCTTCCTGTCTTCCGGGGGGGGGGGGGGGGGGGTTGTCGTCTGTCATAACGGTCGACCGTGTCACCTCTGCGTAATTGAGGGGGAGGGCCGTGAGCGTAGGAGGTGGCGTCGTGTCATGCAATGAAAGTTGTGTAACCCGACGATGAATACACGCCGAGCGCACATGGCCCTCCTGGCCGCAACCAGGACAAGCACGAGGTTGTCCGTTGTACATTACTATTGCTCGACAGCCACCTATGACTAAGTAGGACGGCACATGTTTCTTTAATTCAATTTTGACTTGTCGGACGCCGTTGAGGACCTGGTACGTCTCGAAGGTGTTCCATTTTTCGGCCACGTGGCTAATTACCGTCCCATAAGGGCGGAAAGCTGAGGTAACGACGTCCGGTGGTACTTCGAAAGGGAGTTCGAAGACTCTTAGTGTGCGTAATCCTAGTCCAGCATGGTCAACAGTAACCTCTCCGATGTGGCCATCGGAGTGTTTGAACTTGAGAGTGTTCGCGCATCTGTTCACAACTGCGTGACATAACTCGTCATCGACCATCTTGACGTAGACGCTACTTGTGATGGATAGGTGGATACCGATGATGTGCTGTGTTGGTATTTGAACTTCGTCACGGATGAATCGTTTGACTTCAAAGGCTCGTGGTCGTGCGTAGTCGGGCTGGTAACTGATCTTGATGGTAGCTTCTCTGTACGAATGAGCCATGGCGATTCAGTGTTAACGGACGCGAGTATTAGCTGCGGCGAGGAAGTAAACAAACTACGCGCGCTCGCGACTCTGCGGACGGGACGTAAACAAGACGTCCTCGCCGCTCACCGGCCGAAAGCAGACTGGTACGCTACTAGCTAACACATGGCTGCAATAGCTCCAGAGCTGAACAAGAAGTCCTCCAGAACTTCTGCATACCACAGCGCTGCGAGATAATGCAAACGGCCGGGTCTAGATTTCTGAGAGAAACAGTTACAGCTTTTCTTTTGCGCAGCACGACGTTTTTTACAAACAGATAGAATAGCTCAAGTGGAAAGGAACACTTCATATTTAAATTTCTGCATCCTGCACTGTTGGCAGTTCTGTGTAGGTGGCAGTTACGTGATTTTATTTCGGTGATTACAAAATAGAGTCGAATGTATGCACTGGGTAGCCGAAGCAGCTAGTTCATAGTGATTCTGTCAACCAAGTAAATGAATTTACTGAACATGCTGCAATTTACTACAGGGAGCTTGTGTGTCAGAATTCTCATCCAGTGTGGCGCAACGGTGTTACGATAGAAAAATGAGTCACGGAAATGAGGATGTGGTGGTCGGTTGGACTGATGGTAGTTTCTTATACCTATGGTCTGTGTTCGTTTCCCACGCCTTTCAATAATTTTAGATAGGGAGAGAAAGATTCCATTCTCCTCTGGCTACACCAAGTGAAGAAGATATAATGGCAGTGTGGTCTGAAATTCACATTAAAGATGATATTCCTTCTCTGCCAAGTAGACGTCAGGTTGAACCACAATAAAGTCTGGAGTGGCGACATGTAGAAACTCTATCACCAGTAACCTTTCTTATACTAGTTATTTTTTTCTAGTGACGAAACAAACGCTATGTAGGGTCACAGGACACTTATTCTATCTTTTACCTGAGCTCCCGTATGTCGATAAAATTGGTTCTGAACTGAGAATGCAACTCAGACTGCCCTTAACGCGGAATTTGATCCCTTCGTCACAATACAGCTCGGCTACAATTTTTTGTCTGTTCAAAACTGCAGATTTCTCAACATCTCCATATATTACGCGTGAATGGGTTCCAATCCTAGCCCGGCACTAAAGATTTCATTATGTATTATCAAGCTCTAGCATGAGAACACCTAACTGCTGGTGGATAAAAATTTTGATTTTTAATGTTTTCTCATTCGTTGTCAAACTAACGATATCTGACGTTTTTGACTCCCAGTGAGACACACAACTATTTGCGAGATCACTGTAAGTTCAAGACGTTAATCCGAGCTGCTGATGGAGAAAAATTCGGTAGCTGACGTCTCTTTGTGTGTAGTCAACAACGATATGTGTGGGGCTGTATTCCCAGTGAGCACTGAACTCTTCGTCATATTATTTCTAGTTCAAACATACTCACATGTCGCTGCTGGTGCAACAAACCCATATTTAACATTCGTTTTCTCTAGAATATAACAGCGATAGGTGCCGGGTTGGACTCCTCGGAAAGAAAAAATTAATGTTTCATCTTGTCATTTCAGTTAAAACATCTAGCCACTGAAAGGTCTCTGTTGGATTCCTTTCATGTTTAATTTCTTAAATCTGTTGTCATTTACGGCATAAATTCCTCTTCTAAATTTACTGTGGCGTTTCTGACTATCTGGGAGGAGACTGAGTAGTGGAACGTGTTACTTTCACACATAAACAAGAACGATCTGTCACACTACTACACTTTAAAACACAGTTTATATGTAATTCATTTCACACAGTCTCATACGGAACCTACATCCGCTTTCTTTTATATACTGTATATGATAAGATACTGTCATCCCCCTTCCCTTCTGTGTGAGAGGATGAATGAGCAAATGTGTTTCTAGTTGCATGCTTGAGTGTAGCAGACAAGGCTGTCTGCTAGAGAACAGTAGGACCAACGTCGGAACAGGTAGCTACGCTTTCTAAAAGCAAAGAGGTTTCTATCCTTAGTATGGTCCTGTCCGTCCGTTGTCATGTTGGTATAGGAAGCTGCCCCTCTGGCCACTTCCGTTTGTAGTTGTGAGCCACCCCTCAGGAAGGGGCCAGTCAGTCTGTCCGTGGCGAGCGTCTGAAGTGGTAAGATCTCCGGCTAAGCGCGTGTCTGCTAAGTCCGTAGGACAATGGATTTCTTGATGTTGTGCCAAAGCCTGAAAAATTATTCTGCGTTAATACTTGTCCTAGAAAAGCGACGTTTATGTGAGCATTACAGCTTACCGTTTTCGCTGGAGCAGGATGCACTGCAGCCTACATGATTTGTACTGAGGAAATTTCCCTCTTGAATGTAGAGGAAGAGTAAATAATTTTGGTTATGGGTCCGAAGGAAAGCTTGGTTTAAGGTAATAAGGATGAAGCAAAACATTTGTCATTTAAACTACAGGAGGATTCGGATCTTTTGTGTCTGTTGTGAGTTCAACATGTTAAGATGAAACTATTTTACAGAATAGAGGTGACCACAATTTTGCCATTCATGAGAAATGAATCCAGAATAACCACCACAGGCGAAATAACTGATTTGGAAGCGAAAGGTAACTTAAAGAAGGAACTAAATCGCAGCAAAATGGGTAAGAAAAGGTAGTATAACCTGTATAATGCAGATATTTTTACCGTTCTCAGAGTCATCTGCATGATTAAATCTTGTGGTAACGTAATTATAGATGAAATTTTCTTACTGTTTCATGTGTGAATGTATGAGTATGATAAATGTATTATTGCGAGTCTCTTATCAGGTGTGTCAACTGGTATAAATGTTTTGGCGTGTAAATAACCATTGTTCTTTTTACTGTGTATGTTTAAGGAAAGTTCTCCATATTTATCATGTGACAAGACATATGCCGCGAGCGTCAAGAAGAGGACGAATTAGAACAATGTTGTAGTGGTGTAAACACTTTGTTGAAGTAGCGTTGAAGTAGCTTGTTGGTTTAACTAGTAGTGGATAGAAGTAGAATTTTGAGTAATGCATGTTTATGGGTAGTTAGTTTGTAGAATAGACAACAGGTGTGCATGTGTGTGTGTAAATAACATTTGAACCCTATGCTGTCCTGACATATACTTGCACAAGGCATAATACTATTCATTTTAGTGAATTAATAAGTAGCATTTGATTTATTAAAACGTAAGTGAACCACATTAGTGATGTGGATTTAAATATTATGTTGTCAGTTGATTTAATTTTTATTTTTATACTGTCAAGTCATTTCACTTTTATTTTTTATATTGTCAAGTCATTTAACTTTTATTTTTATATTGTCGATTCATCTAACTTTCTTTTATTAAAAAAAAATAAGTCTCACTTTTGTTCTTAAAAAATTGTGAAAGACAATACTAAGCAGTATTATGTATGACATTTGGTAATGACATAAGTATGATGAACAATTTCTGTGAATGCAGTTGATAACGTGAAAGCGAACCGGCTAAACTCTTACGAGACAGCGGGAGCAGCGAGGAGGAGGGCTAGTTGTAAACTAGCGGGTTTCCCAGCAGGACACGCTGTCAACCGGGCCACTTCGGGAGCGCGGTCGACAACAAAAGAAGGGCACGCGACAAACACTTTCCCTTGCACCTGGAGCTAATGGGCGGCCGCCCCGTGCGACCCTTCCTGGAGGCGATGACCTGAGATGGGCGAGCGGTCCACCACGCGGAAATCCATCTGCTGGCAACGCACCACACGCACGCGACCGTGGCGAGACGGGCGCGGTGAAACGACCGAAGACAGGGGATAAAGGGGCGTGGAGCCTTTTGACATGCACTGTCCAGAGAAATTGACAGACTTCAACGACGCCTATCAACATTTCCTGACGGATGCACACGGTCAAGCGACAGTAAATCTTGGTTCGATGTTCTCTGGTCGCTAAGGGTGGCACAAAGAAGAGCCATTAAGTGTCATCCTTGCCCAGGAATATCAACCTGGCGTGTCAATCGAGGATACCGCACGAATTTGACAACACAAACATGGAACCAAATCGATATGTACGTGACACGGGCCACCAAGAGAAACTTCATGAGAGGGCAGAGACGGAGGGATTGCACGTAACAGATGGACAAAAATCCCTACTGACAGCTGCGGCGACGAACCCCCCCCCCCTTCCCCTTATATTGTGCCTTGGAACAGTGGAACTACTGAGTGTGTCAGTGAACAGTGATTATACGGTTCTTAGTTCAATGCATATACGTGTGTTTCTGTCACAGAAACTTTGACTCGTGTGTTTTGCAAGGGTTCGATTTATTGGTGTTTATTAGACTGACTCTTGTATTTTGCAGGTGTTCCATTTATTGTTTTTTTTTTACTTTGACTCTTGTATTTTGCAGGTGTTTTATTTATTGGTGTTTTTTTTTAGATGTTGACTATTGTACTGTTTTATTGATCAATGTTTGTTCTTGTGTGATGTATTAGATTTGTGATATTTTGTTTCGTAAATTCATTCAAGTGCCATTGCTTCGTTTATCAGTCAGATTGCTATTCATTCTCATTGGACTGTGATCGCTTAGCCTTTGCATGGGGCATATTTATTGTGAGGAACCCCGTAAGGGTAACAATCACATAATTATTGTAGTTTCAGTATAATGACACAGTGCTCATTGTTTGCTAACTAATTGAAATATAGTAGAGTGATTAAATTAGTGCCACATAGTTATTTTAATACTACAAATTATTAGTTTTATAAGATATAGAATTTTTTTTGCGATAACCACTTTGTAAAACATGTTTTTTCTCCTATCATTTTTTTTTGCTTTTGCAGATTGTGCATTGTAATGTTCTACTTTATAATACTGATGTTATTTCATGTTCTTTTTTAATTGCTGTGGCACCTTTGCTATTTTCATAAATTTTGCTTGTTAATAAACAGTCATAAATTTTCCTGTGATCAGTTGGCTCTTGCAATGAGCAAATACTGGTGAACTCCATAAGGGTAACAACCAGAAATTGTTTTCATATTAATGACACAGGAACCATTGTTTTTACTTGCTGACCGAATTAGGTCTACACTATCTTTTAAATAGGTGTCACAGATTGTGTTCTTTTTTTCTGTTTGAAATTAGTAGATTTTAAAGATTTTTGGAAATTATTGTGTTTTAGCAAGTAGCTGGTGACCTTTTGCCTTTTCTTTACACTTTTGGTTTAAGTAGGGTGTGAGAAGCCTGCTTGGGAATGTCCTAGCATGGCCAGAAAATTCCCTGCACAGTCTTTTCCCGGAACGTTGGGGTTATGAAAGGTCTCTGTTGGATTCCTTTCATGTTTAATTTCTTAAATCTGTTGTCATTTACGGCATAAATTCCTCTTCTAAATTTACTGTGGCGTTTCTGACTATCTGGGAGGAGACTGAGTAGTGGAATGTGTTACTTTCACACATGAACAAGAACGATCTGTCACACTACTACACTTTAAAACACAGTTTATATGTAATTCATGTCACACAGTCTCATACGGAACCTACATCCGCTTTCTTTTATATACTGTATATGATAAGATACTGTCATCCCCCTTCCCTTCTGTGTGAGAGGATGAATGAGCAAATGTGTTTCTAGTTGCATGCTTGAGGGTAGCAGACAAGGCTGTCTGCTAGAGAACAGTAGGACCAACGTCGGAACAGGTAGCTACGCTTTCTAAAAGCAAAGAGGTTTCTATCCTTAGTATGGTCCTGTCTGTCCGTTGTCATGTTGGTATAGGAAGCTGCCCCTCTGGCCACTTCCGTTTGTATTTGTGAGCCACCCCTCAGGAAGGGGCCAGTCAGTCTGTCCGTGGCGAGCGTCTGAAGTGGTAAGATCTCCGGCTAAGCGCGTGTCTGCTAAGTCCGTAGGACAATGGATTTCTTAAGTTCAGCCTAACTGAAAATTTAATCACCTTTATTTCAGGTTTGGCTCTAAAATATCTAATGTTATCTTAAATTGCAGCGCAGTGTAATTCTCGTGTGAAGTTCAGATTATTTTCCGGTAGTTGCTTTGTCACTACTTTGTGAGTAAAGTGGAACCACGTGTTGATCAGTAACTCTAACTAAGATCAATCTTAAATGCGAATGCTTGTGTGATTATAACGTCTCGTCTTGACAATATTTTTCAATATAGCAACTTTTCTTTATGTTCAACCCACGTGGGGTGTACTTTGCGAGACCAGTACCACGTGCTTATATAACTGTTTGACCCATCAGGTTAATAGTAAGACGTTAGTAACCAGTTCGAGGTTTTTCTTTTGTAAATTGCTTTTGGATCTAATTTATTTTAATTATAAAAATTATTGTGGAGTTATACGCTTTGTGTAAACCAAGTTGACCACGTGAAGCATGTGGTGTAATCATCAAAGTAGCCCTCAGCTATTCTTTTTGGGAAAATTTCACAGAGAGTTAGTATGAATTTAGTATACCAGTGTGTGGTAATTACATGACGGACAGGATCGTGCTACGAACGCAATTTCTTTGGGTGAAAATTGAATCGGTTGGTTGTGGTTAATTTACTCTTGCATATGTTTCAACGTTCTTCGTGTGTTATTTTATGAATGCAGTGTTGTATGCAGTCTCCCAATCTTGGCTCCATATTTGATGTGTTCCGTAAGATTACAATCTCACATTTTCACAATCCTAAATAAGGCACCAGCTTAGTTATGAATCGAGTTTAATATGCTGAAATTTCAATGATCAATCTTAAAATAAATTTCCAAATATAAACTGATTTCTTTCTTTTTATTTAAATTCTCCTTTTATATATATATATATATTACCGGTTGTTGTATGACTATTAAAATATTATAATTAATGTTAATCTGTTTGGGAATTTGGTAAACCTAGACTAGATACCTGGTGAAACAGTTGCACAGTAATGCACGGTTAACTTCCCCAGACAGCTCACAGCTTTTAACCCGCTTTTATTGTCTATCAGTACCGCTTTCATAGCAAAATAAAGCAACAACCTTACACTACTGCCGAGAAAATCCGATATGTCACAGTTGGGTGTGCTTCGATATCAATCCGATTAGGTTCTGGGTTCGAATCCCTGTCCAACACAAAGCTTTGCCTCACGGCCCTTCAAGTAAATTACTTGTGAAGAAGCAATATTTAACATATCTCGTAGTTCGTTAACAGGGACAATAGATGCTGGGTAGGAATTCGCGTCCGTTAAAAATGTTTGCGTTATGTAATTTAAAGTTGATATTTGCTAACTGATACTGTCTAAAATCGAGGTGTATCACTCTCTGTATGCCTAATCAGGAATGACTGTTAGTTTGCGTCTGTCACGAAATATTTGCTTAGTCTGCCTGACCTGGGTTTGAATCCATATGCAGAACGAGACGGTTCGTCGTGACATTTGAAGTTCATACATATTTTCAACTAGGTGCTCGTGGATAACTTAAATTTGTAATGTCATTTTGTGTTAAATAATAAGTACTGTATGTTATTTTGAAGAGGAAATCATGAATATGACGAACTTACACGTGCATTACCTATCTGACGTAATAATGAGAGTGGTAACATTTCAGGTATGTCATTTATTGTAATAAATGTGAGCTTACAAGCCTTAAGGACAGCCTTATCTGTGATAAAGTGTTCCCTGATATTTGTAGCATCGTGGTATTATTTTACATCTTGAGTTACTGCGATACAGAGCAGTGTTTTCTAGTGTTGACTTGTTGGAACCATTTTCAATAGTCAAACGACTGTACCAAGGAGCGATTATAGTACCTGCTAGACAGCTACGTTATGCCGGTTGCATGCGAATCAGGCGAAATGCAATTCAGGTCGTTCGGATACTTTTGAGTATGACTGTACCTTTGAAAATATCACGGTCGATTTCTTTCTACGTTCTTGTCCAATCCCAGTCTGTGCTCCGTCTTCAAAGACGTCGACCTCGATGAATTCTTAAACCTCTAGTCTTCCTTTCCCAAAAATCGAGTTTCCACACCCGTTCGCATTCATATGGCAGACAAAAGACCGGCAATCGTAATCTAAATTTCCAGTTGCCAGTTTTGTTTCTAGTGAACGGCCCTCATTATCTTTTTATTTGCCATGAAAGTTGATATTCTTTTGTTCTCCTGCAGCATCCATTGACTTCTTTTGCTGCAAGTCTTCTTTACGAAACTGATGGAACCTACGTTGGGTCTGTGTTCCTCCATGCGAAGCCAATACAGAGAATAGCATCCACAGATTTATTTGCTACGGCAGCAGTCGTAAAATTCAACTATAATTTAAAGGAGGCAGGGTAGGGAAATGCTTTTTCCAAACACCGGCGGCAGTTCCCACATAACGCTTTTTCACGGCATCCTGCGGATGTTAACTATCCTTCGCCGGCGCCTCTCGTAATAAGTGGAAGCAACTTTACGGCCCAGTCGCTGTTAATTTTAAGCTACTGGGAAATACTAAAACATTCTATTATAAGTGCTGCAGTAAATTCCTGACCGGTGTTAAACGCTACAGAGAATGTAAGCATTCATATTATTTCACTTTTGCAAGTATACTTAAGTTTTAACGGGAGGTAAAAATGACTACATTCCTCTTTTTCTAGGTACGTGGTGACTTCATTTTTTGATGTGGAACCTGACCTTAATTTCAGGTGTGACAGTGTACTGGCACCTCCCAGGGAGGGTTTTTTTCCAATGGAACTCGTAGGCACCGTAGATTTAAAACAGTGACAGTGACAGTGACAGTGACAGTGACAGTGAACGTGACGTAATGTGATGGACAGGGGAGTGAGATGACGTACTTCGTGCATGGGTGCGTGCGTGCATGTCTGTGTGTGTAGTATACAACAGATAAGTTGGAGGTATAAATTAAACAACGTCTTCAGTCACAACTTTTTCGTGTTTTATTAACCACACGATGCATTTCGGACCTTGTGGGTCCATCATCAGGTGTAATTTGTCTTAATACGTGTTTTATTTCTTCTCCTCAACGAGGTGAAATGCATATTCCACATAATCCAACGAAAGCATTTTTAACGTTTTAGCACCGGCAAACATTGTTTTCTCCGTCGTTTTAGTACATGTCACTTCATCCAGGATGTACATTTGCACACACATCTCTATAAACACTTCACAGATGTTATAGTCAGCTCAAGAGCGATTTGACACAGCATCTCTGAGGTAGAGATGAAGTGGGAATTTCCCCGTACGACCATTTCACGAGTGTACCTTGAATATCAGGAATCCGGTAAAACATCAACTCTTCGATATTGCAACGGCCGCAAAAAGATCCTGCAAGAGAGCAAGACGACTGAAGAGAATCGTTCAACGTAACAGAAGTGCAACCCTTCCGCAAATTACTACAGATTTCAGTGCTGGGCCATCAACAAATGTCATCGTGCGAACCATTCAACTAAACATCATCAATGTGGGCTTTCGGAGCCGAAGGCCCACTCGTGTCCCGTCGGTAACTCCACGACACAAAGCTTTACGCCTCGCCTGGGCCCATCAACACCGTCATAGGACTGTTAATGACTGAAAACATGTTGCCTGGTCGTACGAGTATCGTTTCAGATTGTATCTAGTGGATGGATGTGTTCGGGTACGGAGATAAGCTCATGAATCCATGGACCCTGCTTGTTAGCAGGGGACTGTTCAAGCTGTTGGAGGCTCAGTAATAGTATGGGGCGTGTTTGCAGTTGGAGTGATATGGGGCCCCTGGTCTAGATACGACTCTCGCAGGTAACACGTACGTAAGAATACTGTCTGATCACCTTCGTCCATACATGTCCATTGTGCATTCCGACGGACTTGGGCAATTTCAGCAGGACAATACGACATCCTACACGTCCAGAATTGCTACAGAGTGCCTCCAGAAATACTCTTCTGAGTTTAAACACTTCCACTGGCTGCCAAACTCTACAGAGATGAACATTATTCAGCATATCAGGGATGCCTTGCAACGTGCTGTTGAGAAGAGATCGCCACCCCCTCGAACTCTTACGGATTTAAGGACTTCCCTGCAAGATTCATGGTGTGAGTTCCTCCAGCACTACTTCAGACATTAGTCGTGTTGTGGCATTTCTGCGTGCTTGCGGGGCCCTACACGATATTAAGTAGATGTACCAGTTTCTTTGGTTCTTCACTGTATATCAGGAACAGTAGAAGGCCTAAACACTTTCTAGCGAACGATATATATTACTTCTGTTTTACTCAATAACTTTCTGTCAGCCACCACGAACTGTGATATTTATGATAGAAAATCATGAACCCAGTCGCACAACTCAGACGATACTCCTATATATGGTTAGAAGTCACTCGTGAGTAGCGGTGTCAAAAGCCTTCACGAAATAAAAAAAAAAAAAAAATGGGATCAATTTGATATCCCCTGTCGATAGCACTCATTACTTCGTAAGATCAAAGAGCTGGTTGTACTTCACAAGATATATATTTTCTGAATATGTGTTGGCTATTTGTCAGTAAATTGCTTTCCTCTAGGTAATTCACCATGCTCGAACATAGTACACGTTCCAAAATCCTACTGCAAACGGACGTTAGTGATACGGGTCTGTAATTCAGTGGATATACACTTCCTTGCTTTCTTGAGTACTGATGTGACCTGTGCAACTTTCCAAAATTTAGGTACGGTTCTTTCGACTAGCGATCTACGATTGCTAAATATGGAGCTATTGTATGAGAATAGTCTGAAAGGAACCTAAGTGGTCTACAATCTGGACTTGAAGACTTGTCTTTATTGATTGAAGCTCCTTCGCTACACTGAGGATATGTACGTCATTGTCATGTTGGCAGTGATTCTAGAATATTAACTTCATCTTCTTTGGTGAAAGAATTTCGGAAAACAGTGTTTAGTAACACTGCTTTAATGGTACAGTCACCAGCGACATCACCATTGCTCTCGTGCAGCGAATGTATTGATTGCGTCTTGCTGATGGTGTACTTTACATACAGTCACAAACTCTTCGGGCTTTCTGCCAGGTTTCGAGACAGAGTTTCGTTGTGGAAACTATTAAAATCATATCGCATTGAAGACCACTTTGAATTTAGATCTTCTGTAAAACTTAACCAAATTTGGGGATTTTATGTTTCTTTTAAATTTGGCATGGTCTTTTTCGTTATTTGTGCAACAATTCTGATCTGTTTGTTGTGGTACGGGCTACCAGTACCATATCTTTTTAATTTATTTGGTACGTATCTCCCAATTTCTGTCGGTTCTATTTATTTCTCTGAATTCAAACCACATCTCGGCTACGCTTACATGCTAAAATTGGAATGAGTGGAGACTGACTGTTAGCAAGGCGCCAAGAGAAATTTTTTTTTTAATAGCCGGCCGCGGTGGTCTCGCGGTTCTAGGCGCGCAGTCCGGAGCCGTGCGACTGCTACGGTCGCAGGTTCAAATCCTGCCTCGGGCATGGGTGTGTGTGATGTCCTTAGGTTAGTTAGGTTTAAGTAGTTCTAAGTTCTAGGGGACTGATAACCACAGCAGTTGAGTCCCATAGTGCTCAGAGCCATTTGAACCATTTTTTGTTTTTTTATACAGATATATTTTGCGTTTATTTTTGATGAATTTGGTTATTATGGTATTCAGTCTTGCTACAACGACCTTGTGATCGCTTGGCCCCTGTATCCGTCGTGATGCTCCATATTTTCTCAGGATTATTAGTTGCTAAAAGGTGAAGTAGGTTTTCGCAGTCACTTACACTTCGATTCAGCTCCTGAACTAATTGTTCAAAATAATTTTCAGAGAAAGCATTCAGTACGATTTGGGATGCCATTTTATGCCTACCGCCGACTTTAAAGATATATTTTGTCCAACCTATCACCACCAACTATAATTGTATGAGTGGGGTACATATTTGAAATGAGACTCAATTTTTCTTTGAAATAAATAATAATGAAGCAACTCAAACGCGGGTGGCGGCCATTAGTGTTTACAGGTAAGGACAGTTTATTTCATTAAACAACTTGAATACGGCAAAAAGCTCTTGAAAGTTTACAGCAAACAAAGAGATCCTCAATTATTATTGAATTATTAGAATTTACTTGAGCAACGGTTGATACGCCACCCCGCGTAATATTCAATAGCAATAGTGCACGGCCAATGGCCTAAGTTGTTTAATTAAACTATGGCAGGTTCTCCTAAACTCTAAAACACTTGACAATTTAAATTCAGCCAAGGCATCAAAAGAAATTCTCACAGCAGTCTGGCACTGGAACATTACAATCAAAACATGATATGAACAAAAATACTTTAGATTAAAATCATTTCTTATACTTTTAACAACTGGCAAGTCGTTTACAGTACCAAAGCCTGATCGGTGGCTCCTGACGGATACAATACATTCAGGAACAGCAGCCAGTAAAACCCAATGGTCCACACAGTTCCCTTAGCAGCTTAACTTAGTACACATAAACAACAGTTTAGGACTCTACAAAAGAAGAGATAAATGTAAATACACATGCCGTCATATGGACAAGCAATCATGGATTTATCAACAGATGCATCCTTCTTGAAAGTTTACTCCTCATGAACTTTGCAGCTAACTGACTCTTTAATAAACTTCACACAACTGACTTCGAAATTGTAAAGCTTTAACAGCCATATTGGCCTGCTCGTACTAAAGCTCGGACGCGACAGGTCGTATGCCCGCAGTTCTGTATTCATAGTACATATTTTTAAACTCACACACTGCTACGTTAATAGCGCAGACATTAACATGCAATTCCGCAAGGCAATGCCAAAACTCAAACGGTACAGTCTAGTACATCAGTTAAAGAATAAGCTACCAATAACAGTCGCCCCTAAGGAGATGCACGATCGATGAGTCCTCTGTTCTCAGCATAACATAGCTTCATTTAAAACAGAAACGAAAGCTCGACATTTATCCGAACAGACTGAGAGAATGAAAGAAGCTACCACGAATTCGCAGCACGACGCGGTACTTGCTCCCCTGCTCGCCGACCTGCCAGGCCAGCAACAACACGCCGAGTCCTCGCTTATGCTCGTTACTTGCCCACACCTCCTGCCGGTTCCAGACTTTTAGCCTCGCTGTCTGTCCATACCCCTCAACGTCAACATGGGCGTGGTAACGTTCACGTGGCCACGACTGCTGTCGGACTCTCTTGCTCGACATCCAGCCAACTGTCTCTTTCGCCCTTACACACCGCCTTGAAATCGTCTCTTGCTGTTTCGCGCGACCTCGCGCCACACCAGGAGGAAGCGCAACTGCCTCTTCAGCGATGTCGGGTGGCGCCGTATCGATAATCGTGACGAACGTTTATGAATCTCCAGCCTACACGGTCACAGAACGGTCTGAGACTCCGATTTAGATCCTCCACTTGTTCACGATGCTTCAGATGGTGACCTCCGCCTTCATCTCGTAAACAAGTCTGGCAGTCTTCACCACTTCAGCTAGCAGTCCGGATCCAGAAGTCCAAAGCGACGCACAACGTTAATACTGACATGTACCACCATCTGCAGTTGATTTCATTCTGTGCTCTTCATGCCATCCAGAATGACTCCCCCCGGCATGCACACAGAGTGCACATTGGATTCGTTCCCCTGCTTGGCAGCCATATCCCTAATGGGCCCCATTATGTGCTTAACTTCGGAGGTTCCAGCTTCTACTAACTCCACTCTCTGTTACTGCCCAGATCTTGCAAATTGAGAGGCTTCCCCTGAATCGGTACAAGCGACTGTATGTAGTGCAGGTTGTTTATCAGACACAGACAGCGGCTGAAACAGGTTCGTCAGACGAACCAGAGAGGATCTATGACCCCCCCCCCTCTCCCTTTCTGGAATATCTTTCACTGTCTGTGTCGCCTATTCCTGTGCACTTTGATTTTATATACACTTTATGTTGCTTTGCGCTTGTAACATCTCTTTATATTCTACTAATTATCCCTGCACATTTCTGTGAGTGAATTACGTTTCCTACTTGACCATCTATATACTCGCAGAATCGATGCGGAAAGTAGTACAGTACTATTACTATTCCATGAGCGCATAATTACGCTTTGTAATATTCGCTCTGGTGTGTTGAGAGGACTTCTCTTTGCCGAATAGCTGCATTGAATAATTGTAATTTTGCTATCGAGATTACTGGAAGAAAGGGATTGAAAATATATTGTATGCTACTCAAGAAAATATATACTGAGCATTTACATCAAAGGTGTGTAAGGAATTTCATTATATATGTATTCTCTAATTGGAAATTTGCACGGAGGTGTCGTTTCGTTGGTAATCAGAAGGGAACTTCCGATGAATTTGAAACGAACCTGCAATTATTAGATCCGAGAGCTCCATTAGTTTCATCGGATAATTAAACTCTATCAAAGCAAACTATCCGTTTGATCTGAGGTTTCTCGACTGACTACGCAACGCAAGAAAACCAAGAAATTTTATTTACACAGGATTGCAGATCGCTTCGAATCATCGAGACTGCGGACAAGGAGAGTCATCGTCCGATTCTGATTAAACAAGTGAAGCCTAATTATAACTTTCTTGAGCTACTGTGATGACTGTGATATGGCTGCCTATGAATGAGATCATTAATAAAATACTAATAACTAAGTTTCCTCCTCACCAGCAACCAGTATAAACACAATATTAATTAAAATTATACTCTTAAAGTAAACTATATGTCGATTATTGTTTCGAACACAAAAAATAAAATGCGGTTCTCGCTACTGGTTCCTGTAATTGAAAATTTTAATTTTTTGCCCTCTGATCTGTTATGTGGGGATACGCACAACAATGAAAGATTTCCTACCGTGAAGGTATGATCTTCAGTTTGCAAGACTATGTTCTCATAATTCTGATCTGGCTTGTTATAAATGGAACACTATATCATTACTGTAACTGATTACGAAATTAAACATGTCTTTCTCTACTTTCGTCTCTTAAATGCACTGAAAATTACTCTTATTATACGCACGGAAGTTACGGTAAGCAGTGTTTTCCAAACATAAAATCAGCAGTGGATTTCTTTTTAATTCAACACTATTGATTGCCACGGTTAACACGAGAGCATGAAGCCAAAAATGAAAATTGATTTTAATATTACTAGCCAGACCAGATTTCAACACAGCAGTCTTTGATATCAGACAAGTAAAGTTTTAACACTCTTATTTACGTAAATTATTTACTTCACTGATATTATACTAGCAGTTACCCATGTCCATCTGAAAATAACAGAGTAAAATCTACAATTCTCCTCTGGAGTCTCCGAGAGGCTGAAAGAAATAATTTTAGTTTACCATTTGCTGCCCGCCTAGTTGCTGTAAAGCTCCTTTCATTCAATTATGGTATGAATTTGCCGCGGTAGCGGCTCCCAA
Source organism: Schistocerca nitens (assembly GCF_023898315.1). Lineage (NCBI taxonomy): Eukaryota > Metazoa > Arthropoda > Insecta > Orthoptera > Acrididae > Schistocerca > Schistocerca nitens. The sequence continues at coordinate 762,457,341 of NC_064614.1, read as the reverse complement.
GATCGTGGCGCAGCATTTTGTCACGGAAAATTCTAAATTCGCTGAAAAGTGCTAAAAATGTGGAATGAAATACTGAGCAAGCTAGCTACAAATTATTACAAGCATTTTTAATAATTTCTATATACAAAATCAACATCAAATTGAAAGTACCCACTTTTTTTATACATCAGTATCCGATGGCGTCTTTCTCGATAGAAGAACAAAGGAAAGGTAACTAAGCGATCGAGAGAGTGTCACAGGCTCTTACAACATTCACGGCTACAAGAAGACGGAGAGAGTAATGTCTAAACCTCCACTATTTATAAGCAATTTAATGTGCTATTATATGTCTTTGTTACATTTTTAATTATCTTTGTCTGCTTCGGTTTCCACACTCACCGACCACAGACGTTATTTGCAAAATTGACATACATAATATTACACAAACATAAAAATGAAAAATAATTAAATCCTTTTTTACAGTATCCATATAATCGATAACTGTTGATACAGAAATGAAATATTATAACATAGATGAACTTTTTTTCACATATATTACACCGATTTTACAAAAGTCTTGCCAGGAGACGTCCCTGCTACACCTTGGAATGACCTCCCATTCGAGTACGAGTGAGGGGTCAATCTTGGTGAGGCCGGACTTGGGGCGGCAACGGTAGCAGATCGATCGGGGGACACGTGTGACATCATGTACGTGTACTGGATCCCCATGTCCAGGCCCACTGACAAGAGCCTCAAGCTGCACCACCGATGTCAGCAGTGCCTGAAGCTTTGACCGGAAGGTCACCAAAGCAGATCGCATCTGAACACAGCATTCATATTAATGACGTCAGGAATACACTCTACACAGTTATTAAAATACAGAACTACGCCTGATAAATACACAAACGTGTACGTAATTTATGAGTTAAACTACGTACCAGAGAGGAAATTCAAAGTAAGTCGCTTGTTATGAGAAACTGTGTCAACTCACAAACAAAACAGTTTACTTTGCGGCGTACTTCGAGACAGTGCTGCAGTAACGAAAGCTACCACTTAAGTGATGCGTCTATCTGTCGATTGTTGTAGTTTCTTGGTCCTTCGTGGTTTACTAAATCTATAAATTCTTTTGACAATGTTGACTGGAACACTCTCTTCCAAATTCTGAAGGTGGCAGGGGTAAAATACAGGCTATTTACAATTTGTACAGAAACCAGATGGCAATTATAAGAATCGACGGGAATGAAAGGGAAGTAGTGGTTGGGAAGGGAGTGAGACAGGGTTGTAGCCTCTCCCCGATGTTATTCAATCTGTATGTTGAGCAAGCAGTAAACCAAACAAAAGAAAAATTAGGAGCAGGAATTAAAATCCATGGAGAAGAAATAAAAACTTTGAGGGTCACCAATGACATTGTAATTCTGTCAGAGACAGCAAAGGACATGGAAGAGCAGTTGAACGGAATGGACAGTGTCTTGAAAGGAGGGTATAAGATGAACATCAACAAAAGCAAAACGAGGATAATGGAATGTAGTCGAATTAAGTCAGGTGATGCTGAGGGAATTAGATTAGGAAATGAGACACTTAAAGTAGTAAAGGAGTTTTGCTATTTGGGGAGCAAAATAACTGATGATGGTCGAAGTAGAGAGGATATAAAATGTAGACTGGCAATGGCATGGAAATCGTTTCTGAAGAAGAGAAATTTGTTAACATCGAGTATAGATTTAAGTGTCAGGAAGTCGTTGCTAAAAGTATTTGTATGGAGTGTAGCCATGTATGGAAGTGAAACATGGACGGTAAATAGTTTGAACAAGAAGAGAATAGAAGCTTTCGAAATGTGGTGCTACTAACTAACTAATGACGAGGTATTGAATAGAATTGAGGAGAAGAGAAATTTGTAGCACAACTTGACTAGAAGAAGGTATCGGTTGGTAGGACACGTTCTGAGGCATCAAGGAATCACCAATTTAGTATTGGAGAGCAGCATGGAGATTAAAAATCGTAGAGGGAGACCAAGAGATAAATACACTAAGCAGATTCAGAAGGATGTAGGTTGCAGTAGGTACTGGGAGATGAAGCAGCTTGCATAGGATAGAGTAGCATGGAGAGCTGCATCATACTGGTCTCTGGACTGAAGACCACAAAAACAACAACAAATTCTTTCTGAATGATGTTGTAATGTTCCATAACGTATCTACAGACCTGTCGATTATGCTACTGCATAACGGATGTTGCGATTTATCATCCATTCTTTCCGTCATTCCTGTTTATTTTTAAAAGCTTGTGTCAGTGCATTACTAGACTGCTTCTTTTTCTACCAACAGCCACTGGTCCTGTGAACTTCCTTTGTACCACAAACAAATAGTGAATGGCAAACAGTGATGGCGCCACAATCCTCCCGAAAAATTCCGTTCCGTAATGCTACATGAAATGTCTCACCGCACCGAATACTTCCAAGCTGGACCGAGCAAAGCCAACAAAGGCCGAACCTCGGCGCCACATTTGTGCAGCACATCATGCTCACGGACAGCTTGGCATGCCATGGCGGTCCCTGGTTTAGGAACTACTGTTAACGCGCTCACATTTCCGTTATCTTTCACTACAGAATAGGCACAGTTTTTTCTCTAACTAAGAAGTAAAATTTAATCTTTACCAATGTGCGCTGACGTCGGAAAGAAATCAGCAAGTCTTCGAAATTCGTAACAGTTATGAAGCAGATTTCAAACTAGCATTCTTCGTTATGCTATGAATAGAGAATCTGACGTATAGTATCATTTGGACGAAGGTCATATGAGGCAATAGACTGTATGGGAAAATAAGAAGCATACTGGGGCTTCATGAAGGAAATAATACAGAAAGACAAAATATGGGAAATGCCTTGAACTTGAACTTGTGCGCAATATGACCATCATGGAAGTGTTCAAGATGTGCTGCGTGTACACTAAATGCCCGGGAAGCTAGGGGCGACAAGTTGATTTGGGAGGTAAGTGACCGAAATATTGACAGTGTTGCAGAAAATTACGGTGGTGAAATTAAGAGTGACATCGGCTTCACGTACCTGTACATCTGATCTTCGCAATCAACTTTACGATTTGCGACTTATCATACTTCTTGTACCGTTATGCCGCTAAATGACGCTAGCAACCACTACGCCTGAACGCTTCTGTCAAACTCTACTGCACAAGAGCTCGCGCCAGACTCAGCTGCACTATGCGCGTCTGCTCTCAGTGACAATTATCTCTGCTTCAAATACACTCTTTGACTGTTCACAATAGCAGATCACTCTGACTAGATGAGCGTGTGTACTACATGTTATTACATAATTCTTGTTTAGATATTGCATTTAAATTACAAAATCATATTCATTCATAAGAAAATATTTACAAAAATAGTGAGAAAATATATTACGCAAAACATCACTCCAGTACTCAAAATTACAACATTAATACGGCGAAAATTTCTTATGTTAGACACTGTGTCGTTGTGTTACACATTCTTGGCTGGGATTTCCTATGGGGTGGGTTTAGCCACCTAGTCCGAAAGGGTAACGTTCCTCCAGCACAGTGCCCATTTTCCTTGAGACTATGTGAGATTTGTGGCGTATATGTGTTTGGATAGTGTAGGTAAGTGTAATTGATTGGTGTATAGTGTAGTGTTGTATGATGATGACGATGATGAAGAATGGAGAGGGTGAAACATGGTGCCAGCACTTAACCTGATCGTCTCTAATAGCATAAAGCGGCTGCAGAGCTTAACGTCTCCATCCAATGGATAGCTTATCATCAACAGTCTTACATGCCCTCACTACAGAAGATGCTGCGGAGAGGTTTAGAATTTAACCCAGGACATCGGCGAAAGGACAGGTGGTCAATAACTTTACACCACCTTTTAAAGTGCTAGTGCTGTGGGGCTGTCAGGGTAGTGATACAATTTCCATTTGATTCCTCTTCTTTTTTTAACATTGTGAGTATAGCAAGCAGTGTTGTGTCCCTCTGGCAGCGCTTATCGCTCTTGTTTTGCTTTAGTCAAAGCAAAACATTACATGAGACTATTCTTCTTCAGTACACTAGTAGGAAACTATTGACTTTGAACGGTTATATTCGTCGAATTATCGGCCGTACCGACGTAACTTGTTGATACGATCGTTTGCGAACTCGCAAGCTGTAGCATACAAGTTATTTGATATAAGGGGTGGTCAGAAACCGTCCGAAAACATTGAAAGGGTGTCGTAGGGAAGATTACGTTGAGAAATAATTGTTAAGAAAAAACTAGATGCGCTACACTGATTCCAATTTATTTAGCATTGTAATTAACCAATCATGTCGTTGCGCGTGCAAATTAAAGAACGTGCACGCTGTAAAATGCGTAAATGTACAGAAATCTGTGGATCCAGCAGTTAGTACTTGCTCAGATATGATTGGTAGTAGTTCAGATACTATCGGTTAAAAAGTGCCTTTGTCGGAAGTGGTAAATTTAAGCAAGGTAAGGAAAGCCTACTTTTGTTCGTCTCGAGGAAAGTAAAAGAAGAAAACGTTTTCCGACATTCTCCTGGGAGGCTACTTGAATTTGCAGGCACGATGATCTGATCGGCTAACCTCAATGTCAAATAATCGGGAAATAGCGCAATGTATCGAATGTTTTTCCTAATAATTATTTCTTAGCAGAATTTGCGCTGCAACACCCTCACAAGCTTTAAAGACTCTTCCTCACCACCCCGATACAACTGTGCACAGGCTTCAGTTGTGACCCACCTGCATTGACGAGCAGATTCTGTGAGGTGGGCCGCCCTTGGATCGAATGCACCAGGCGGGTGAACGACGAGTGACGGTGTGCCGCCCATCTTTGATATCTTTCTTTGTTGGTTTCCCACATCCGATGAGGTCAATACTGGGCTGATATCGACCTCTCACCTGAGTTACACGATTCTCAATTATTTAAAAAACGTTTTCACGCTTGCACATGAAATAAGACTTGTTGCAGACGCATTGGGGTACACGAATTCCGTCGGAGGATGGTGTCAAGAAGTGCATTCGGCCACCCACTACTTAACGCTACTTCCATCTGCTGGCGCTAGAACCGCGAATACGGCCCGACCGAATGCCATGTCATCTTCTGCCAATGGCGATACCGGATGTGGTATGGATGGGCATGTGGTCGGCACACTGTTCTCCCAATCTTGTTGGGTTTCTTGACTGTGGAACTACTACTGATCAGTGGAGTGGCCGCTTAGTTCGCCTCATAAGGCTACATGTATTGTGTACGACTCCGTACACAGTGGTAAGGAGAGGTGGGCTACAGAGTGGTACGGTAATTGTCGCCGTAGGAAAGCTGGACAGTAGCAAAAATTATTAGCGAAGAAGATAATATAGTAAACGAAAGATCTATTTAACATGTATTTCTTCAAGTGTGGAAAGACTCATTACAAAAAACGTGACAAGAAATGGACTCCAACTATCAGCGTCAACAAGGAAGAGAGTCTCTGAACTAAAGCACAAACGATGGATGCGACAAGGCATCACCTGTGTATCATGTCATAGCAAAGAGGCTCCAAGTGTGAGTGGGACTGACAAGGGGAGGCCGCCAATTGTGAAATTCAGATTCGATTCATACTGCGCATAATAAAAGCTCATGGCCAGAGGTGAAATGTGGCAAAGCACCAAGATGCACTTCTCAGCCGTTGTCGAGAAAATCGACAGTAAGAAGAAACCGTTGCGGTGAAATACTCTCTACGATTAATAATATTCTACAGCGTCGTGGCGCAGCGGTAAGCGCTCGGGTTCGTAATCCGTAGGTCGCTGGATCGAATCTCGCGCTATGCAACATTTTTTATTAGTTTTTTGCAATTCAAATATATATATATATATATATATATATATATATATATATATATATATATATATATATTGAATTGCTTATGCATGTTGGTGAAGGCGGATCGCTCTCCAATTGTACCGCCTCCATTTTTCCGTTTGTTTAACAGGGTGTACCAAAGCTCTCACGTCCGCACTGATTTTCGACGATGTTATAAGTTGCGCTAGGGACCGCATCTACCTTCTTTCGAAGTTAGCAGGCAACTACGCTGTTATGCGGCGGCTCGTTTCGGCCCATTCAACATCTGTCCTTCAAGTGTAACGAGCGAGTAACGGAGTTTATGTTTCATACCTGCCACAGCAAATTTGTGTTCGTGGGGTTTCTATTCTAATTCGAACGTTTGACTTACGCTATACGTATTCGTTTCGGAATATCGTTTCTACGTCTTCCGTTAACTATACGTGGTTAACATTATGAAGACAATTAATAACATTTGTGAAATACAACTTTGTTTGCGGAAAACATAATGATGTTCGAAGTCGCCAGTTTTTCCACGACAAACAACTTTCAACAACTTATTATATGCATAATTGTTGCAACTGATTGCCGGGAATTATATATATATATATATATATATATATATATATATATATATATGTGTGTGTGTGTGTGTGTGTGTGTGTGTTTATATACACATTTGAATTACAAAAGACAAATACTAAAAAAAAAAAAAAAAAAAAAGTTGCATGGCGCGAGATTCGATCCCCCAACTTTTGGATTACGAACCGAGCGCTTACCGTAGCGCCACGACGCTGTAGAATATTATTAATCGTCGAGAGTATTTCACCGCAACGGTTTCTTTTAACTGTCTATTTTCTCTACAACGGCTGAGAAGTGCATCTTGGTGCTTTGCCACATTACATCTCTGGCCATGAGCTTTTATTATACGCAGTATGAATCGAATCTGAATTTCACAATTGGCGGCCTCCCCTTGTGAGTGGCAGCCGCTGGCTGTCCTGTACCGCTGCGGAAGAGGGCGCTCGTGATCCCGAGCCGCTGGAGGCGTGGCTCAGTGGGCACGCTCCATTGGGCCTGCTGACAGAAACATGCAGTATCATTGCCTACTTCAAGACCCACATGACACCATACACTGCACCGTGCACCTCTTCTCTCACTAACTACAGAATCATGGCAGTACCAGGAACCGAATAAGGGACCCCCACATGGCAGTCAGTCGCGCTAATCACTCAGCTACGGAGGGGGACAGCATCAACATAGCCAAATCAGAATTAATGTGTCTACTCCATGGAGACACAGGATAAGAAATAGTAAGAAGATGAGGTTCAGTTGTCAAACTGTATTTCTCCTATCGCGTGGACTTCGACCCCACCACTGTTGTTGCCCCTCCTGCACAGTTGAGGGTCAAATTATTCTGCCAACACTCTACGGTTGTTAGTGCTTCCAGTTACCTGTCGTCAATAGTCTAATGCAACAGTAGTAAAGACTATGATTATAAGTGCAGTATCTACGTTATTTATCTACATCACAACATAAAGCCGTAATTGATGGTACGACCCGTATTCAGATGCGACGTACATTGGAGCAAACAATGTATTGTTTTTAGTCTGGAAAACATTATTCAGGTTGGTCGCGAATGAGGCAATAAACATGGAAACTGTAGCTGCGAAATAAAAGTTGGCGGTGTGTGAGCGCACTCCGTCAGTCGGCAGTGCAGCGAGAGAAGCGGGGTGGGGACGCGAATGGAGTGGGATGCGACGGGACGGGTGGTAATGAGTATTGAGCGGCGGCGCGGGCAGCGGAGGCAGCGGCGGTGACAGGCGACAGCCGCACCTGAATGGCCCTCCGGATTAGCGACGTGCGCGGCCGGGCCGGGCCGGGCCTGCGCGAGCGCGCTGAGTCACGCGGCCATTGTCGGGGCGGGCCGCTGCCGGCTCCCCCGTGCAATCACCGGCGCGGCGGCGCCTCCCGCTGCTCGCTGCCAGTGTCGAACGTCGCCTGCAACGTCACTGCGGTGGGGGCCGAACGTAAAGTACGATCGAGAAACGCAACTGTGTTTGCTCAACAGGACGCCGAAAGAATTTCGGGGAAAGTTAAATACACTGACCGAAAAATAAAAAAAAAAATGGTTCAAATGGCTTTGAGCACTATGGAACTTGACATCTCAGGTCATCAGTCCTCCAGAACTACTTAAACCTAACTAACCTAAGGACATCACACACATCCATGCCCAAGGCAGGATTCGAACCTGCGACCGTAGCGGTCGCGCGGTTCCACACTCAAGCTCCTAGAACCGCTCGGCCACCAACGGCCGGCTGACGGAAAAAAAAAAATCACAACACCAAGAAGGAACTGTGCGACATAGACGACAGTTAGTAGGCTTGTTTCTTCATCTTGTAATGGTTCTTTATTTACGTGACCATTACGGCACTCCAACCCCAGTTGTCGATTCCAGTAATATCGTACTACTTTTCTGCAAAGTAACCGACATATTTTTGTGACAATATTCACATTTGGTTTTATTAATGTATAGGTACTCCCATGTATCGATATATCACAGTGAGATGGTTTTTGTGTGTATTCATTTCTGTGAGATTGTCGCAAACTTTGACTTATTTGGAACCGTTTTGGCGCGAATGCGCACAGAACAGTCTTTGTTTCACTTTGCAGAAGTTAAGTTGTCATTTCGCTTTGTAAAAGAACAGTCAAGTCTTGTGTTTGGCTAAAGTGGAAATGAAATATATGAAGATTGATATAAAACTGTTTTCTTGATGATATGACAATTAAGAAGAAGTATATGTGGATTTACAAGAAGTTTAATAATAAAATGTGTATCGGGAACACCAAGTCAAAAATTATTTCTACCATACCATTGTTCTGATCTGGGATTGTTTGATCTTTAAGAATTTCCTGAAAAACGCAATTGTTAGGTCTTCAAATATTGCTAAAATACAGATCTGGACCTTCTAGCAGTCAAAGTGGAATCACCCTAGAATCAACAAGATGAGCCATAACAACTTCGACGAAATCTACGTGGGAATCCATTCAAGGTAAGTGCCAAAATTAATGACTTTTTTACAGTGACTTCATTATTTCCATTCTGACGATACCAACCATAGTCAATAACTTTGTTGTTGCCCGATAAAGCGAACATATGCTGCGTGAGCAACATTATTAATCTCATTTCTAACCTACTTTGCAAGTGGTGGTATTGTTAGAATCTGAAAGATGGCGTCTATTCAAACTTCACACCAGTCGCATAAGAGTGGCGCTAGTAGCGCCCCTATGAGAATGCAAATCAGCTTTGCTTTAAATACACGCTGTAACGGTCGTGAGCATTAGTTATCTTTGACATTGGAGGTGGTGAGTTGATGACAGTCAAGAATGACTTTAAGACGACAAAGACGCCGTCATTAACAGCTCACTGAGTTTGAATAAGGTCGTGTTATAGGGCTACGAGAAGCTGAATGTTCCATCTGCTATATGATTGGAAACCTTGGCAAGAATGTAGCCACTGTACATGATTGCTGGCAGCGATGGTCACGAGGATGTACGGCCGCTAGAGGACCGGGCTCCCGACAACCATGTGGCACTACCTGGAGGGAAGACCATCGTGTTCGGTGTGTGGCTCTAGCGCATCTTTCTGGATCTGCAGCAGCAATTTTTAGCAGCACTTGTCACCAAAGTGACACAAATCGGTTACTTCAAGGAAACTTCCGGACCAGAAGCCCTCTAACGTGCTTTCCACTGACTCCAAACCACCGGCATTTGCGGCTTTAATGATGTCAAGCGTGAGATTAGTGAAATGCAGGGTGGACGTTAGTTGTGTTTTCTGATGAAAACTGGTTCTGCCTCGGTGGTAGACGGGGCCGTGTGTTGATTAGAAGGACGCCAGATGAGGGCCTCCAACTAACCTGTGTGCGCATTAGGCACACTGGACGTACACCTCGACTAAAGTTCTGGGCTGTGATTTCGTATGACAACAGGAGCACACTCGTGGTTATCCCACGATTTGCACTCTGAAGCCGACCAGGGTGGCCGAGCGGTTCTAGGCGCTACAGTCTGGAACCGCGCGACGGCTACGGTCGCAGGTTCGAATAATGCCTCGGGCATGGATGTATGTGATGTCTTTAGGTTAGTTAGATTTAAATAGTTCTAAGTTCTAGGGGACTAATGACCTCAGAAGTTAAGTCCCATAGTCCTCAGAGCCATTTTTTGCACTCTGAATGCAAATTTGTACATCTACCTGGTAATTCGACATGTTGTGCTGCCATTCATGAACAACAATCCAGGGGGTCTTTTCCAACAGGATAACACTCGCCCTCACACCGCTGTTACAATGCAACATGCCCTACAGAGTGTCAACATGTTGTCTTGGCCTGCCCGACCACCAGATCTGTCTCCAGTCGAGAGCATATGGAACGTATCGGACGACAACACCAGCGTCATCCACAAACAGCTTTAACCATGCCTGTATTGACCGACCAAGTGCAACAGGCATGGAATTACATCCTACAAACTAACGCGCGACACCTGTACAACACAATGCTTACACGTTTACATGCTTGCACGCAAAATTCTGGCGGCTACACCGGTTATTGATGTACTCGCATCTCGCGTTTCGAATGGCTTACCTCCCCCGCTTACATTTACCTGTGATCTTGCAATGTTAATAACTTGAAAATGTTACCTTGAGAAATGTATTACGGAATTTTCGTTACTCTACATTAATAAATATTTGCTGTAGTGATTTTTTTTCTTTCGGTGTGTTTATTACAACATGTAGAACAATTAAAATAACATGTTGTTAGTAATATCCTCAAACAAAATAGTAACAGTACATATTAATATTTGCTCAAACACATGACATTCGTGATAAGATCACAAGTCACATGACGTGTTTCTCGAACAGGCCCTTTTCTTAAAGATGAAAATTACAACAATCCTTAAAATGTATATTCCTTCAACAATGTAATAAGAACAGTAAATTAATCAGTTTAATTATACATTCTATTAACTCTTAATTACACTATACAGGCTTAACTGAACTCGCACATCTCTATCCCTTTGCACATCAACTTCTTCCTTCAGGTATTGATTTATTTACTTAAATTTTTACTTTGCCTTCAAAGCTACTGTACTGAAGCACCGTCCGCAGCTCGTGGCCTTGTGGTAGAGATCTAGCTTCCTGCGCACGGGGTCTCGGGTTAGATTCCCAACGGGGTCAGGTTTTCTCTGCCTCGTGATGACTGGGTGTTGTGTGTCCTTCATCATCATTTCATCATCATTGACTCGCAAATCGCCGAAATGGCGTCAACTAAAAAGGACTTGCAATACGGCGGCCAAACTTCCTCGTATGGGGCCTCCCGGCCAACAATGCCATACCATCATTACATTTCATACTGAAGTTCCTAAGTAACTGCTAAGGGCATGCGTATTCAAATACAGAGATATGCAGACAGGCAGAATACGGCGCTGGGTCGGCAATGTCTTTATAAGACAACAAGTATCTGGTGCAGTTGTTAGATGGGTTACTGCTGCTACAAATGGTGACTTATCAATGTTTACGTGAGTTTGAACATGGTGTTATAATTAACGCACGAGCGAAGGGACACAATATCTCCGAGGAAGCGATGAAGTGGGGATTATCCCGTACGACCATTTTCCGAGAATCGTTCAGAGTGACAGAAGTGCAGCCCTTCTGCAAATTGCTGCAGATTTCAGTGCTGAGCCACCAACAAGTCTCAGCGTGCGAACCATTCAACGAAACATCATCAATACGGGCTTTCGGAACCGAAGGCCCACTCATGTACCGTCGATAACTCCACGACGCAAAGCTTCGCGCCTCGCTTGAGCCCGTCAACACCAACATTAAACTGTTGATGACTGGAAGCATGTTACCAGGTCTCAAGAGTCTCGTTTCAAATTGTTTCGAGCGGATGGACGTGTACGGGTATGAAAAGAACCTCATGAATCCATGGACCTTGCATGTTAGCAGGGGACTATTCAAGCTGGTGGAGGCTCCGTAATGGTATGGGGCGTGAGGAGTTGGAGTGATATGGGACTCCTGACACGTCTAGATACGACTCTGATTGGTAACAGTACGTAAGCATCCTCTTGTCCGGTCACCTGCCTCCGTTCATGTCCATTGTGCATTCCGACGGTTTGGGAAATTCCAGCAGGACAATGCGACATCTCACACGTTCAGAATTGTTACAGAGTGACTCCAGAAACACCCCTCTGGGTTTAAACACTGGTCACCAAACTCCACAGATACGAACATTATTGAGCATATCTGTGATGCCTTGCAACGTGTTGTTCAGAAGAGATCGCCACCCCCTCGTACCCTTACGGATTAATGGACAGTCCTGCAGGATTCATGGTGTCAGTTCCGTGCAGCACTACTTCAGACTTTACTCGAGTCCATGTCACGTCGTACTTCTACGTGCTCGCGGGGACCCTGCACGATATTACCAATTTATTTGGAACTTCGGTGTATATTATGTTTACAAAAATGGCTCTGAGCACTATGAGACTTAACATTTGACATTCGGGAGCACGACGGTTCAATCCCGCGTCCGGCCATCCTGATTTAGGTTTTCCGTGATTTCCATAAATCGCTCCAGTCAAATGCCGGGATGGTTCCTTTCAAAGGGCACGGCCGACTTCCTTCCCCGTCCTTCCCTAATCCGATGAGACCGATGACCTCGCTGTCTGGTCTCCTTCCCCGAAACAGCCAACCAACCAACCAACCAACTTAACATCTGAGTTCATCAGTCCCCTAGAACTTAGAACTACTTGAACCTAACTAACCTAAGGACATCACACACATCCGTGCCCGAGGCAGGATTCGAACCTGCGACCGTAGCGGTCACACGGTTCCAGACTGTAGCGCCTAGAACCGCACGGCCACACCGGCCAGCTATATTATGTTTACAAAATGGATCATGTTATGAATTTTTTACATGTTGCAATTGATTATAAAGTAGTGTTCATGCATAGAAGTAATTAAAATATTGATACAATGCAAATAATGCAGACAATAATGGTAAGTTTTATAGCTGAAAGAGCAACGAGTTGCAGATCTGTTTTGAGTAGGTTTATTTCGATCAAACCAAGAGCAGTTTCGATTTTTTTACAAATCCATTATCAGATGGTTATTACAGGTTTCGTTTCGTTTTCTTTCAGAAGCCTCGTTTTCTATCTGTTACTGGTTTGCTGCATTGGGACAGACAGGAAGTCTGTTGTTCGCGTTCTTCAACCGGATTCGTGGGAAATTTTTATTCTTATTGTGTGGAAGGACACTCCTGCAAAGTTGATCCTTGTCATTGGATAACTGCTTGTAAGATTTTTTTTATTGGCTCGCCAAGAAGCGGTGAATGTGACGAGGGAGGACAGGAGGCGCTGAACAGTCACTTCAGCTTCTGTTTGTAGCAGAAACACTTTGTTTGTTCTCGTAGACTTCGTTGAGATAGTTATTACTTCATTTGCAGCTCCTACTGGAGGACGTTGTAAATTTAGCTTTTTGGGTTTCACAGGTATTGTATATGGCAAGTCACCGGCTGGAACAGTCCTCCGATGATGCAGTGACTGTCCTTATGCAAGCGCACCTGGCAAGTCACCACAGTGCTGGTGGTCAACAAAGCCGGACACAGTTAAAAATGGTAAGATCTGCAATCGGCTTCAGCGGATGTAGATCACAATGTGCTCAGTGAACATGATAATTTTCGTGAACAGGGTGAAAACGCTCTTCTGGCATACATAGCGTTAGAAACTTCAATTTTTGGCAGTACTGTTGTCGGATCGCGGAAACGGATCAGTCATGCTAGGAATCTGGTAACTTTACCTGTGAGTTTCTCATCTTGAATCTCAGACAACCATAGTTCCTTATAACTATTTCATGTGCTTCTGAAAATCTTTGTCAGTTAATACTACAGTAAAAAATTTTAAATCCTACTTCAGTGCAACTGCTGCACACGTTTATGTCAGGTGTTGGAGCAGACAATTGAATTTCTGTTAACTTTGAAGTTCATGTCATAAGTATATTACCCGAGCACAAAATTAAATTCTTATGTCACTATTCCACCACCCTTTTGAAGTTTGTAGGGCCATTATTTGGCATTAATTAAATATCCTTGCATATCAACTAATAATTAACAGTCTTCACTGTCTATCTGCATACATATTCAGACTACGTACATAAAGGTGTAGGCGATGGGGTAGTATAACCCCCATCATGACTATCATAGCAGTATCTCAGAAAAGGATCAGGACTCTTTACGGCAGTGTATTACATGCATTGTGTTTCTCATTTCCCTTCGACTTGCAGCACCTCCACAAAGTCGCAAAGTGTGAGCTGGGCAAAGGGGCAGGGGTGAAAGTTGGGAGGGGGACGAGGGGACCGACGTGAAACTGTGGATTCTACCAGATGTGGCGCTCTGGTACTGGTTTCACAGGAACATTCACTAATGCAGCACTAGCAATCAGATCTTCCACAGCACTAGATGCACATTGTCATTCACATTCAGTTTCTATGACGATGCCGTACGGAATCATATTTTTCTCTTTCTCTTGTCTCGGGGGCGGGGAGGGAGGGAAGGAGGAAGGGAGCGATAGACAATGTTGTTCCATCGCTCACCAGAAATACTTCGAGTCAGTGTTCTGCTACGTCCTGACGCCCCGGTGACGCGAACAGCAGTTCACTGGGCTGTTTAATGTTATTGTGGAATCTGTGTAAATGCACGTCATCGATACTCATATGCATTATCCATGATCTTTGTTTTGTAGAATCATCTATTCTCTCTGTAGGTGGCGACTCACTACCAGTTTATGTTGCCGTCACCTGTCTCTGTTCCTTTACACTTATTACATCGTCCTGAGATGTGAGGACGTTAGTTGTAGCACACTCGCAAAACTTCTATAGAAAATGCTCGAGCAGCTCATGACTTGATAATTTGAAATATTCTCACCATTGATATTATGGAAGTAATGGAGTAAAGTGGAAAATACGCCACTTTTTACCAAACTGATATCAAATTAATACCATATTAATTAATTAATTGATCAGTTAGTTCCCCCTGCAGCACCTGATGATGTCTCAGGTTTTCACTAGATGGCACGTGACCCCTCGAGCCTGCCCCTCCACCATCCCCTGCGATATCAGGACAGTTTTTGAATTTTGCACACTTTTGGGGCTCTACATCACTTTTCTTTGTCACTCTCCCCTCTGGGAACCCCCCCCCCTTACCCCTCCCCGCCTAACCCTTAACCTACTGTTCCATTCTACACCACTTTTCCTCCTCCCCCTCTTGGTATCCTGTCACTGAACATGAACTGCTTCACATCAAGCCTGAGTTACTAAATAGCTCCTCCACTCTATCAAATTGATTGAATAATTAATTACATAGATGTCCTTTCGTGTGGGATAGTTTCCTGGCATTGTATTGGTGGATACTGCCGCACCCATTCTGGAAATATTGATTGACTGCCTATTTGGCAGGAAATCGATTGCAGTGTGTGGAATATTGTTCAAACAATTTCTGGGAGACAAGGTAATGTGTGAAATATTCTTTACTTTAACAGTTTTTGCGATACAACGCAGGGCATGGGACATAGTTCATTTAATTTCTTTAAAGAACTTGTCAGATAATTGATTGCAATATGTGGAATATTGTTTATTTAAACAATATGTGGGTGACAAGGCAATGCGTGGATTATTTATCACTTTTTTCCGTTCGCGTACGGGATACCATTATTTAATCACCATGAAACAGTTACTGCAAGCCATATCCGACGAAGAAAACCGTCTGACAGCGTCCTCACGGGTGCCACACTGCACCACATAAGCCAGACCGCCGGGAACTCTCTGAATCCCAGCTGCTGGGCTGGGAGGAGCTGTTCTCCCGTGAAGGAACGCGTTATACCAAATGTTGGCTTCCTTTGAAATTTGATACCACACTTACTTTGTTTCCAAACACACCTTCCAGACCAGGTCAGTGGAAGCAGCTGCTCTATGTGCTCCCCCTGCTGTGCAGATACTGACTGAGGTAGTTCACAATACCACCAGCAGAGGACGCTGGGAGAAGCAATCTACTTACTCCTTCTCCCACTCCCCTTGCCCCTCCTGTTACTTTCTGTAGGACACTGCATCAGGTGGTGGCAACTTTTTGATACTGATACCTGGGAAATTCTTGTCAAAACACTTGCTCTTTCTCTCTCTCTCTCACTCTCTTCCCTTCCCTCCCTCTTCCTCTCTCTCTCTCTCTCAAGTGGCTACTTCCTGACCAGTAACGCTGTTTTGAACAAAGTAGTGGATACTAGGGAAAGCTGTGGATGCCTTGGAAATAGTCCATTTCTGCTAACCCTCACTATATCAAATTGATTGAATAAATAATTGAATTGATGCCCTCTGTGTGGGACAATTTTTTGTTGATTCCTATTGGTGGATAGTAGGTCTTGCATATTTGGCAGGAAATCCTGTGTTAATCCAAGATTCGATCCCACAACCAACCAGTTTCCAGATACTACTCTTCACACTTCTGGATTTTCCATTACTCCTATTCATGGATACTAGCACAGTTAGGTCATTTGGTGGCAAATTCATTATGTTGGAGGTAGCTGAAAATGGTAGCGAGTTTTTCTAATTTCAGCTCAATTGTAGTATGTCAAACTGTTAACAGGAGACAGGGCAGGGGTTTGACTGGAACAGAAAGTGAGTATGTGGAGTACACATGGCATACCATTATTGAATAACCTGTTTGTTATAATTAAATTAATTGTATTACATTATATAAACTTTTTACATAACATAATTAATTTAATTCATTTGTAAAAATGTTGTGCAACAAAAACTTGCTAAGTGTGCACAGTGTATCCCCTTATTACTATGCATAAAAATCAAAGCCAATTTTGAGAGGACTAAAAAGTTACAGAATCTAATTACAATCTATACAGAATGAAATAAAATTTTTGCTGAAAATAATCGGCATTTTGAGTGCACTGGTGAATCAAATTCAGTGGGGGATAGCCATCCCCTTTTAACACAAAGAAATTAGAGAATTTAAAGAAATAAATCTCTAACATGAAATTCATTGCAATTATTTTTAAGTTTCTTCATTCTTTTATATCTCAGTTTAATATCCTTCCTTCAAATAATTGAAACTCCTAACCACTAATTAATTTCAAGTATCTGTCAGACAAAATAATTTTAAAATTCTTATTCAGTTACAAAGATATTTTATCTTCATATCTGGTACTCAGATATTCACAACAAGTAATGTTATATAAAAAGCCTACTTGTAGCTAGCTAATCTTATTAAACATATTAGTATTGTTGACATTGTTGAGCTTCATCAGTAAGGCTTCTATTGATATAAAAAAATTTATTAATAAAATTTACATTCCATATGGTATTACAACACAATTTTCTAGATTTATTTTTTCATTATACTGAAATGAGAATTCTTCCTTAACTGTTATGTTTATTAATTTTTTAATATTTACATATCTAATTATTTGGTTGTGCTCTAATTGTATCCTTTCATTAATTTCATCCTGAGTTAGTGCTTTCATAGCTTCACCATTCATCTTTTGAATTTTCCTATAGTTTAAAATGAATCTCTTTATTTCATCCCTGTATTTTTATCATTTTTCTGAAAATAATAACTTATATGTGCAATTGAAGCCGAGTCTGAAATCCAGCTATTTCCTAATCCAGCCAGCTGCTCTGTCCGTGCAGTTCTAGGCGCTTCAGTCTGGAACAGTGTGACAGCTATGGTCGCAGGTTTCAATTCTACCTTGGGCATGCATGTGTATGATGTCCTTAGGTTAGTTAAGTTTAAGTAGTTCTAAGTCTAGGGGACTGATGACATCAGATTCCAAGTCCCATAGTGCTTAGAGCCATTTTCCTAATCCAGATGTGTAAGAAAATCACATCACTATGCTTTCAATTACCTAATTTCAATTACTTTTTCAAAAAATATATAAATTTTATAGCTTTTACATCTTTATTTCCAACTACTTTCACACAAATCCATTCAGTTTTATCTGCAGAAATGGAAGTTAAAATAAAATGTGTACTACAAACAAAAAGAAACAATCTATTTCAGAACTTCTTCGAAATAAAGAAAAGGCAACTAATGAAAGCTTTGGCTTATGGCTACTAACACTAAATTTAAATAATAATAATCTTATTACAAATATTGGAGGCACTAATTACATGAAAAGATAAAAAAAATTAGAAGAGTTTAAACCAGTTAGAGAATCCTTTTGTGATAACATTATGTTTTTACATGTAATAGACTTTATTATTTGCAGTGGAGAAATGAAAATAATTGATTTCTTATAAAATATTGTCATGTCTCAGTTTTAATATTTTGGTAAGATCTAGATTTTCAAAATTTGATTTGGCTAGACATGAAGTTCCTTATTTATTATATGCTAAAGTACAGAGAATTAGTGGTATTAAAGATATGGTCAATAAAGGTATAAAAAATATTAAGTAAAAATATAAAAATCCTAATGTTATTTCATATAAAATAGAATTAGCCCAAGTGTAATTAGATACACTGCTACAAAGATACCAGAAACTTTAATATAGTTTAAAAAAGAACATTATTATTTATGGATTTAAATAAAACCCAATATTTATTAGGTATTTCTAATAAAGAAGAAGTATGCAAATACTTACCAACTAATTATAATTTTCAAATTCAAGTTGAATATAAAAAAACTGTAGTGTATAGTTAAAAACAATAATTCTGTTGGATAAATTGTAATTCTAGAGTAAAAGTTCATGATGAATTTAATTGTCAGTTAAAGAGTACAGGAATCAATAAACAACTTGACCACCATGTAATAGATTTTTTTTAAATTGTCCAGGTAGAAGATTAAAGGAAATATTTTCTTCTAAATTGGCTAATGAAAATGGAATAACAAGATTAGAAGCAACAATTGATGATTATATTAATTCACTTTTCCAAAATGAACATTAATTCGATCTATTAATGAATGATATTGAATTAATAAAAAGTAATAGCAAACATCTATCTAAAAAATTGGTTCAAAATTGAGAACCATGGGACTTAACATCTGAGGTCATCAGTCCCCTAGAACTTAGAACTACTTGAAACTAACTAGCTTAAGGACATCACACACATCCATGCCCAAGGCAGGATTCGAACCTGCAACTGTAACAGTCGCGCGGTTCCAGACTGAAGCGCCTAGAACCACTCGGCCACAATGGCTAGCTATCTATCGAAAATGTAGGAAAAATTAACAGATTATTTACAAAATGGTTGTTGTCTTATTAATAACAATAATTTACAATGTGTGTATTAGAGTAACAAACATATGAAAAAAATCTCTAGAATACAAATAAAATATAAACAGGCAATAAAGAAGAAACCAAAAGAATGGTTAAATATATTTTATCTGCTTTTAGTTTCAACTTGTTGGATTTTGACTCTATACAAATTTTGAAAAAGGCAAATGAGATAATTTCTGTATAATGAACATGATTTATAAAAGCTGTGGAAACATTTTTATATTTAATAGCTCATTTACTACAATACAAAAGGTGTAACTATTGAATAATTAGCATTAATAACAAGAAATAATATTATTCCATTCATAACTAGAAAAAGAATAAATATTACCAATAAAATTTCTCCATTTCCTATTAAAGAAATTAACCCACTTAATACAGTATATTTACAGTCTGCTAGGAAACAGGATTAACTATTACAAAATTTAAGTATACAATGAAGAAAATTAGAATATTTGTATAATAATATATCTTTAAAAGATGAATACAAAGACATTTTAGATAAGTATCGAAAAATAAGAATAGAGCCAGAAGAGATAAAAAATTACTTTAAGTGACAATGGATACATTTTGCAACAGTTGGAGTTAATAAATCTTATGTTGGCGTTTTGAGCAAAAAAAAATGGGGGAGAAAGCTGTGTGTGTTGTTAAAGGTCTTAATAAAAATAAATTTACTGAATTTTTCAGAAAAATAAAAATATTTTTAAAAATGAAGAATTTAGTGGTTTTCCATACAATAGTCCTATAAGCAAATTACAAATATTTTCTTCTAATAGAGAAGAACCATTTTAGAAATAAAAACAGATGGTTTTTTTTATTGACACTTGTTAACTAGAACAAATTAATGAAAAACACTAACTATTTTTAAAACATTGACAGTTTCTTGTGTAAGGAAGAAGATGAGGAAATAATCAAAATATAAAAATAGGACAAACATTCGGAAATATGAAAATAAAAGACTGTAAACGATTAGAAACTTTACAAGAAGGATTAGATATAATTATTTACAGTGTTACCACAGAAAATTGTGGAAAAGATAGATATAGTTTGAAGTCAAAAATATGCAAGAGTGATTTTGTTCTAATTATGGGTTAGAAAAAGAAATTCAGATTAAAAAATATATCTAAATTACAAGATACAAACGTAGGAATCACACAGGTAAGAAGGCAGTAGCAGAATTTAGCGCATATATGATCAAGTCAGGCTGATGTTGTTCCTAGCTGTGTGCCAAAGACTGGAATGTGTTTTATCTTATTTTGACTAGAGCATATCTGTTCTAAACTCTGACCACTACCTTCTTGCAACGTAATTTTAGGTTTCTCAAAATTTCATTCTGATGAAAGCATCCTTAGAGGTGCTGAAACCTTGGCCAGCGTACCAAACAGTTATTTCGAACCGGTTTACTGTGTGATTCCTATATATGCCTAAGAAAGAGCCATATTTAAAATTGTATAGTTACAAGATTAAAGTTAAGTAATAAAAAATTAAAAAACGCCAAATAAGAACAAACAAAGGCTTGTATTGGTTGTTTAATTTTTATTTATCTATGTTAATTGTTTCGAATTTTGTGGAATAAATGTCTTATAATCTTTAACAAAATCTAACATTAATTTCTAATATTCTAAACTAGATCCTGTAAGCTTGCTATACATTGACAAATAATCTCCAAGTGGATAACAAGGACAAATCAAATTTCCATCTTCTCCACAATACATGTGGTAAGCATTGTATCCAAGTAACTTTATAACGGAAACCATTCCCTTTCTGTAATTTCCTTGGTTATATAGACATATACATGTGTTTCACAAAGTGCTATATCCTTAGGAATAATTAGTTCTTCAATTTATATTGTTTCAATTATTTATACTGAAATTTTTATTATTTATAAACGGAGAAAGACAGATATTTTAGATCTATTTTACAAGATTAAAGTACATTACCAAGATACAAGAAAGAATTAAATTGTTTAATGGCTGAAGAATACAATTAGAATCTTTGACATAATCTTCTTTATAAATGGTGCATTTGTAGAGTTAAGAGATTCAAATAAACATAGCTGAGAAATGTATATCAAAGTGATTCCTAAAGCACTTAACAAATGTTATGTAGAAGACACAACATAAATTATAGCGACAAAAGTGAAACAGAAAATGATAATTACTGGTAAGACAAGTTTGGCATTTAAATTTGTAAAAGATTGCTTTAAAATTGTTTATTAAAATTTTATAACATTTAGGTACTTCAAACTAACATAAAATAAACAATAAATAAAAGTAAAAACGAAAAATAAAAGATAAAACTAAGAAACTTATAAGATTATTCAAACAAATATAAAGGGCATCTGGGTTAGGTATGGAATATTATAAAGACATAAAACAAAAAAGCTATATTTTTGGTTGGTTGCTTTCGTAAATATTCTTAGCATTTAATGTTAGCAAGAGCATTAAACATAAATGTTAAATGATAAACATGTGAAATGATAGTAACAAGAAAAAAATCCAGACTTATTTAAACAAATACCATTTCACCTTTCCACTGCAAGACAAAGTCCACTGCGATGTAATGAGAAGCAGTCAGTGCCACACACAGCAGCCATCAGCACTGTCACGGCACTTTGTAAACACGCACACTTATACCATCGTCCACTCCGTAGTAGCTGGCATGATTAAATGTCAGAGAATGTGGAAACTTCTGTAGGCCACTGATGCTGGTCATCTTTGTGCACACATCTCCTGCCATCCACACACTTGTCATACTCTTCTCTCGGAGGCCAGAGACACTGCAAATGTGGATGCCAAACTGTCAATTGGTCAATTTACATGGGAGGAAAAAGCGTCCAGTACAAACACTCGCCATATTGAATCTTCTCAAATTCCCACACAAAAATCTGAGAATATTCGCAATACACACAATCATGAAGGCTATCCACACACACCGAGTATTGTTTCGTTGTTCGCCTGTCCAGAAGACGACATGATTATATCAACTCTACACTCGTAACCCGCTTGTCCAGTTCAGGAGGCTCAGAGGCTGCTCGCGCCTTGAGGTGGAAATATCCATTAGTTCCATCCATCGGCTACCTCCGCTATGTGCCCAGATGCTAAGCAGAGTCATCCTAGGAAACCAGCCATATATTTATCAGCGTAATTACAATTAAATATTACTATCGCAACACCCTTCTGACGACGTTTGACATTGAGTGAAGTGTCGGAAATATCCTCTACTGACGACTGTGGCTCGAGAAATATCAGTTTCTCACGAAAAATCTATATCTTCATGACTGGACATACAAGGTGCCTGTTATTGAACTATATGATAAACACTTAAATTAATTACAAACTACAGCGCAAACACACTTTATTCAACATGTAAGCCTCACTACAGATAATCAGATTTAGATTGACATATTCAATACGCCTGCCATCATTGGCGACGATGTGTCGCAGACGAATAGTGAAACTCTGCATGACCTGCTGAAATCTCGGAACATCGATACTCTCGATGTCCTCCCAAACGACTGTTTCCAGCTCAGCAATGGTTTTGGGGTTATTGCTGTACATATAGCCCCACAGAAATGAGTCACTTGCATTCATATCTGGAGAATATGGTGTACAATCAATGCCCATGTCAGTGTCCTCTGGGTACCCTAGAGCTAGAATGTGGTTCCCAAAGTGCTCCTCCAGAACATCAAACTCTCCCCCATTTCGATGGGGGGGGGGGGGTCGAGGTCCATTGGGCATGAAATACATCTTGTCGAAATCCGGGTCACTTTGGATAATGGGGATGAAATCATCTTCTAAAACCTTCACATACTGTTTAGCAGTCACTGTGGCATCAAGGAATATCACACCAATTATTCTGTGACTAGATTAGATTAGATTAGATTAATACTAGTTCCATGGATCATGAATACGATATTTCGTAATGATGTGGAACGAGTCGAATTTTCCAATACATGACATAATTAGGTTAATTTAACAACATACTTAAGTTAATATAACAACTTTATTTTATTGTGTTTTTTTGTTTTTCTTTATTTTTTATTTTTATTTTTTTATTTTTTTAAATATTTTTTTGTTTTTTTCTTAATTTATATCTAAAAATTCCTCTATGGAGTAGAAGGAGTTGTCATTCAGAAATTCTTTTAATTTCTTCTTAAATACTTGTTGGTTATCTGTCAGACTTTTGATACTATTTGGTAAGTGACCAAAGACTTTAGTGCCAGTATAATTCACCCCTTTCTGTGCCAAAGTTAGATTTAATCTTGAATAGTGAAGATCATTCTTTCTCTTAGTATTGTAGTTATGCACACTGCTATTACTTTTGAATTGGGTTTGGTTGTTAATAACAAATTTCATAAGAGAGTATATATACTGAGAAGCTACTGTGAATATCCCTAGATCCTTAAATAAATGTCTGCAGGATGATCTTGGGTGGACTCCAGCTATTATTCTGATTACACGCTTTTGTGCAATAAATACTTTATTCCTCAGTGATGAATTACCCCAAAATATGATGCCATATGAAAGCAATGAGTGAAAATAGGCGTAGTAAGCTAATTTACTGAGATGTTTATCACCAAAATTTGCAATGAACCTTATTGCATAAGTAGCTGAACTCAAACGTTTCAGCAGATCATCAACGTGTTTCTTCCAATTTAATCTCTCATCAATGGACACACCTAAAAATTTGCAATATTCTACCTTAGCTATATGCTTCTGATTAAGGTCTATATTTATTAATGGCGTCATACCATTCACTGTACGGAACTGTATGTACTGTGTCTTATCAAAATTCAGTGAGAGTCCGTTTACAAGGAACCACTTAGTAATTTTCTGAAAGACAGTATTGACAATTTCATCAGTTAATTCTTGTTTGTCAGGTGTGATTACTATACTTGTATCATCAGCAAAGAGAACTAACTTTGCCTCTTCATGAATATAGAATGGCAAGTCATTAATATATAATAAGAACAACAAAGGACCCAAGACTGACCCTTGTGGAACCCCATTCTTGATAGTTCCCCAGTTTGAGGAATGTGCTGATCTTTGCATGTTACGAGAACTACTTATTTCAACTTTCTGCACTCTTCCAGTTAGGTACGAATTAAACCATTTGTGCACTGTCCCACTCATGCCACAATACTTGAGCTTGTCTAGCAGAATTTCATGATTTACACAATCAAAAGCCTTTGAGAGATCACAAAAAATCCCAATGGGTGATGTTCGGTTATTCACATCATTCAAAATTTGACTGGTGAAAGCATATATGGCATTTTCTGTTGAAAAACCTTTCTGGAAACCAAACTGACATTTTGTTAGTACTTCATTTTTACAGATATGTGAAGCTACTCTTGAATACATTACTTTCTCAAAAATTTTGGATAAAGCTGTTAGAAGGGAGATTGGACGGTAATTGTTGACATCAGATCTATCCCCCTTTTTATGCAAAGGTATAACAATAGCATATTTCAGTCATCAGGGAAAATGCCCTGTTCCAGAGAGCTATTACACAGGTGGCTGAGAATCTTACTTATCTGTTGAGAACAAGCTTTTAGTATTTTGCTGGAAATGCCATCAATTCCATGTGAGTTTTTGCTTTTAAGCAAGTTTATTATTTTCCTAATTTCAGAGGGAGAAGTGGGTGAGATTTCAATTGTATCAAATTGCATAGGTATGGCCTCTTCCATTAACAGCCTAGCATCTTCTAATGAACACCTGGATCCTACTATATCCACAACATTTAGAAAATGATTATTAAAAATATTTTCAACTTCTGACTTTTTGTTCGTAAAGTTTTCATTCAATTTGATGGTAATACTGTCTTCCTCTGCTCTTGGTTGACCTGTTTCTCTTTTAATAATATTCCAAATTGTTTTAATTGTATTATCAGAGTTGCTGATTTCAGACATGATACACATACTCCTGGATTTTTTAATAACTTTTCTTAATATAACACAGTAGTTTTTATAATTTTTGATAGTTTCTGGGTCACTACTCTTTCTTGCTGTCAGATACATTTCCCTTTTCTGGTTACAAGATATTTTTATACCCTTAGTAAGCCATGGTTTGTTACAAGGTTTCTTACGAGTATATTTAACTATTTTCTTGGGGAAGCAGTTTTCAAATGCATTTACAAAAATGTCATGAAATAAATTATATTTTAAATTGGCATCAGGTTCACGGTACACCTCATCCCAGTCTAACTGCTGTAGGCTTTCCCTGAAATTTGCAATTGTTAAATCGTTGACTGGACGTACTACTTTGGAGGACTGTTTAGTATTGCTGAATGGAGCTATGTCATATGTTGTAACTAGCTGTGCACCATGATCAGAAAGACCATTCTCAACAGGCTGAGCATTTATCTGGTTAAACTTATCTTGGGCTATAAAGAAGTTATCTATCAGTGAGCTGCTATCCTTTACCACCCGTGTAGGAAAGTCAATAACGGGTGTCAAATTGAAAGAACCGAGTAATACTTCAAGGTCATTTTTCCTATTACCCTCTTTCAGAGAATCTACATTGAAGTCCCCACAAATAATAATTTGCTTCCCCCTGTCTGACAGATAGCACAACAAGGAGTCCAAATTTTTCAGAAATAGATGAAAATTTCCTGATGGGGACTTATATACAGTTACAATTATAAATGTACCTTTATTTAATTTAAGCTCACAGGCACATGCTTCTATGTGTTTCTCTACACAAAACTTTTTTGTTTCTATACTTTTTGCACAATGATAACTTTTGACATATATGGCAACTCCTCCTTTCTCCATATTTTCTCTCATTACATGTGCAGAGAGCTTATATCCACTTACATTTACCTTATCCATATCAGTAACAATGTGATGTTCAGACAGACATAGTATATCTATTTCATTCTCAGCTTCTAAATCTTCTAAACAAACCAGAAGCTCATCTACTTTATTCTTTAAACTCCCAATATTTTGATGAAATATACTTACATTATTTTTAATTATACTTTTATGAGAACCTTTCCTTATTCTAACATTTGCAGTACTCTCCTGTCTGAGTTTCTCATTGTGCTTAGGCCTAGTTCCTATACCAGTGGTCACACGGTGTTCAGAGAGGCAGATTATGTCAACTGGGTTGGGTGACTTTAATTCATCAATGCAATTACCTAGGACTGAGATACAACTTGGTGGATATAAAATTTCTGGTGATTGGTGAAAATTTATAATTGATAGCTGTGATTGGTGATCCAATGTGCTAGAATTGTGCTGTTTAATTTCTTTCCTAAACTGATGATTTGTTTCAATCCTGACCTCTCGTAGAACTTGACATCTTTCTGTCTTACCTATCCTAAAAAAGGTGCTGCTCCAACACCTTTAACCACTGGTATTTTACCATTCATGGCAGTGCCTCCCCCCCTTAAATTTCCTGCTATTACCCCAGCCAGTTTCCCCTTCCCTTTCCTGTTGAGATGTAGGCCGTGCCTGGTATAGTCCCACCTACTGAGATAATCAACACCACACTGTCACTCTTTGAGGATGAAGAGACTTCTCGTTCATGAAATGCAGATACTCAGTCCCCCCCAATGCGTCAATTTTCCTTATTGACGAGCCCATCCAAATGAAAATGGCTGACAACAACGAATGTGTTCATATACATACTAATTCTCATCATGCCCCATAGCCAACTGTGCAGTTTGAACACACTAACGCAAACCATTCAGAAGTTATGATGATTTTATTCCATATAGGTCAATAACTGTCATCCTGTAATTTTCCATTTAAAATCTTTCATACTTCTTACAGTTGTCAGTGTGTTAAAATCACAATTTCCCATGTCAAATCCAACCTCCCTTATGAACAGAAATGGTCTTACCCACATCATTTTCTTTATGCATGTCGGAACACTGACCACAGTAACATTGCACTCCAACAAGCATACATTTCAGACAAGCAGTGCCGTTATCGCTTATATGTGTATAGCGTCCTAAAAAATTATGGTTTGCCCACATTCACGCTGGCTAGGTGCCACGATTCTCCCAGCTCTAGGAAGTTATTTGACATTTAAGTCTTCCAGTCAGGGCTTCTGGAAGACGCTACATCCCACCAAGATTCTCTCAAACAAGTTTTGTAAAGCACTGACGTCCAGCACTGTGAGATAATCAACTGATCTCCCGTGGACGAAAGGGTTGGAAAGACACCACGATATGGGCTGGTGTACTGTAATATGAATTGCAGTAGATAGAGAGACAAAGTACATGGGAGGATCTGTTTAGGGAGACAATGAAAGGACGTTCTATATATTGCCTGCCCTGTTTGCTCACGATGGATGATCCAGCTGAACACTTGCATTGACATATTGTGGAACTGTTTATGAAGTTAATCTATCACCCCTTGCAGTCGTATATACTCGTCAATGCACTGAAATCACAACTCCTCAAGTCAAATATATCCTCCACTTACAGCTAGACATATGCAGTTTTTATAGCAATAGTAGTCTCATCAACTCCCACACACATCT
Organism: Schistocerca nitens; assembly: GCF_023898315.1. Classification (NCBI taxonomy): domain Eukaryota; kingdom Metazoa; phylum Arthropoda; class Insecta; order Orthoptera; family Acrididae; genus Schistocerca; species Schistocerca nitens. The sequence continues at coordinate 762,429,723 of NC_064614.1, read as the reverse complement.
GGTGATATGTTGGAACACTAACCACAGTCACTTTATATTCCAGCAGCATAACTTACCCGACAACAAACGTGATTATCCATTATGGGAGTATAGTATCACAGTAGTTATGTTATTTCCACACTAACACCAGTTGGGAGTCGTTGTGCACAGCTTACCAGAACTTACCAGTAGCAAAACCTTCCTGCTACATCGTCATAACCAAATATTTGTTGAGGAATAAAAAGCCCTCCTGTCTTTTATTTACGTTATGCATGTTGTTCCATGATAGGCAGCATTTGACAGAGCAGGAAGAAGTGGTACCCCCAGCCATGTCACACAGCCCCTTCTAATTCTCTCGAAACATCACATTTCAGGAACACTGTGTCACAGTTAGAAGGCTGTCTAGTCCTCCATTCATAATTGACTAGGTAAAGAGCTATTATACGGAGAAAAACTGCCCACTAACTTACAGGAAGAAGAAATTCACAACCATGCAAACTATATGCAGACTGCACAAAGAAATTTAGAAGTGAAACTTACAATTCATCAATACTAAATGACATTCTATAAACATCTCCCTGTACATTTCGTAATATCCTTTATGGTATTGCTATGATTACCATGCTAGAAATACTAGAATGTAATGGTGTCAGAGTCTATGTTAACAACATGTGCTCTCTCTCTCTCTCTCTCTCTCTCTCTCTCTCTCTCTCCCTCTCTTTCTCTTTCTCTCTGTTTGTAACTTCCAATGGGGTAAAGCTATGAACTACAAAAACTTTCCTAAAATCATGTAGCAGGGAACTCAATGAGATTTTACTGTGTCTCTCCCAACAGATATATTGGTAGCAAATACCATCTGCATATTGGCGTTGTGATCCCACGAAAAATACATGTATTCGTTCATTGGAGCAGGCAGCCAGTGATCGAAGTCTCATCCATGGACGTGTGTAAACTTTTGTCACCTACACTGGGGGAAGACCATATCCCACAGACTATCAATCACAATAGAGGGTTCTTCTGTTGTTGTTTCATAAGCAGTTTGATACATTGTTTCTTGGTGTAAGAAATCGAAACAGTGCATGATTACAACTGTGTACACAGCCACACATATTTTTCTACCAAGAGTTTGAAGTCGGTGTCAGGTACTAAACCAACATTAACATATTGCAATCCATCACCACTCACAGAAATCTGAACACTGCATAGTGTAAACTAAGCTGCTTCCACAACACACAGAATGGTTGGAATAAAAGACAGAGGCAGTGTTTCTTATTGACAAAAACTCGGATGATGTCGCAACATATGGAAGTTGGAAGAGTTTGCAGCTATCCAAAAGTGATGAGCTCTACATTTAATCTGATCTTTCACAGTGATGGGGTAGCAGATATCTCAGTGTTCCAGTTTTGAAGAGCGCCAGAGCATCGATTCCTCATATTGGTGGTGGATATTGCAAGTCTTTGGACACTGCGTCTTTCGTTTTTATGACTTACAGTGCCTAACCACATGTGGAAAAAGGGGTATTCATCTGGACTTAAACCCATAGAGCTCAAATCGTATGCAGCATCAGTTGTCAAACTCACCAGAGGATGAATGGAATGTTTTTCATACACCCAGGTGGACATGTAAGTACCCTCATCCCTCCACATTTTTTGTCGTATTTTCATCAACTTTACATATTTTCCATCAATATTAGTAATTTTATCATGTTTTTCTCAATTGTAACACATTTCACTCGAGGTCCAAACCATCACTCTATATGAGTTGTCGTGTCAACAAAATGCTTGTCACATCGATCTTGTGATGCTGTCAGCCAGTGACATTGCAGCTTGGTTCCCAATTTCTGTATCATTGTTAAGCCACCCCTCCATTACTGTGCGAGGGTCATATACATGTGGATGTATAATACTGTAATACTGCCTAGATCACATGACACAGATACTGTTTCTTAGTGTAGGAAATAACCATCACCAGAGAGGAGGTGCAAAAACTACGTTCCTTAGCCAAAACACTTTATAAATTCGGCAAGATTTTATTATGGTTTGCCATTTCCCCCTGTGTGGATGGGAGTCGCAAAATATTCTCGCATTTGTAGGACGAAGTCAGAGATTCAAAGACTCTTTCCTCTATTTCGAAACGAGCTACCACTTCGCCTGCAGATTTCTGCATGAACGCTGTGACGTACACTATCTCTCTAGACGCATGCATGCTGAGGAGATTAGCACTCCTTATTGGTGTATAGCAGATACGAGTCTGATAGATTTGAAAGTGGTGTTGTGATACAACAGACGATTAAAAAGAAGAAAGGTATGATTTATGCGTGATGAAGCTCCAGACAGAAGGAGTTTGAAACATTTTACATAAATCACTTGCGCTATATATTCTGAACAATTGTTTGGACTCCGTACCAAGAGGGTACCGGGAAGAGAGAATTGATCGTAGAACGTAAACAGACACTCCTAAAGCTACATGGTTCTGCACTTAAGCATGCTATAATGTTAAAGTAGTGTGGTTTCAGACATATTAGTCATGTGGAGTGGAAGACTGTTAATACTCCAATGCAGAAAATATATTTCCAGCACATGACGTACATTCACCCTGTAAGTTTTCTGTTCCACTCACCATGGATAGAAACTTTAAGACGATAAAACTACTACCTTCTACACCAAAGGAAAAAAAAAATTCTTTGAGATCCATGCAATATATAGCTTTCTGGAGTGTACAGTGCCCTCTGTCCACATCCGATTCGTCAGAAACAGAAAATGTATGACACAATGACATCTTATGAGGAAACAAACAAACGCGTAGCAGCGGTGTTTGATATGTGAAATTACACACCATGCTGCCACTAACTCTGTGAACAGAAAACAGCGTCTTCCACACATAACATCTGCCTAGCAAATGTATACGCAGGAGTGGCAGTACCTCACACATCCCTATTATTAATCAGAACCACGTCGGTTATGACTCGATTTGTGTCCAAGATGGAAATGGAGTACTTCGAATACGTTTTCGTTCATCTAGAGGAGGGTGCCGAAATAGGTTTTCCATCGGTTTGATGTACATGACTAATCACACATGCGTTGGAAGTCCTCTGCTGACTCTAGTGTGGAGAGATCTGCTGTTAACAGTTTAGGTGGATAGCGCTCTAAGTCACACACATACCACGCAATTATATACGACTCGAATGCAATGTATACCACACAACTTAAACAACCCGAGATAACAACGGAAAGAAAGTGGTTAACTGAGTAATAAATGACCTGCCATAACATCTCCCTCTCTCTAGAACGCATTGTAAGTCTATCATTAAAACACAACTTGTTACAATCGGCCTCAGACGATTACTACATCCTTTAACGCAGATCCAACCAATTTAGAGGAGAATGTTTCTCTTTTCAAGGAACGCATCCAAGACAACAGTCAACTTGTATGTATCCGTATTATCTCAAAGGACATACAGCAGAGTGTTGGTAAAAACCAACTGTAAGGTATCCGTTAGCTAATACCACATCGATGTGATTGGTAGAGAGTACAGAGAAAAACATTCTAAATACTGTTTGTTAGAGTTTAAAACGTGTAAACAGTCTTGCACAAAGTTAATCATGCGCTCCATTCTGTAGTTGTATATTGCAGCCCCCAGGCTGGTAATACTCGTACATTGCTCTTTAGCTAAGGACATTTTATAAAAATCTATAACGTGGTTGCCGGTAACTTTGGAGTCACGCCTGGGCTTCTGATCGGATATGTATATATAAATTTATTACTCTACGTCATCTAACTTAAACAATCTATTCCAGCCGTCTTATCACAGTCCATGAACAATTACTGTTTCCCTGGTTTCCAATTCTCCCACGTCACCTTTTTCTCGTATTCCTCTTGCTGCCACACACTCATTCCCACGTACAAGAATTTTCCTGCACCAAGCAGGCATGTAAGTACACCATCATTCTCCCATAGTTTCCCCTAATTCTTGCGTATATTCCGTCAATTTATACGTATTTTCCGTAGATTTTCGTAATTTTACTGATTTTACCACACCGCAGCTAATGTGTTTATGACATCACTTCCTGCCACGTATTCTAAAATCGCTAGTAAGTGTAGAACTGTTGTTAACACGTAGCGCAACTGCGCCATTTCTCTCTATGAGTGTGTGCGTTGTAACTGAAGAAGAGTACTCAAACTAATTCATGGCTTATCATAAAATAATACTAACAAAAACTTAACAGAAATGCAATAAATATTAAAACATTAAAAAATTATAAATATATAAAACATACACCCAAACACACATTCAAACACGCAGAGCGCCAACAAAAACTGTGCTCCCTGCATCCTAACCACAATACCCTATGCCGATGATCCTTCAGTCAACGCTGCAATATGACTGATGTTTCTCATATTGAGAAAATGGAGGGACTTATCAACATTAAGTTGAGAAAGCTTTTTATAGTCAAGAGCGTATTAATTAATATTTATTACTGACGAACGGTTTGGTCAGATGAAACTGTCATCTTCTGAGCTTCAAAAAAAATTTGATTAATAATCGTGTTGCATTATGAGTTTAGCACTCATGCCATGTTTTCATTATCGTGGAGAATGTACAGCAAATTATACATAGGTTTTTTTGAAGGTAAAAGCATACACAAATAAGAAGCACCTTGCGCAAATGGGTATTTTCACACATGCGACATTCCATTGAGGCATCTTAGTAGAAGTGCGGATTTCAGAGAAGCCATTTAGTACTTTTGACGATTAATTTAGTTAATCATTATTATGGTTTCAACCTTGACCAAATCTGTAATCTGGTACTGGCAATAATTAGCTCTTACATCCAACGGTACTGTCCTCTTCGACTAGTATTTGCGACACAACATATTTTACAGAGTGCGTCATGGTAGCACATACCTGTATATCTGAAACCTGTGTAGTGTTTCTTTCAGTTATGTTGAATGGAATGAACAGCCTAATGAATACAAAAATGGTTCAAATGGCTCAGAGCACTATGGGTCTTAACATCTGTGGTCATCAGTCCCCTAGAACTTAGAACAACTTAGCCTAACTAACCTAAGGACATCACACACAACCATGCCCGAGGCAGGATTCGAACCTGCGACCGTAGCGGTCACGTGGCTCCAGACTGAAGTGCCTAGAACCGCACGGCCACACCGGCCGGCTAATGAATACAAAATACGTATTGAGAGTAAATCGAAGAAAGACGAAAGTAATGAGAAGTAGCAGGAATGAGAACAGCGAGCAAGTTAAGATCATAATTGGTGATCATGAAGCACATGAAGTTAAGGCACTTTGCTGCCTAGGCAGTAGAATAGCCCATGATGGACGGAAGAAGGAGGAGATTAAAAGCAGACTAGCTCTTAAACAAAAGGGACTCTCGGCCAAGAGAAGTCAATTAGTATCAACATAGCATTTAATTTGAGGAAGAAATTTCTGAGAATGTACGTTTGGAGCACAGCATTCTATGGAAGAGAGATATGGACTGTAGGAAAACTGGAACATAAGGGAATACAATCATTTGAGATGTGGTGCTATAGAAGAATGTAGAAAATTAGGTAGAGTGATACTCTAAGGAATGAGGAGCTTCTCCGGGGAATCAGCGAGGAAGAAAAATGGAAAACACTGACAAGAAGGAATGGGATGATGCGACATCTGTTGTGACATCAGGTAATAACTTCCACGGTGGTAGAGGGAGCTGTAGTGGGCAAAAACTGTAGAGGAAGATACACCACACCCAACAAATAATTGAGGACGTAGGCTGCAAGTGCTATTCGGAGCGGAAGAGCTGTGCTGTCAACTTTTGCGGCTCGCTCAGAAGATGGCAAAACGGTTTCTCTTGCTTCCATTTTAGTATTAAAATCTGAAGCTGGTTTGCAGCAGTGCGTCATTCCAGCATCCTGCCTGCCTTCCTTTTCAGTTCCACATATGTAACGTATCCTAACGTATCTCAGCCATAACCTGCCGAATGTATCAAATCCTTGATCCACCTGGCGATGCCCTCCCTCACTAACTTCTTCTGGTATTGTTGAGTGAAGTTATTGTGTCTTATATACGCTATCACACGAGTTTGTCTCTTGTTTCTGGATGTACCTCCAGAGAGATCTTGTTTGTTGTACTCTTCTCAGTACCACTTTACTTTTAACTCTGTCTCTTCAGCTGACCATCATCCTTCTGCAGGACCAAATCTTCACTGCGTCTAGCCGTGTTCTCTACGGTTTCCCTGTTGTTCAAGTTTCAGGTCCGCATAGTCCCACATCCCAAACAAATGCTTTATGACCCGTTTCCTTATTTACAGACTGATGTTCTTGCATGTAAGTTCTTTCTCAAATTAACTGCAATTTTGATCTGCTGTATTCTGCTTACAATTTCTTTCCGGCTTCTATCGTATCTTGTGATCCTAAACAGGTAAAATCTTCTATCACTTGTGACTTCTTTCTTCTAATACTCATTCTTAGAGGTTCACATCCTTCTTGAGTGCTGCATACCACCACTTCAGGTTTTCTCTTCTTTATTCTCATGCCAAATCCTTTCTATTATGTTGAGAACCTTCTCTAAATCTACATACTTTAGTCTCTGTGACCACAGCAATGTCATCTGCGTTACGCAGCATGTCCTCCGTCTGTCCATTAACTTTGATCCTTACCTCTATTGTTTCGCTTTCTGGATGTAAACACTGAATGCAAGAGGAGAAGGGCACATTCTTGTCTCACGATTTTTTAAGTTTTGGTTTTTGTTCCATATAAAAATTTCTAACCACAGCCAGTTCATTCCTACACAAGCTACCACCCACATGTATTTGTGTTTTTGCCCTTCATTCCTCAGCAGTCTGAACATCTCTTGCAAAATAATATTATGAAATGCCTTTACCAGATCTACAAAGGCAATATAAGTTGGTTTACTTTTCTATAATGGCTTCCCGAGAAGGTGCCTCAGTGACAGAATTGCCTCTCTTGTTCCTAATCTCCTCCTGAGAGCTTCACTTAGCATAGCTGCCGCCATCTTCTATATGGGAACCGTGACGTATTTCCGGAAGTCGGTTGGTCTCTTTCCGGTGTTATAGATGGATCTAATCAGTTTCAGCAGCATCATTTTCATGCTGTCACCAGAATTCACTATTATTTATGCAGAAATGTCATCAATGCCCGTTACTTTGCTCTCCTGGAAGTCTTTAAGAGTTTCCGGAATTTCGTCTTGCCGAACATCGTCTCCTTTGTCATGTTCGTCTGCTTTCTCTTCTTTTCGTATTACATCCTGCGATAGAGGTACTCCGTCAGGCTTCTCCTCAATGTATTCTTACCATTTTATTCTTTCCATCTCTTCATCACGTTTTCACCGAAGAGCATTTTCACCTCTTTCTCTTCTACTGTACCCACCCTTATTTTTTTGGATTTGTTACAAAAAAATTGTTTCCCGTTTTGCAGGCCGTATCAGTTCTTCCATTTCGCATATTTGCATTAGAATATCCCCACGTTTTCTCAAGAAAATTTCTTTTGCTTTCTTGGCTTCTCTACTGATTAAGTTCCTCAGCCCTCTGTGTACAGTTTTCCTTGTCCATCAACTGCGTTTCTGAATTGCCCTCTGTTTCCAAAAAGCTGAATAACATCTGTTATAATCCATTTCCCATTTTTGGGGCTTTAGTTTCCCCAACTATCTCTTCAGCTCTACAGATTCAGATTTAATTTGTTCCTAGTCTTCCTTTACTCGCCTATGTTATAAAATTTTAACTATGCTATCTTTTTTCCGTACATAATTCGTTGCCAATCCCTTAGTTTTCAGTTTTCTGTTTCCTCTTTTATGCTTTCTCGTCTTTTTTCCCCCAACACTTAAATCTGAGTGATCTTTTCATGAGGACTAGTTGTAAACACTGTCTATGTAAGCAGATGGAAAGCCCCTGCAGTCTTTAACTTGATTTCTAAAAATGATTTGTAGTCGACGTCTTGTCTGCTTAAACATCCTGGAGCCCTTCAGGTTTTTCTTTTTCGCTTGTAATATTAGAAAAGTGTGTTTGCAACAACTGTTTGGTACCTCGAGGAGAAATGAATTAAGCGAGGACCTCTTCCATTGCTTTTTTCGAGTCCATACTTGCCCAGATCCCCTCTTCTGGTTCTTCACTCACGCTAGCGTTCCAGACCCTCATGCCAGAAAGGTTTTCACCTCCCCTAACACGTTTTATAACAGTTATTTATCCGCACATTTTGTCAGCTACCGCGTCCTCTTTTGTGGACGGTCGTCTGTACTCTTGCATTGCCACATTCTCCTTTCGTTTGGTTTCAAATTTGACTGGTATTAACCAAGGCCTATGTTTCACTTACCCCGAACATACGAGACAGTGTTTCTTCTTAAAATTATTCCAATTCCTCCCACTCCCGAGCTATGTTGATCAATTCTGCTGTGAATGATTCAGTATTCTCCAGGCTAGAAATCTCCTGAACGATTTAAAATTGAAATATTAACAGAAGCCAAAGTTTGCTTACATCTGAATTTCTGGTAATTCGATGTTGTTGCCAGTTTAGCTGTAGAATATATTACTGGAGAGTTGCAGACAAGCCGGCCGAAGTGGCCGTGCGGTTAAAGGCGCTGCAGTCTGGAACCGCAAGACCGCTAAGGTCGCAGGTTCGAATCCTGCCTCGGGCATGGCTGTTTGTGATGTCCTTAGGTTAGTTAGGTTTAACTAGTTCTAAGTTCTAGGGGACTAATGACCTCAGCAGTTGAGTCCCATAGTGCTCAGAGCCATTTGAACCATTTAGTTGCAGACAGCTGCGTGGTTGCCGATGGTAGCAGTCGCAGAATGGACAGCTCATTGAATACACTCTCACTAAATGAAGTAAATTCTTCTTTTACTAAGAGTGAACCATACGCTACTAGTAGGTGTATAATTCAATTTCTCAGTACTTAATTGGAAAACTGTCTAATAACGGTTGCCGGCTTCGCTTTGGGTGGTTAGCCACTGATTTCATTCTCAGACAATTCTACTCAGACAATTCCCGATCTACCGCTTCATTGCACGATATTATAGTTTGCTTCCACTAAGCCATTTGCTATATTTGCTCCGAGTGTTCCTCAAGTACGTACTGCCTATTCACAGGGAGAGAAACTTTCACAACTTGTGTTTCTAGGCGGCGTCCAGTTTCTTTCCGAAATTTGTAACGTGAGTAAAATATTGTTGTCTGTACCCACACTTTGTTAGTTTTCATGAGTTTATAAGTTCGTTTTCTCTTGTACAAGGAATATTTACTTCATTTACAAGCATTTTTACTGGCTTGTGGAACGAAGAGATTAGTTGTCTAGATCTGCCTGCTGAATTTTTTTACTGCGGATTAGCGATGAAATGATGACTGCTCACACACCCTGTCAAAGTGTTAGTAACGTATAAGACATAGCTCCTGTGATCTGTAGCAGTCAGATACAAGAATAACAGAGCTAAATGTTTGTGACTCGGGTCATAGCGTCTCATAAAGTGTTGCTTTGTAAGCCGCCTACCACCCGTGTGGCGTTTTTGTAGCTGTTTCATGAGGCAGCAATTAGACACGCAACATCTCTTGCGCTAACACTGTGTGGCATGCCACTTGAACTTAAACAGCTTGAGGAATATTCTTCTACGAAAGAGTTTACCCTCTTCCATCTCTGTGATTAAGTGTTGTTTATATTTAAGAGTGTTGACAGAATTTTGTGGACTCGTGGTCAAGGAGTAATGTCATTTTACTGTCACTCACGTTTTCAAATACAGAGATGAAAAGCGTAATACCATAGCCTAGCAATGAGCGTATGAATGAAACGCCTGTGAAGCATCGTGTTGCTAACCGTATAAGGTTCGGCATACAATTCACTTCTTAGATGCACATAAGAATCTCGTTTATCCGAACTGGGTGCGACCAGATGTAATCTGGATAATTTGGAAATATTTTAGTATATGCGAATATGTACTGTTGTTGTTGTGGTCTTCAGTCCGTAGACTGGTTCGATGCAGCTCTCCATACTACTCTATCCTGCGCGAACCTCTTCATCTCCAAATAGCTATTGCAACTTACGTATTGCTGAACCTGATTACGGGATTCGTCTCTTGGTCTGCCTCTACAATTTTTACCTCCGCCCCCCCCTCACACACACACACACACACACACACACACACTTAACTCCAGTACTAAACTGGTGATCCTTTGATGTCTCAGGACGTGTCCTATCAGCCGAGTCCTTCTTCTAGTCAGACTGTGTCACAAATTTCTTTTCTGCCCAATTTTATTCAGTACCTCCTCACTAATTACGTAATCTACCCATCTAGTCCTCGGCATTCTGCTGTACCACCACATTTCAAAAGCTTCTCTTCTCTTCTTGTCTAAGCTGTTAACCGTCCATGTTTCACTTACATAAATAGCTACAATCCACAGAAATACATTGAGAAAAGACTTCCTTAAACTTAAATCTATATTCGATGTTAACAAATTTCTCTTCCTAAGAAACGCTTTTCTTGCCATTGAAAGTCAACATTTTATGTCCTGTCTACTTCGTGGATCATAATTTATTTTTCGAACCAAATAGCTAACCTCATCCACTACTTTAAGTGTCTCGTTTCCTAATGTAATTCCCTCAGCTTCGCCTGATGTAATTCGACTACATTCCATTACCATTGTTTTGCTGTCGTTGGTGTTAGTGTTAAATTCTTCATTCAAGACACTGCCCATTCCGTTCAACTGCTATTCCAAGTCCTTTGCTGTCTCTGGCAGAATTACAATGTCTTCAGCAAACCTCAAATTTTTATTTCTTCTCTCTAAACTATAATGCCTGCTCTAAATTTTTCTTTGGTTTTCTTTACTGCTTGTTCAGTGTGTAGACTGAATAACATTGGGAACAGGCTGCAGCATTGTCTAGCTCCCTTCTCATCCACTGTTTCTGTTTCATGCTCCTCGAAACTTATAACCATTGTCTGGTGCGTGTAAAAGTTGTAAATATCCTTTCGTTCCATGTATTTTACACCTGCTGCCCACAGAATTTCAAGGAGAGTATTTCACTCAACATTCTCAAAAGCGTCCTCTAAACCTACAAATGCTATAAACTGTGATTTGCCTTTCGTTAATGTATCTTCGAAAATAATTCGTATGGTCAGTATAGACTCGCGTGTACCTAAATTTCTGCGGAATCCAAACTCATCTTCCTGAAGGTCGTATTTTGCCAGTTTTTCCATTCTTCTGTAAAGAATTCTTTTTAGTATGGTATTTTGCAACCATGACTTATTAAACTAAAAATTCGGTAATATTCACAGCTGTCAGCACTTGCTTTCTTACAAATGGTAATCATTACGTTCTTCTTGAAGTCTGACGGTATTTGCCTATGTCATATATCTTGCACACCAGCTGGAAGAGTTCCACCATGGCTGGCCCTCCCAAGGCTATCAGTAGTTCTGACGAAATGTCATCTGCGCCCAGGGCCTTGTTTCAATGTACGTCATTCAGCGATCTGTCAAACTCGAAATATCATATCTCCCATCTCATCTTCATCTACGTCCTCTCTCATTTCTGTAATACTGCCTTGAAGTTCATCTCCCTTGTATACACTCTCTACATACTCCTTCGACCTGTCAGCTTTCCTTTCTTTGCTTAGGACTGATTTTGTCCAAAGCCCTCTTTAATTTTCCTATAGGCAGTATTTATCTTCTCCCAAGTGAAATGTGGTTCTAAAGCCTTACACTGTCCTCTTGCCAATCTTGTTTAGTCAGATTTCGCTTCCTGTCAGTCCCATTTTGAGTGTTTGTATTCCCTTTCACTTTCTTTATTTGGTGCATTTTCATATTTTATCCTTTCATCAGTTATATTCAATATCTTTTGTGTAATCCAAGCATTTTTACTAGACCTTGTCTTTTTACACGATTTACCCTCTGCTGCCTTCACTACTTCATCTCTGGAAACTACCCATTCGTCTTCTACTGCACTCCTTTCCCCTTTTCAGTCGCTCGTTGCCTCATGCTCCCTCTGAAACCCTCAACAACCTTCGGTTGTTTCAACGTATCCATTATCCATCTCCTTAATTTCCTACCTTTTCGCAATTACTTTAGTTGTAATCTATAGTTCGCAACTACTAAATTGTAGTCAGAGTCAACGTCTACCCCTGGAAATGTCTTACAATTTAAATTTCAGTTCCGAAATCTCTGTTTACCATTATGTAATCAATCTGAAACCTTCCGTTATCTCCGGGTCTCTTCCACGTATACAACCTCCTTTGATTATGCTTAAATAAAGTGTTAGCGACGATGCAATTATGCTCTCTGCAAAATTGTGCAAGACGGCTTGCTTATTCTTTATTTCTTTCCCTCATGTGTACTACAATATACAAATAATTTATTTCGGAACCAACAACAAACACTTTTTTTGGCACTTTAACTCTACAGTTACAGTAATGTACTGAATCTAATTTACTAAAATGTAAGTGTAAACTACTTTGTTTCAAACTTGTATGGCGTTTGACATTCCAGCTGAATCATTAGTTTTTCCAGCTGTGTCGTTGCTTCCGCATGGGGCATTATCTCCTCCGCTGAAACGCCACTTTCGTCCATTTAACCATCAGTGTCGTCCTCTATAGTACAACAGGCGGCAATACGAATTTCGTCATCGGTCATCATGCTGTAACCAGTACCACTGTCATTCTGCAACTAGGCGACTACGTCACTATCGGCTACATCCGAACAAATGTATGTTCCCTAACATTTAAAAGAATCCAGAGATGTTGACAACTTCACACACTTCAGCGATGGAATCAATAACTCGATCCCAAGAAGACGCAACCATAAAAACATCCAGAGATGTTGACAACTTCACACACCTCAGCTATGGACTCAATAACTCGATCCCAAAAAGACGCAACCATAAAAACCACATCTTGAATATTTACTGATTTCAGTACAGAACTCACACCTTCTCCCTTTTCTTCTTCTTCTCCTTCTTCTTACATTAATTTACAAGTACCTGTTTTCTCTGTACACATTTGATGTTGTTGGAAGAAATGACTTCCTCAAATTCTTACCTGAAGTATTCTGGAGCCACTGTATCCCCCGAAAAACTTATCCGTATCTGAAATCTTTCCATTTTGCAACCAACCATGGCTGGCTGTGAAGTTAGAATGGTCATCGCGTAGCTTGCCGTTTAAATTGAGCGCTTTTTTGTCCAAGTCTGACCGGATTCGGAATGCCATCCTCCTTTCTCACTGAAGGAATAATAATAGTACTTCATCCAGTGTTTCACTTCTTGCTTTATTTATTGTACCTCGGTTCTGCAAACTACTTCGAGTCATCATTTTTAAGCAGAAGTCCTCAATTGCTTTTCGGTTCTTCTTCCAGGCTGATATAGGTGATGTCCCTACACCATACACTGCAGCTATGTTTATCGCAGTTACCGATTGTCTGGTCTGTTTAGTACTTCCAACTTTTTCTCCATTGAAACAAAGACTTTCCTTCGCTTCGAAGCCATTTTACTCACACACACTGATAACAATGGAACGAGAGAATAATACCCACCTCTGTAAGAAACAGATCCACACTGACCATAATAACAGACAATAATAACGGTAACTGGAAGCGTGGACCGGCGCTCACTATGCCACCTGACGTGGCAACCTAACAACCTCACATATACCGTATCGCACCAACAGTAAACCGCATATTTTCGCGTTAAAAAAGAAAAACGAAAAGGAAACAAAAAAAGACTCCAGTTAAACACGAAATCCGGATTAATGAGAACTGGAAAAACGAGGTTCTTGTGTAACATTGTGAAAGCTATTTAAGGATTATCTTTCATGATATAATAAATGTGATATAGTCCTGCGCTAAATGCAAATGTGTAAACATTTAATCTTGATAAAGAGTTAGCAGGAAAGAAGAAGAGCAATACGCTCCACATAACTTGTGATCTCAATACATCTATATTACGACTGTAAGCGCAAATGATAAATGTCCTTGCTTTGTCAGCAACTCCAAACTCCAAATACTGCTAGGAAAGTTCTACTGGAACCTTACTACAAAGTCATGGGCGAGTTATAATGTTATCAGGGCTATCAGTATATTCACTGTAGGGTTCCGTTCAGCGACATATAAGTCTGTTCACTAATTTCCATGTTATCACTTTTGTCCGTTAGGTTCTGTCACATCTAAGTCAGTTTTGTGATATTCTATGCGAGACACCGGGTATACAAACTACGCTTTACACCTAAAAATGATATTGCTTACAAGCAGTAACAAAACAGAGTGAGTCAAGCAGTGAGAAAAGCTAAACTGAGGCATGCCCACAGATCAACCTACAACAAACACAGACCAACTGTCCTATGGAACGGTCGCAGGTTCGAATCCTGCCTCGGGCATGGATGTGTGTGTTGTCCTTAGGTTAGTTAGGTTTAAGTAGTTCTAAGTTCTAGGGGACTGATGACCTCAGCAGTTAAGTCCCATAGTGTTCAGAGTCATTTGAACCATTTTGTCCTATGCAAAAACCTGCGTGGTGTTGATGAATGCCATGTAAAAGCTGCACCTGATTCCACTGTCCTAGTAAAGGAATTGAACTGATGCTTCACATTATCTACAACCTCAATTGAACTGCAAACGATACAGAAACTTATTACTTCATGAGGCTAAAAGACGCTAGCCACGAAACTTTGTTTTAAACATGATACCGTCAACACCGTCAAAAAAATCTATTACGCGTATCAAATCAGCATCAACTGAAAACCAAGGCATCGCAGTCCACATGTCGAAGCTTACTAGTGACCCACTACTGCCCACTGTTAAGAGATATATTCAACCATTCCTAAAGAGCAAGTGTTTTCCCTGAGACCTCTGAACAAAGACTTGCTAAGCCACTTCCGTACAAATATTGGGAAACCATGCTCTGAACACCGACGTACATGCATTCTGCCATCATTATCCAAGAGCTTAAAATACATAGTCAACAACCAGTTAACGAAGTACTTAACTACAAACAATCTACTAGACGAATACCAATCAGGTTTACTCCAACACCTCCGTACAACATCTGCGTTAATAAAAGCAACAGACGAACTTACGCTTGCCACGGATAGGCAAGAGGTGACTATCATGTCCTTCTTAGGTTTTAGCAAAGTCTTTTGACGCTGTCGATTTCGACATTTTACTCACCAAACTTAGCAGCCTCAATTCCTCTCTGGGTGCAGCGCAATGATTTCGCTTGTACCTGATGTCGCACGAGCAATGCATCATGTCTAATACCATAAAGTCACAATGAACACGGGTAGTATGAAGGATCACCCAGAGTTCGATGTTAGGAATTATCCTCTCATCGTTGTGTGTCAATGATGTGTTATCAGTTTTGTCCTACAGTAAATACTACAAGTATGCTGGTGAACTCCAGATGTCTCTAAGTGCAAAATCAATGAACTCGGAAAGAACTGTTGAGAAGTTAAATAATGATCAGTGTGCGCTAAACAAATGGACACAAAATATTGACGTAAGGGATTCTCCGGTAGGATTATAGTAATTATTTCAGTAGCAGGGGCGAGTTCCTGCGCGCGTTTGTTTGGACCTCTTTTGGGCGACTGTGACTGAAAACCTGTCTTGTTTTAGGAGAGATTCTCTGCCATCTTCCGCACGCCAAGGTACAAATATACCTTATTGGTTAACCATGACAAAATCGACAAGAGCAGGAAATTATTAAGCTTGTTTATCAAGTTATGATTGGCCGGAACTAGCAAGGTCTGCTGCAATGGGCCGGCGAGATTCCATCTCTGGGAGAATGGGCAAAATTTTGTAGAGAAAAGTTAGAAGAAACTTGGTTCGGTGGCCCACAGACGACACTTGCTACAGAGCTTGAGGAGGCAGTACGCTGGGTCTTGGAGCTGCAAAGAGACAAGACTCCGAACTAGGGAAGAGCACAAATGCCATGCTGAGCATAGAATTGCCAGACAGAGATTGAAGGCAGTTAATTTGCATCCGGTTTCGTTTTGCAGATCTAATTTTCACAGCAAGCTGATTGCCCCCATAATGTGCTTGGACGAGAGTATTGGTTTTCATTCATGCTTTTCCAGTATCTTTCTTTAAAACAATAACCTTTTCCACAATCATTAGCCACATTCGTTAAATAGTTTTATATCGTTCTTTTATACATTCAGCCACCGGTGCCAAGGCTATAGTCTGAATTTGCAATCCCTTGACTACTTGTGAAATGTTTATGGTCTTGACTCAGTGGTCAAATATTTTTTAAGTCATTTGGCAATAAAAAAGTTTGTTACGGTGGCCGTTGGTTTCCTTTCATAAGTTGTTGATTCCTGCTATCAGTACTGTCATGTGAGGTGAGGTTCCCATACTTCCATGTTTAACTGGGCTATCCCTTGTTAATTTCACAATATAAGCCCTTATTCGTTGCACGACATTGTTTCTTTTAAATTCGTATGATCTTAAGGGGAGCTTTCCATCTCTGTAGGTCATTGGTTAATATGTTCTGTAGCATATTAGCGATGTGCTAAACAGCTCAACTGACGCTTCGCAACATATCCAGAAATGTGAAACGTTGTTCCTTCTGAAAACAGACACATTTTTCAGGTAGTCATTGTCCGCACCTATGGAGGCTAGCGTGGGTTTCGTGAATGCATACCGCAGGAGACGATCGTGTGACTGCAGTACTTGGACCATTTGTATTTTGTACTCAAAACTACGCAATCGCTTCAGACATGAAGACGATTGATCTTGCTTCCTGCATTTCGGGTGATGCACGAAGAATTGACTTCTAGGGGCTGAGTTGAAAAAACTTCCACTTCGTCGACACGTGCTTGAGAGGCAGGTGGACGTCCACTTCGATGAAGCTCTTTGACACTGCCTATATCTTTACAGTTTTTGAACCACTTTATTGTGTTTGTTTTGGATGTTGTTGCCCTCTCGTACTAAAAACGATAATTCTATTGTCACAGATTTGGATTCTGCAAACGAGATGACATATTGCCCCCTTCTCCTGGTCTGTCGCCATTTTGATATACTCCAAACGTAATCTTCAATAAAGAGCAAAGGATAGAAACTTTGAGAGCTGCTCACCCGTTAACAGCATACCACGATACTCTGTCTGTAATAGTGTCCGATGTATGAGTTTCTGAAATAATTCGGGCATTTGTAGATAACCCTGTATTTATGTCATCTAGTCCAGACTATTATGTGACACATCTGTTTGTTTTCCTGCCTCTTCTCGTAACTGTCATCATGAATACCTCTACTGGTCTTTGAGAAACCCTTAGGTTTTACCGGTTTTCGCATTATAGAACCATGCCTTATTGCCACAAGCAAAAACTGGTAATATGCACTGATTGCAAACGTTCCATTTCAAATACAAAGGAACCAGATTCTGAAAACCCAAGCGTACTCAAGACCATTTTTACTCTTCTATTTAATTATTTTAACTATTTTATTTTAATTATTTTTCTACTTATTTATTTTTCTGTCCATTTAGTCGTCGTCTTGAAAAACACTCATATGTCATTACTACAACTCCCTTCATGTCTTCTACTGATTTATTTTCTGTATTCATTATACCGAGTGATCAAAAAGTCAGTATAAATTTGTACATATCGGCGTACCTCTCACCCGTCACGCTAGCAGTTACAAAACCGCAATCACGCATTTCCTCGAAGAAAAAAGGCCCGATAACGGTAGATGTGGTAAATCTAACCCATACTGTGACTTTGTCGTCGTGCAATGTTACAGAATCGCATCATCCCCAGCCTGGCTGATAAACACCTGCTGGGACGTACAATGTTTATGCAAGATGGCGCTCCACCCCATATTGCTAGACGCGTGAATGGTCTCTTGAGCGCGTCGTTTGGTGATGATCGTATGCTCAGCCGCCACTTTCGTCATTCTTGGCCTCCCAGGTCCCCAGACCTCAGTCCGTGTGATTACTGTCTTTGGGGTTACCTGAAGTCGCAAGTGTATCGTGATCGACCGACGTCTCTAGGGATGCTGAAAGACGACATCCGACGCCAATGCCTCACCATAACTCCAGACATACTTTACAGTGCTGTTCACATTATTCCTCGACTGCAGCTATTGTTGAGGAATGATGGTGGACATATTGAGCATTTCCTGTAAAGAACATCATCTTTGCTTTGTCTTACTTTGTTATGCTAATTATTGCTATTCTGATCAGATGAAGCGCCATCTGTCGGACATTTTTTGAACTTTCGTATTTTTTTGGTCCTAATAAAACCCCTAGTCATTCCAAGCATGTGTGTCAATTTGTACCTCTCTATCTACATTATTCCGTGATTTATTCAGTTTTCAAATTTATACTGACTTTTTGATCACCCGGTATATTATCTTCTTCTTATTATAATTGATTTTCCTGTCTCCGTTCTAAATTTCTATATCGCTTCTTCCATCTGTTGTAGAAATTCATCCACACGCGATACAAGCAGTACTAAATCATTAAAAAAAAAAAGGTGTTCGAGATATATTCCATTAACACGTATTTCTTTTTCACATTTCCAGTTTACGCAACTTAAAACTTCTTTCAGGACGTCCAAGAATGGATTTTCGCGATACAGAAGCTCTTTGCTCGACTCCACTTTTTGTTCTGGATTTCTCATTAGCCTGGAGAAATTTTATGGAAGCAGTATCGTTCTCCAGCACACTAACACCGACTGAATCAATATTTCCAAAGGTCTGATTATACGGATTTAGTTGAAATTGAAGCAGAGGCTTGCTCAGAATGAATGAATGAATGAATGAATGATACTAGGCAAAGCGGTAATTCAAGGCGCTTGTATAACTGCACTATAGGCTTTCAGTGGTCTGTTGTGCTGTACCTACTTTCAAAACCAGCTTGTTTCTTCGTCTTATTAAAATATAATTTTTTTCTCTATGTTATTTTTGATATTTTCGTAGTGTTACGTCAAACTTATTACAAAGAATGGAAGAAAAAGAAAAGATAAAAACAATGAAAATGACTGATCTGCCGTATCACTCACGAACTAACACCTGACAACACGGGACAACGAGAAGTGTGCCCCACGTCCTAGCAGCTCCCTCACCATCTACAAGGGTAAATGATGTGAGGTTGGAACCCGTGATGTATATAGCCTGATGTACTATTTAGTTCTATACAGTTAACCACTTATATTTAATTCTCGTACTTGATATTGGTCGGAATAAAAAGATTAACTACAGAATCAAATAAGTGCTGTCAAAGCAGTGTTACTAAACACAGGCTTCCGAAATGCCTTCAGAAAAGAAGACGAAGTAAATACTCCAGAATTCGAATCAAGAACAACTGCCAATATGAGTAACGTAGACGTAAATATCCTCGGAGTAGTAAAGCAACTTAAGTCACGTAATAAAATCAAGTCTTCTGGTCCAGACTGTATGCCAATTAGGTTCCTTTCAGAGTATGCTGATGCAATAGCTACATTCTTAAAAATCATATACAACTGTTCGCTATACGAAAGATCCGTACCCAAGGACTCGAGGTTGTAAAGGTCACATCAATTTTCAAGAAAGGTAGTAGGAGTAATCCACTAAATTGCAGGCCCATATCATTAACGTCCATATCCAGCAGGATTTTGGGCCATATATTGTGTTCAAACATTATGAATTACCGGAGGAGGAAACAGTTTATTGACACACAGTCAACACGGATTTAGAAAACATCGTTTTTGTGGAACACAAATAGCTCTTTATTCGCATGAAGTGTTGAGTGCTATTGACAAGGGATTTCAGATTGATTCCATATTTCTGTATTTCCTGAAGGCTTTTGACACTGTACCACACAAACGGTTTGTAGTGAAATTGCGTGCTTATGGAATATCGTCTCAGTTATGTTACTGGATTCATGATTTCCTGTCAGAGAGGTCATAGTTCACAGTAACTGACGAAAAGTCATCGAGTAGTACAGATGCGATTTCTGGCGTTCCCCAAGGTAGTGCTATAGGCACTTTGCTGTTCTTTATCTACACTCCTGGAAATGGAAAAAAGAACACATTGACACCGGTGTGTCAGACCCACCATACTTGCTCCGGACACTGCGAGAGGGCTGTACAAGCAATGATCACACGCACGTCACAGCGGACACACCAGGACCCGCGGTGTTGGCCGTCGAATGGCGCTAGCTGCGCAGCATTTGTGCACCGCCGCCGTCAGTGTCAGCCAGTTTGCCGTGGCATACGGAGCTCCATCGCAGTCTTTAACACTGGTAGCATGCCGCGACAGCGTGCACGTGAACCGTATGTGCAGTTGACGGACTTTGAGCGAGGGCGTATAGTGGGCATGAGGGAGGCCGGGTGGACGTACCGCCGAATTGCTCAACACGTGGGGCGTGAGGTCTCCACAGTACATCGATGTTGTCGCCAGTGGTCGGCGGAAGGTGCACGTGCCCGTCGACCTGGGACCGGACCGCAGCGACGCACGGATGCACGCCAAGACCGTAGGATCCTACGCAGTGCCGTAGGGGACCACACCGCCACTTCCCAGCAAATTAGGGACACTGTTGCTCCTGGGGTATCGGCGAGGAACATTCGCAACCGTCTCCATGAAGCTGGGCTACGGTCCCGCACACCGTTAGGCCGTCTTCCGCTCACGCCCCAACATCGTGCAGCCCGCATCCAGTGGTGTCGCGACAGGCGTGAATGGAGGGACGAATGGAGACGTGTCGTCTTCAGCGATGAGAGTCGCTTCTGCCTTGGTGCCAATGATGGTCGTATGCGTGTTTGGCGCCGTGCAGGTGAGCGCCACAATCAGGACTGCATACGACGGAGGCACACAGGGCCAACACCCGGCATCATGGTGTGGGGAGCGATCTCCTACACTGGCCGTACACCACTGGTGATCGTCGAGGGGACACTGAATAGTGCACGGTACATCCAAACCGTCATCGAACCCATCGTTCTACCATTCCTAGACCGGCAAGGGAACTTGCTGTTCCAACAGGACAATGCACGTCCACATGTATCCCGTGCCACCCAACGTGCTCTAGAAGGTGTAAGTCTACTACCCTGGCCAGCAAGATCTCCGGATCTGTCCCCCATTGAGCATGTTTGGGACTGGATGAAGCGTCGTCTCACGCGGTCTGCACGTCCAGCACGAACGCTGGTCCAACTGAGGCGCCAGGTGGAAATGGCATGGCAAGCCGTTCCACAGGACTACATCCAGCATCTCTACGATCGTCTCCATGGGAGAATAGCAGCCTGCATTGCTGCGAAAGGTGGATATACACTGTACTAGTGCCGACATTGTGCATGCTCTGTTGCCTGTGTCTATGTGCCTGTTGTTCTGTCAGTGTGATCATGTGATGTATCTGACCCCAGGAATGTGTCAATAAAGTTTCCCCTTCCTGGGACAATGAATTCACGGTGTTCTTATTTCAATTTCCAGGAGTGTATATAAACGATTTCGGAGACAATATGAGCAGCCGTCTTAGGTTGTTTGCAGATGTCGCTGCTGACTAGTAAAGTCATCAGAAGATCAAAACAAATTACAAAATTATTTAGAAATATATTTTTATGCTGAGAAAATTGGCAATTGGCCCCAAATTAATTAGGTCACCCGCATGAGTAATAAATGGAATCCGGTAAATCAGTCAAATCCAAATGTCGTAAATTCAACTAAAGGCCCAGGAATTATGAACAACTTAAACTGGAAGGAAAACATAGAAAATGTTGTGGGAAAGGCTAAGCAAAGACTGCGTTTTATTGGCAGGATACTTAGAAAATGTAACAGACCTACTAAGGAAACTTACTACACTACGCTTGTTCGTCCTTTTTTAGAATACTGGTGCGCGGTGTGGGATCCTTACCAGATAGGATTGACGCAGTACATCGAAAAAGTTCAAACAATTGCAGCACGTTTTCTATTATCGCGAAATAGGTGAGAGAGTGTAACTGAAATGATACACGATTTGGGAAGGACATCATTAAAACAAAGGCATTTTTCGTTGTGGAGGAATAATGTCAAGAAATTTAAATCACCAACTTTCTCCTCCGAATGCGAAAATACTTTTTTGACCCCGAAGTACATAGGTAGAAACGATCACGAGGATAAAATAAGGGAAATCAGAGCTCGTACGGAAAGATATAGGGGTTCGTTCTTTCCGCGCGCTATACGAGATTGAAATAATAGAGAATTGTAAAAGTGGTTCGAAGAACCCTCTGCCAGGCACTTAAATGTGATTAGCGGAGTATCAATGTAGATGTAGAAATCTGAAGTATGTGATCTGTGTAGCTAAAATCGTTCATCAAAGTAAATATCTGGTTACATACAATAGTGAACCTTAAAAATAAGCAGTCCTCAGTATGAATTCTTGTCCCGGATAAAATAGTTTCAAAACAACTCATTTCATTTATATATTTTGTTTTTTAAAATAAGTTAACTAAGCAATAAAATTATGTATTTTAATGCTATTTTGTCTAAAACTGACATGGTGAGACTGTGGCTGTGTACAATTAATGTAGATTAATTCTTACATAGAAGAAAACAGCAACCAGCCACTATTAATACTGCTATTTATTTAGGTAAATAGCGCCGTTACCGGTTTCGAACTGGCAAGTATATCATCAGACGGTTGTTCAGATGATTTTCAATATACACTTTACATTATCGTCCGTTTTCGATTTTTATTATTCCACTGTGGCGAAGTATTTTTGGTGTGTTGTTGCCCTACGGTAGAAAAACAGTGTTAGAAGCGCCCTATGTGAAAATAACTAACCTCCAAACGATGAAATACAGCGTAAATAAATATGTGAGGTTAAGTGGTTATGGTACCATGCTACCCTCTTCACAGCTTTACTTCCGCCAGTATCTCGCCTCCAACCTTCCAAACTTTACAGAATCTCTCCTGCGAAACTTGCAGAACTAGCACTCTTGAAATAAAGGATATTGCGGAGACATGGCTTAGCCACAGCCTGGGGGATGCTTCCAGAATGAGATTTTCACTCTGCAACGGAGTGTGCTCTGATATGAAACTTCCTGGCAGATTAAAACTGTGTGCCGGACCGAGACTCGAACTCGGACCTTTGCCTTTCGCGGGCAAATGCTCTACCATCTGAGATATCCAAGCACGAGCACTGGCCCGCGAAAGGCAATGGCCCCGAGTTCGAGTCTCGGTCCGGCACACAGTTTTAATCTGCCAGGAGGTTTCATATCAGCGCACACTCCGCTGCAGAGTGAAAATCTCGTTATGCCCTGTCTCATATTCTGTTAACGTTACACTAATTTCATTTAATTAGGTTGCTACTATATCTCAGAGCGGAAACACTAGTCAAAACGTGTTTTCTAAAATTTCGTTACATATAAAGATTATTATTAAATCCTCAAACAAATTGTCAACAACTTTTAACAAGTAAAATCCATGTCATATAAAACGAATACAACTGAAAGAAAATGTAAGCTGTAAAATAAGTTTAAGGAAAGCGCAGTGCCGCAAAGTACAGCAGTTGTTTGGCACAGTTTCAGTTCAGTTTTAATCAGTCAGTATTCGAGTAGTAACTTGGTTATTACACATTGAGACCATTGTGGTGAAGCTCTCCCGGCTTGGCTAGCACTCGAATGGGTGACCGTCCGGGACAGCTTAGCGCTGTTGACAGGTCAATTGCGTGGCAGCTTGCTTGAGAAGTGGCGTCCCCAGCCGCGAAATCCGTCAACGGCCGAGAGAGCGGCGTGCTGACCACATGCCCTCCCATACCTGCATCCAGTGACGTCTATCAGCTGAGGATAAAACGGCGATCGGTCGGTCGGTGTCGTTGAGCCTTGAGCCTTGCGAGGTCTGTTCGGACGGAATATAGTTTCTTTTTAGTTTTATTTTACGATAAACATGTGTTTGTAACGCTTTCAATGTCGATAATACATGTTAAACTAAAAATAAATAAAAAAAGCGCAATTTTAGTAGAACTTTCTGTTTTGATTTCGATTCCTAATTTAAATACCAGTATTATAACAGTTAAAAAACTAAGAAAAACAACTACCTCCAGATATGAAGACACAAAGAACATTCAGTTCCAATCAAGGTAAGTAATCTTATATTTTGTGGTAGAATCAAGTTCAATGTATGGAAAAACTTTATTTTCAAAGTAACCGCTTCTTAAAGAATATGCTCTGTACAATGAAGGTGCGCTGGGAGTGGTAATATACAGTAGGGTACCAGTTATTGTAGAAAATTTGTATCAGTTACATTTCAAAATGCTTCAAATGGCTCCGAGCACTATGGGACTTAACATCTGTGTTCATCAGTCCCCTAGAACTTAGAACTACTTAAACCTAACTAACCTAAGGACATCACACAAACCCATGCCCGAGGCAGGATTCGAACCTGCGACCGTAGCAGTCGCGCGGTTCCGGACTGAGCGCCTGAACCGCTAGACCACCGCGGCCGGCAGTTACATTTCATCATAGCACACAGGATACTACACAAATATCTACTTTAGTCGTGTGTAGTATTCCTTTGTATATTATTTACTGCTCATAAGAATTATTGCAATAAATGCTATTGGTAGACTTATTAGCAAAGGACGAAAACAGCTCGATGTGATAAACAACATTGTCTTATAATTAAA
Organism: Schistocerca nitens; assembly: GCF_023898315.1. NCBI lineage: Eukaryota > Metazoa > Arthropoda > Insecta > Orthoptera > Acrididae > Schistocerca > Schistocerca nitens. The sequence goes on along the minus strand of NC_064614.1, from coordinate 762,405,204 downwards.
AAAATGGCTCTGAGCACAATGGGACTTAACGTCTGAGGTCATCAGTCCCCTAGAACTTAGAACTACTTAAACTGAACTAACCTAAGGACATTACACACACCCATGGCCGAGGCAGGATTCGAACCTGCGACCGTAGCGGTCGCGCGGTTCCAGACTGTAGCGTCTAGAACCGCTCGGCCACTCCGGCAGGCCTGTCATATAACAATGTCACCTATAGGCTTTCAAAAGCAGTTTCATTTGATGTGCCACACAACCGAGAAAGTGAGAGAGAGAGAGAGAGAGAGATAGAGAGAGAGAGAGGGAGGGGGGGCGGGGCTAGAACTAGGGTTAGTCTTAAAACTTCAAATATCAGATCCAAAAAAAATCAAGCTGTGATGACCATGAAATTTGATGCACGTGTTAATCAGATTCACCTTACAGTACGATATTATTCTTTTCAACCGGTGGATAACTTGTCGGGGACCTTGGTTGTAAATGTCAGCAATTTGGCTCATGAGGAAACGCTGCACCGCGAGAATCAGATCGTCATCATTCTGAAAATGACAGCCACGTAATAGTTTATTCACCAAATGTGGGAGGAAATACTTACAGGATGTCATGTTAAGAGAAGAAAGTCGGGGGGAGGGGGGGAGGTAAGATTTGATAGCCCTAAGGAGCAGTAAGTGTGACTGTGGCTGGTACGGAATGAGCTGGGAATTGCCGTAGAAGAAATCGCCCCTTGGGCGTCTTCCCGCATCGATTCGATTTACCGGCATCCGGTAACCTCGTCAGGAGATATAGGTAGTATACTCCTGCGAGCTTGCCGAAAACTCTGTTTCTCTTGGGTTCCAGCTTCGTCACTTCGTTGTTAATCGTTCAGATTTGCTTTACCACACTGAAAGGGTTTGCGCTAGTGTGCCTGTATGATGATGTTACACTTGTACACGCTCACCAATTCAGCGTGGAGCGTCATAGCTTTCTACCGTTAAAAATATAAGAAATGAACTATCGAAGGATATTGAACTCAGTGGGCTGCGCAGCCTGCTTTGGTACTATAGCATCGGGATTTCAGTGTTTACCGGAATTGCAGACATGTACCTGTTACCAAACAAAGAAATGCACTGACGGAACAAAATCGCAACACCAAAATATAGGTAATGTGGAGTAACGAAATTTCGAGAATACGTTTATCAGGGGAACATATTGCAGTGATTAACACTACAAGATCAAAGGTTAATCCAAGCACGAGACAAGCCATTGCAAATATGAAACGCCGGTACGTTAAAAACCGGTGTAACCGCCGGAATGTTCAACGCAAGCATGCAAACGTGCATGCATTGAATTGTACTGGTGCCGGATGTCACTTTGTGGGATTGCCTGTTGCACTTGGCCGGCCAATATACGGACGATTAATGCTAGTTTTGGATGGCGCTGGAGTTGTCGTCCGATGATGACCCGTACGTGCTTGATTGGAAACAGATTTGGTAATCAATTAGCCCAAGGCAACATGTCGACACTCTGTACAACATGTTTGGTTACAATAGCGGTATGTGGGCGAGCGTTACCCTGTCGAAAAACAGCCCCCTGGAGTGCTGTTCATGAGTGGTAGCACAACAGGTGAAATCACCAGACTGACGTACAGATTTGCAGTCGGGGTGCATGGAATAACCACGAGAGTGCTCCTGCTGTCATACGGAATCACACCCCAGACCTTAACTCCAGGTGTAGGTCCAGTGAGTCTAGTGCGCAGACAGGTTGGTTGCAAGCCCTCAGCTGGCCTCCTTCTAAACAACACATGGCCATCACTGGCACCAGACAGGACCAGCTTTCATCAGAAAACACAAAAGACCTCCACCCTGCCCTTCAATGAGCTCTCACTGGACACCACTTGTAACCTCCTCCTCGCTTATCGACCTTAATGACAGTGAAAAATTAAACCGCGTGTACCTAATGGAGATTTGGGAAAAGCAATCGTCACCGAAGTTAATCTGTCGGTAAAGAAGGAGGAAAGGGTTACATCTAAATGAAAGGAAAAATGCAAATGAAACTGGTGGAAATTAATTTTGAAAATGGGTAAAGTTAATAAAGAAAGTAAATGTGCGGCCGTTACGTCAACAATTAACTAGCGGTAATTAGATATTTGAGATTTGGGGGAAATCACGGTCGCCAGTCCTAAGGACAATTACTACATTAACTGAAAAAGAAAGGTTATTACACATATAATTAGCACTAGAAGCGTGACAACTGAAGGTTGACACGTGTAGTGTGAAAACTGAAAGTTTGTCAGAAGTAATAAATTTCGCTACACTCTGACATAATTTAGCGAAAGAATTAATGAAACCGGAAAATTGAAAGTTAATTTAGCGACTGAAATTAATAGTGAACTTTGTTTCTGAAGCATATTGAAATTCAGTAAAATACAGTTAGTCTTGGGCTACCTCAACAATCATTTCAAAAGCTACTTGAATCTACGCAATTTAGAAATAAGAGATTTAACTTCGAACTTGAATTAAATGATTCTGAACAATTAACAATAGTAAAATTTAGTACGTACCAAGCTGAGCTAAAATATGCTAACAAAACTCGCACTCCTTTGAAATTAAAGCAGTGAAATCTAATTATATTACTTTAATGCTGGCGTTTGAATTTCAACGACACTCGGGTTCATTTCGGAAAAGGAAGGGACCCTGCTTGGTAATGCAATTGGGACAATGAGCAACAAAGGTTCATGCTAAGTTGCTGTAATTTTGTGAATGGAACAATTTTAAAAGCTGAGGTCTGCCATACAGTTCTAAAACTTTACGTGCTTCCAGTCTTCCTTGTTGGTTGACTGAAGGTTTGAAGCCGTCGATCGAGGAGGTGGCGACAGTCACTCATTGTCGGCAGTCGCTGTTGCAGAAGCTGGATGTTGTCGCGCCTTCTTCTCGACACGGTCACCAGACGAAACGGGCTCTTGATGTGCGCCAGCTAATGCTTCCCGTCCGCGACACCATGTCAGAAACTATCATCGCAAGTCGAGCGCAATTACATGCTGCCAAACCCCGAAAGCGCGGCAACTCGCGGGAGCTTCACACAACACACCTGCTCCACTGCACTACCCCAGCCAGACTCCCCTCTGCCCGCGCTCCACGCGACAGAGTTAACACTACCAAAGATCCTATACACTTTGGTTCTCCACACGACCTATCGATGTATTCGTTCGATAGCACAGTTTTCCCTAGGCCAGACTCAGCGTAAAAATACAAATAATATTCACAAAACAAACCAATTATACATCGACATAAATGCATATATATATACAAATAGTAAAACAATTAAAATATACAAAGACACAGAAATGTTATATCTTCAGGTAACAAAATAAGTAAAAAAATTTGCAGTGCAATAGATGGAAATAGGAGGATATGCATTTCCGATGTTACACACTGAAGTCTCCAATGGTGGTTTGTGGTCGGTGGTAGGTGGAATGCACGCTACAAAGCATCTGGCTCAGAGTTGTCTTTGGTGTCTCTGTGGTGCCATCTGCTGATCAAATTGCTGCTGCAGGTGTAGTTCGATGCGACAGAGCCAAACGCCGAACACGATGCTCTTCCCTCTTGGTGATGCCAAGTAGCCGTCCGGCGATCGTACTCCGGTGCCAGCAGTCATGTACAGCAGCTACATTCCTGCCAAGTCATTCTGCAATATCGCAGAAGAAACAACCGGTTTCTCGTAGCCCTATCACACGACGTCATTCACACTCAGTGAGATGTTGATAATGGCGTCTTTATCGTCTTAAAGTCATCCTTGACTAACATCAACTCACCTCGTCGAATCTCAAAGGTAACTAACGTTAGACTCACGACCGGTTCAGTGCGTATTTAAAGCAGACCTGATTTGTAACCTCATAGTGGCGCTACTATTGCCACTCTTATACGACTGGCACGGAATGTCATATGACGTCATCTTCCAGATACAGAAACACGCCTACCAACTTTCGTTTATATTGCACAATTCCTGGATTTTGCGATTGTTTTAATTACGAAAGTTTATTCCTTGAAGGTCACTGACGACGAAAGTGATCTTCTGACGAGGCAGCTGAGTAGGAAAGTGCTGGCTGGCCCGGTTCGTAGAACAGCTGGCCGCTGCGATTAGCCAGCTCTCCGTGGGCACGCAAGCGCTCGCCGCGGCCGGGACGCAGCTCCATCTCGCCTGGTGCGTGTCGTCCGTGGCGTGACGTGGCGTGCCTAGGAGCGAGCGGCCCTCTGCGGCTCGCGTGTCTGCCGGCAACTTGCCCACCGCGATTCATTTCTCATCCTCAGAGCAGGGGGGCGGGTGCCGAGGTTAACGTCCCGTCAATAGACTGTTCATTACACGCACATTAGCCGGGATACCTAATGAAGAGAGATGCTATCTCACTTAGTTCCTCAAGTGGGCATGCTGCACTACCTAACCAGGTTACTTGCTGCTTATTTAACATGCGACAATACGAGGATGTCCACTGACTCTCAGATGCGAGACTCAGCTGTAGAGATGTCTATATTAGAGCATAGCAGTCAACTGGCGTGCAAAGTATGCTGCTAACCATTAAGATTGTAACACCATCAAGGATGAAAAATAACAAAATTTTGCATATTGTTTGTATACATGACAGTAGCAAGTAAAGGTGATTAAATTTGCATGTGATTCCATCTATGACAGAACAATAGATCTAACCTGGCTGGGCAGGGAACTGAACTGAGCTTCGACCACAGATGTCAGTGGTACCCTGCTCCTTCGAGTATATACCAGAATTCATTCATAGTGTTGGTGGCTTTTCAGTCTCTCGGTAACTCGTCACCGGATTAGTAGTGGCGTGTTAGTCTCTCAGAAACTCATCACAAGATTGATAGTGGTGTGTTAGCCTCTTGGCGCCTCATCACCAGGTTAGTGATGGTGAGTCAGTCTCTCGGCAACTCATCACCAGATTCGTGGTGGCATGTTAGTCTCTCGGCAATTCATCACCAGATTAGTGGTGGCGTATTAGCATCCTGGCAATTAATCACCAGATTATTGGTGGCGTGTTAATCACTTGGCGACTCATCACGAGATTAGTGGTGGCATATCAGTCTCTAATCACCAGATATTTTCAATGGGTAAGACATGTGGAGAATGGGCTGACTAGGGCAACACATAAACACCATCTCTACCGAATTATATGGACGGCAATGGCAACAAGTTGAAAGATGACATCACATAGACCTCCAACGCAGTACGCAGGTACTGCCGTTGGAACATCAGAAATGAAATGGCTGCTGTTCAGACTGCCCGCTATGCAATCCAGAGGTGAGCTTATTACGTACCCACTGACACCCTGAATGGTCACTGCTTACGGTGAGCCTGAACAACAACGACAAATGCAACCTGACAACGTTCCTTCTCTTCATAGCCTTGACACTGTTATACGACCGTTTTAACGAATCTGTCCAATAATTTGCATAAAACCAGCAAGAGATATTCTAATTGAATCATAATAAATTAATCTCCACTGGGTAATGAAATATGAATTAGTACTAACGATTGTTGACACGTAACTAAACAATTTTTGATCTCCTACGTTAAATTGCGTCAGTAGCTAAATGACAGGCCACTGTGAGAGCAGGCTGAACACTGCTGCAGACGAGGGCGCACTGTAAGCCAGGCAACCCCAGGGAGTCCGCCCTGACTGCTATTCGCAGAATCGTCGCTTGCCCCCTTGTGTGACGAGAAACACTAAACAGGTAAAAGTCGGCTGGGGCTGTGTGTTGTCGAGGAGCAGTAAGAAAGTAAAGCCGCACTGGCGTCGAGCGTCTGGAGTCAGACAACGCAATCTAATCGATTGGCAGGATAACAGAGTTCGTTTTGAACAAGCCACTTCCATGAGGTGTGTGCCTCTTGATGACCAGAGCCCTGAAAGAACTGTTATTGTAGAGGGAAACAGCGGGAAGTCAAACTTCGCCAAAAAACATTGCTGTCAAAATAATATCTTAGAAAGTGGAACGGGAATAGAAAGTTTTTACTGTTTTGTAGTGTATGGAATACTCACACCCGCCATCGTGACACCATAATGTTTAAGTAACGTGAAGAGAGCTCCTACTGGTTCACATAAATAACCTAAGAGTGGGAGTCAAGAATGTGAGTGTGCTTACAAAGATCCAATATGATGGTAAGCGCACGAAGGTAGGCAGAGAGAGATAGGGAGGAAATTGCACACATTTTGGAGCCCCAAGACTAACAAGATTTTTAAGAGATTAGCGGCCTGAAATTCGAGTATGGAAGGGAGGTCAGTGTCCCGTTAGACAACATCTCACTGGGCGGCACTCACAATAATAGGTATTCAGCCAATCAAAATTCTCAAAGCTTACCTTGTCGCAGATACTCTGCAGACCTCATCTTCGAAATTTCTCCTCGCCTGGAATCGAAGCCTCCCACTCGACTGAGCTGAACTTAGAGGCAGAGATGAGTTGTTGGCTCCGAGCCAGTGACTGATCTTGCAGCCACTTCAGCTGCCACTTACAGATTCTTTGTGTCTTAAGACCTATTCGTAACAGAGAAGCGATCTGCAGATAAATGCTAAGTTTTCGTAACGATGTTCGGTAATCCCAAACTTCATTTCGAAAACTTTTTTGTTGTCAGAAGTTGACATGTTTTCAGCTCTTGCAACAGATGAACACGCATATCCTTCTGTAGAATTTTCTATCTCTATGTCTTAATCTACAGAAATCACGATATGATCTCTGCAGATGTAAAAGTTATATTCAGGTATACTTTAACTTCGAATCACCATTCCAGATCGTTTATCCAAGATTGCCAAGGGGGAATTTTATTTATGTCAGTTATTGTTAAATTCGTTTGCTCTGAAATTTGATTACTTAGGAGTAATAAACTGAGTTAATTGAGATCATAAACTGAGATCATAAAACTCATGTGTTGCCGTTGCAGTATTTCGTGCACGCACTGATCTCTCTATTACGTCTCATAAATGTTCGATGGGATTCATATCGAGTGATCTGGGTGGCCAAATCATTCTCTTGAACTGTCCAAAATGTTCTTGAAACCAGACGCGAACAATTGTGGCACAGTGATACGGCGCATGCATGCGAACCCATAAAAATTCCATCGTTGTTTGGGAACATGAAGTCAATGGACAGCTACAAATGGTCTCTAAGTAGCTGAACATAACCATTTCCAGTCAGTGACCAATTCAGTTGGGAAAGAGGACCAAGTCTATTCCATGTAAACACAGCTCACACAATTAAGGACCCGCCACCAGCTTGCACACTGCGTTGTTGACAACTTGGCCCCATGGCTTCGTGGGGTTCCCCTACCATCAGCTCTTACCAACTGAAATCGGGACTCATCTGACCAGACCATGGTTGTCCAGTCGTCTAGGGTCCAACCGCTTTGGGCACAAAACACTGCAGGCGAAGTCGAGCTGTTAGCAAAGGCATTGGCGTCAGTCATCCGCTGCCACCGCCCATTAACGCCAAATTTCACCGCACTGTCCTAGTAGATACGTTCGTCGTTCAACCAACATTTATTTCTTCGTTGTTTCAAGCAGTGCTGCTTGTCTGTTAGCACTGACAACTTTACGCGAACACCACTGCTCTCTATCGTTAAGTGGCCATCGACCGCTGCGTTGTCCGTGATGAGAGGCATTGCCTGAAGTTTGGTCTTCTCGGCACAATCTTGACACTGTGGATCTAGAAATATTGAATTCTCTTACGATTTCCGAAATGTAATGTCCCACAGGTCTAGCTCCAACTACCATTCCGCGTTGGAAGTCTGATAATTTCCATCGTGCGGCCATAATCTCGTAGGAAACCTTTTCACACGAATCGCTTAGTATAAATGACAGCTCCGAAAATGCAGTACCCTTTTATACCTTGTGTTCGCGATAGTATTGGCATCTGTATATGTGCACATCTCTGTCACATGACTTTCGTCACCACAGTGGGGACTGTGAAGCTGTACGCAGAGCCGCCAGGACACGACTAGAAAGACATGCTGCCACTGCTGCGTCCACTGTCGCCTCGGGCGCACCACTGCCTTATTTAATGCTCTCTGCATCTTTCTCAAGACAAGCTGTGCAGGGCCAGGTGATCTAGCGATAAAACGCGTGCTTCGAAACCGAAAGGTCGGAAGATCGATCCTAGTCTCCTTTAACATAGCATTCACTTCTCAGTGATACGAAGATTCGCCAGAAACGTCACGTACCTCGGATTCCACTTTGAAATTTCGGTCCCCTTTCCCCAGTAGACTTTAGTAGAGACAAGCAAGTCGCTGAAGTTGCGTCCAATAGAAACAGTTACCCAGGCCACAGAGCTGCTCAAAATAAGAAGGCAAGTGGATAACATAGAAACTGAGAATGTTTTATAATATTTTTTGTTATTTGTATTGCCTGGTTTGATTCTTGATCTCAAGAATACTGGTCAGGCTAAATAAACAATAAGTATTAATAATTGTATGTGCACGTGTGCTACAGATGTGTGAAAACTGCACCCAATGGAATAGGCACCCATACAAACTTCGGTGAGATCTGAACCAGAATTCATTGAATGTACGTGCTCACCAAGTCACGTCCTACCTGTGTTCGAAAGTCCTCGTCCACCAGAAACGTTCCGTATGCGGGCAGTGGGGTGCTGCGCAGCTTCGTCCGTTCTCGATCCCTACGCACAAACTATTAATCCTATAGAAAAAAAGTGAACAGGATCTTTTTGTAGGACAATTAATGTTTCTTGAAGTTGGTTATGTTGTCGCTGGAGGCCACCATTTTCGAGTTATTCAAGAAAAACGCGTTTGAAGGTCGCTTTTGTACATTTTTGGATAATTCGAAAGCTATGTATACCTGTACAAAATCAGCTACATCAAGTTTCCTACAAAATGGTCGTGTTCATTTTCTGTGTAGTACTAATAATTTGCATGTAAGGAGCGAGATAATATGAAAATCTTGCCTTTGGTATATGAAGACACTGCGGGTTGCATAAAACTCCAGCGGTAGGATAGATGAATCATCGTGTTTGTCTTCCACTTTGCAATAATGACAATAATACACAGAACAATGATTAAGAAGAAAATGGTTCTCATGTTTTTAAGTCACATGTGGAGGACACGCTGCTGCAGCGTTAGGAATGTGAGGACAGCTTAAGTTACTTATGTAGGATGTCCCAGGAGGATTGATAAATGTTCAGGAACATGGTAAGGACGATGATTCGAAACAAAAAAGTCTAGAGAACACGGGCTCTTAAATGCATAGGTTAATAACTATTAGCAGTTCTTCTTCAATACTGCGAAACATACCTCTAAAATTGGAAGCTTTTTTACCTACATTTTGGGGGAGGCAGTGTGAATCAAAACAAGAAAAAATTGTCTAGTAAACATGGGCTCTAAACTGCATACCTGAAGAGCTATGGAAACTTGTTTAGCAGAAAAGATGTTTTTCACTGTATAAAAGATGAAGAAGTGCTCTGGTTGCTAAAAAATGGGTCAAATGGCTCTGAGCACTATGGGACTCAACATCTGAGGTCATCAGTCCCCTAGAACTTAGAACTACTTAAACCTAACTAACCTACGGACATCACACACATCCATGCCAGAGGCAGGATTCGAACCTGCGACCGTAGCGGTCGCGCGGTTCCAGACTGAAGCGCCTAGAACGGCTCGGCCACACTGGCCTCCGCTCTGGTAGTTAACCTATGCATTTTAGAGCCCGTATTTTGTAGACATTATTTCCTTTTTTGGTCCATGCTACCACCTCTCAAAAAACGAGAGTAAAAGAGGTTGCAAAAGGAGAGATTTCTGTCACAGTATCGAAGATGAAGTGCTGACCGCTCTTAAGATACACACTTTACACCTCATGTTTATTACTCATTTTACTTCGAATGATTTTTCCTGTCATAACTCTGAGCGTTGACTATTCCTCCTGGGACTTCCTGTATGCGTCCTTTCAATTATTAGGACAATGCATCTTATGGCAGGCAGAAGAGCCGAGGGCCCATACGTAGTGTACTGATGAACAGAACTGGGACGGAGCGAAGTGGCGCAGTGATTAGACACTGGACTCGCATTCGGGAGGACGACGGTTCAATCCCGCGTCCAGCCATCCTGATTTAGGTTTTCCGTGATTTCCCTAAATCACTCCAGGCAAATGCTGGGATGGTTCCTTTGAAAGGGCACGGCCGACTTCCTTCCCCATCCTTTCCTAATCCGATGAGACTGATGACCTCGCTGTTTGGTCCATTCCCCCAAACAACCCAACCCAACAGAATTGGAAATGCTCCAAAAAGAAAAGTAATGACAATAATCTTACAATCAGAAGTTAGCATAACTTATTTGATTTTCTGTCGGACGCAATCAGAAAATCTTTGCATATGACCGTACCTTTAGGAACTACAATGGAAAACATAAAAATCAAATTACAAAAACATTTAAAAATATTATCTCTTCTGCTTGACAAGGTATACTTCCAAATATGAAATGAAATATGGTCCTTACCCTTGGATGAGCAGTAGTACATGTAACGTTATGTTGGGAATATGTTGGTATTAGATGTGACTACTGTATCTAAAATCCGTCTATGTAGTGGGGCGCCGGCCGGGGTGGCCGAGCGGTTCTAGGCGCTTCAGTCTGCAACCGCGCGACCGCTACGGTCGCACGTTCGAATCCTGCCTCGGACATGGATGTGTGTGATGTCCTTAGGTTACTCAGGTTTAAGTAGTTCTAAGGGACTGATGACCTCAGATGTTCAGTCCCATAGTGCTCAGAGCCATTTTTTTTTTTTTTTTTTTTTTTTTGTAGTGGGGCATCATCAGTATTTTCATTTGGCACAGCCGGCCGTGGTGCCCGAGCGGTTCTAGGCGCTTCAGTCTGGAACCGCACGACCGCTACGGTCGCAAGTTCGAATCCTGCCTCGGGCATGGGTGTGTGTGATGTCTTTAGGTTAGTTAGGTTTAAGTAGTTCTATGGTCTATGGGACTGATAACCTCAGAAGTTAAGTCCCATAGTGCTCAGAGCCATTTGAACCATTTTTTCATTTGGCAACGTGATTTCAGGAAGCCAAGATGTCGAAGGAGGAGGACCCATACGTGCTGACAGTATCGGGTAAGATGCCGAGACGGTGGCTTGAAAGTAGGCACGACGAGTACGAGGAAATGGCTTCCCTTGTTTGAGGGATCGTTGCTCAAACTGCCTGGCGAAAGCGGTGACCGCAAATGTCCGGCAAATCTTGCAGACTGCAAACGTCTGCGATCGCAACTATCAAGCATTTGACCCCTTCTGGGAGCAGTTTGCAGGTCACCATGCACAACAACCTTCTGCTGAACAAGTGGGTGTCAATGCAGAGAACGATAATGGCCATTGTAAGCAGTTACTCACCGTATCCAGGTAAGAAGTAACCTGCTTGGCGACTACTTGGGATCCAGTACGAAATAAGCCGTAATGCGATGGGCCTCTGGGGCGTTACGCAACGCTGCTCGTCGACACTTGGTGTCGGCTCTCCACGGCGGGAGGAATAAAGTGGAGTGCGCCCGGCTGCCCCCTCCGTCAGCGCCGGCAGCCAATTAGAGGACAGCACGAGGAGACACGGACCTCGTTAGGGATAACGAGCAGTTTACGCCGAGCCTCCTCTCCTACCCCTCTTCTCTTACCCCTGTGTCTCTGGCCGGACTACGCCGGGCTCAGCTGAAAGCTGGCGTTCTGGTGCCGCCTGCCGTGGCTTCCCGCAGTCCCCCTGTCGTCAGGGTAGGTACAAGCCAATGAATCCTCTCTGTTTTGTTCCCTGCGACTATCTTGCGGTTAATTATTTAACGACGGTACTTAGATAGTGACGACGGTTCCTTAACATGTTAGTTGTCTCTAAGCTACGTGCCGCATTTCAACATTATTTACGTGTCTACAGAATTACTCGCACCGTGTCCATAAAGATTTCTGTACGCCGTTTAGCTACCTCCAGCTCACTGGTATTTTTGCGGTTTTAAAAGGTGTTGTAATGTCATGATTTGCTGGTCCCAAAACTGGCGCCAATTATTTAGTGGACACTTGTGTGAGTCCCACGCTGGACGCCAGTAACTTACTGACTGTCCTAACACACTTTTCAGTGATTGCTTGTGAAGATACTGTTGAATGTAAACCAAGAACAGCCATATTAATAGGTCTGGGAACACATTATGTAAAGCAAAGCAGCCAGAAGGAAACAACATACCTTAAAGCAAACAAGTATATTATTCTCTACGTTTTTGAAAATTATTCTTAAGTACAATTGTTTCAGTTTCAATGGAGAACTGTTTGACAAAGGTGACAAGCTACGGGAATCTATTACCCGGGTTTTTAGAAAACTTGGAAATTTGTGGTAAGTTCCTGTGGGACCAAACTGCTGAAGTCATCGGTCCCTAGGCTTACACACTACATAATCAAACTAACTTACGCTAAGGACAACACAGACACCGATGCCCGAGGAAGGACTCTAACCTCCGACGGATGGAACCGCGTCAACCGTGACAATGCGCCCAAGACCGCGTGGCTACCCGGCGCGGCTCCGGTTTTTAGCTGATGTTTTCATTACTCGTTTCGAGATCAGATTCTTTGAATCTTACCCCGTCCTGGCTGATAACATTTCTTTCTACGGTATGTTAACGATACCATCTTTTTGTTCAAAGGTGATGTTCATGAGTTCATATATCTTAGCGACACACTGAATCATTCCGCCCGAAAATTAAATTCACGTTCGAAATCGAGAATGAGTGTCATGAACTTAGCTTCCTTGATCTGTAACTGCGGATAACAGTTGGGGGAAATCAGATTAGACATCTATAGAAAACTGACTACGATTGATAATATCGTCCATGCGTGTTCCTGCCATCTCTATAGCGATAAAATTGCATTTTTTCGTGCTATGATTGACCCGCTGTTTGAGGTCCCTTTAACACCGTCCGCCATTGTCACGGAACTTAATAACCTCAAGCACTTTGTTGCTGTTAACGGCTAACAATCCATTCCGTGCAAAATCTTCATGCGGCAAGAAATAATAAAACTCTTGTATATCTTTAATATATAAAGATGGCCCTACTGCAAAAGAATATTTTTTCCATTCCGGTCTTAGGTGATACACCCTATTGGATTGCGAGATTATTTAAAAAAGGCGATCTCAAAGAGGCGTTGACCACTAATAACCTTACTAAGCTTCTTTTCATACATAACAAGAGACCTAATTGATAAACATCTAAAATCAGGACTGTACAAAATTCGGTACACCATATGCCCGAGACTTAATATAACACAAAAAGAAAGGGCGTTTAACACTCGGTTCCGTGAACATTTATTGAACAAAGATGGCGACAATGCTTGTAAGTCCGCGTTTGCAGAATATCTCTAAGTTGAAAAGCACTTACAATCACCGCTTTCGTTACTTAATGTGGACATCTTGAACATAGTGAATAAAGGGTGCAAAATGAATCGTTTAGAAGAGGTAGAAATTTATAAGCATTCCCGTCAGGGCTCCAAAGATCTGCTGAATGATAAGTTCTCGCCTGGAAACAGGTTGTTTCTTGATTGTACTTCCTAGCTTGCCAAATGATTTGTAACCTGCCTAATTGCTCACCCAACGGTTTATATCACAGAGTTAATACGACCTTTAGTACCTGTCGATTCAAATTACTTTTAACCTTGCTATTTGCTTAATGCTTTTTAAGTACGACCATTTGCGTCTCTTTGCTCACTTCTCCTCAGCTTTGTTATCTGTTAAGATGCCTTCGTGCTTTTTAACGCAATTTTTTCAAATGGTTCAAATGGCTCTAAGCACTATCAGCCTTAACATCTGAGGTCATCAGTCCCCTAGACTTATAACTACTTAAACCTAACTAACCTAAGAACATCACACATATCCATGCCCGGGACAGGATTACAACCTGCGACCGTAGCAGCAGCGCGGTTCCAGACTGAAGAGCCGAGAAGCGATCGGCCACAATGGCCGGCGTAAATTTTTAGTTCTTTTTTAAATGTGTTGTTACTGTGACTGCTAGTCGAGCCACGGGCCACTTATTTGTACAATGGTCAATGTGCCTCAGATTTTCCTACGTTACGCCGTTATCTGGCTAATGTTTTAAGATAATAACATAGATGTGCTGTGCTACAGCTGTTATTCATAAGAGCTAATGGTAGAGAGCCTAAACGGAAAGAAAACTTGTAAGTACGCATTGGGCCCTCGCATTCGCCATCGAGTCGGATGTCTGAGCCACGTTGGGCCCACTTACTTGCGTCGCTGAAAAGTCGCAACCAGCGGCCGGCCTCTGCGTCAAGTTACTGGAACGTTCAACATAGCGCCGCTTCTCCATCGGCCCACAGCGCCTCCAGCAGCTGATCATTAAATAAATCTATTATCGTATCTATTCTTCCACCACTTTTTTACAAGATATGTTATTTTTGTGTATAAATATATACGCTTGATTAGCACGTGATGTAAGGCCTTAATAGAGTTTCATTTCTTCAAGACTGATGTTCTGTTTCCATTGACTTACGTTACAGGTACGAGCGCCCTTGTTGTGCTTAGTCTTGGTAAGCTTTTAGGCACAGTAGCGCTCATTGTTTGTCACGTAATCGAAATCTTTTATAGTCCAAATATGAGTCTGCTGGTGCTGATCAGCAAATGTCTCATCTTTTTTAATAGTTTACTTATGATGCGACGTTTCTTTTGGTAACCATTTACGTCACTTTTTAAATACTTGACAATACTATGTGAAAATTTCAATGAACGTATGTTTATAGTCTGTTTGTTACTGCACGCTTATTGTTTTTTAATCTGCTCTTAATTGTGATCCAATCCTGGTAATCACTAAATTCTTATTCTATACTCATTTTTGTAGAAATCCATCGTCCAGAATTTGCTTGACGATTACTTCCCAACGTAAACTTAATTTTATGATCTTCTGAGGATGGCAAATTAGTTTGCCGAACTGGTCAAGAAGTTAATTTAATAAAGAAAAGTTTACACCTGACGACTGATTGTTATTACTCTTAAAACGTGCTTCGTAACTACTGATTGCAAGCCATGAATAAAAAACTATATTATTGAATGAGATTTTACGTCAAACAAGGGAATCTCAATGCATTTGGACAGGGTGAAAGACAAATTCTGTGCCAGTTATTCCATGTGGACCACTGAATGAATTTCCGGTGTATTTAACTAATGTTTGTCGAGCAGCTGAAAAACGACATTACTTGTTTATGTATTTGCTATTAGACTACTTTTAGTCTGTTATCTAGATACAAGAGTAGGCTAAATGTTACACATGAATGATACATATGAATGTAACGCAAGATATTTTGATAATTTAAAATTTGTTAGTTCACTAAGCAATTCGGCAATTAATAAAAAAATTTACATAAAATATTTACTTAAAAATAAAATGTATGGTTTTAAAATCTACATTCTATCCTTTGGCGGTGTGTATCTACTGACGTGCCAGACAAATGTGTGGTTCCTGAAGAAGGGCAACAGCCTTTTCAGTACTTCTCAAGACTTATTTCTGAAAATACGCAATTTTCTCTGCGAAAAATTTGTCTGGTACATCTACATATGCATCGTACTCCCCAACCCACCAAATGGTGTCTGGCGGAGGATACTTTCTGAACCATTATCTGATCCCTCCACCCCTCTTCCACTCGCGAATAGTGCGTGGGAAAAATGATTGTCGGTAAGCCTCTGTATTGGCTCTAATTTCTCGAATTTTCGCCTTGTGGACAATACACGAGATGTATGTGGGGGGAAGTAATATGTTGTCTGACTCCACCTGAAAAGTACTGTCCCGAAATTTCAATAGTAAATCTCTCCGTGATGCACAACATCTCTCTTGTAACGTCTGCCAGAGGACTTTCTTTAGCATCTCCGTAACGCTCTCTCGCCAGCTAAACGAACCCTTGACGAAACGCGCCGCTCTTCGTTGGATCTTCTCTATTTCCTCTATCAGTCCTACCTGATAGGGATCCCAGATAGATGAACAATACTCAAGAATCTGGCGAACAAGAACCTTATAAGCCACTTCTTTCGTAGATGAGTTACATTTCCATAAGGTTCTTCCGATGAATATGAGTCTGGTGTCTGCTTTCTCGCTATCTGTTTTACTCGTATTTGGTCATTACACTTATGGTCGCTCTGGATAGCTACGCCTAGACATTTTACGGCAGACGCTGTCTGCAGCTGTCTGTCATCAATGGTGTAGCTATACTTTAGTGGACTTCTTTTCCTATGTATGCGAAATATGTTACATTTATTTACGTTCAGGGTCAACTGCCAGAGTCTGCACCATTCATCAATTCTCTGCAAGTCGTCGTGCAAATTCTTACTATCTTCTGGCGTTACTACTTTGGATTAAGCTACTGCATCGTCTGCGAATATCCTAGAAGAGCGTCCGACGCTTTCTACTAGATTATTTATACATATTGTGAACAGTAACGGTCCTGTCACTCGTCCCTGAGGTATAGGCAAAGTCCCCACGATTGGCGATCTTTTACAGAAGCTCGAAATTTAGCGCGGACTACAATGCGAGATGCTTATATCAGTTTCCACAACGAAATTTTGTCTCGAAACCTGGCAGAAAATCCAAAGAGATTCTGGTCGTAAGTGAAGTATGTTCGCGGCAAGAAACGATCAATGCCTTCTCTGCGCGATAGCAGTGGAGATACTACCGGAAACAGTGTTGTCAAAGCAGACTTACTAAACACAGCCTTCCGAAATGCATTCACAAAAGAAGACGAAGGAAATATTCCAGAATTCGAATCAAAAACAGCTGCCAACGTGAGTAACGTGGACGTAAATAACCTCGGAGGTGTGAAGCAACTTAAATCACTTATTAAAAGAAAGTCTTCTGGTGCAGACTGTTCACCAATTACGTTCCCTTCAGAGTATGCTGATGCATTAGCCCCATACTTGACAATCATATACAACCGTTCGCTTGACGGAAGATCCGTAACCAAAGACTACAGGTTGCAAAGGTCACATCAATTTTCAAGAAAGGTAGTAGGAGTAATCCACATAATTACAGGCCCATATTATTAACGTCGATATGCAGCAGGATTCTGGAACATATATACTGTGTTCGAATATTATGCATTACCTCGGAGAAAACAGTTTATTGACACACAGTCAACACGGATGTAGAAAACATCGTTCTTGTGGAACACAAATAGCTCTTTATTCGCATGAAGTGTTCAGTGCTATTGACAAGGTATTTCAGATTGATTCCATTTTCTGGATTTCCTGAAGGCTTTTGACACTGTACCACACAAGCGGCTTGTAGTGAAACAACGTGCTTATGGATTATCGTCTCAGTTATGTGACTGGATTCGTGATTTTCTGTCAGAGAGGTCATATTTCACAGTAACTGACGGAAAGTCATCGAGGAGTACAGAAGCAATTTCTGGCGTTCCCCAAGGTATGTTATAGGCACTTTACTGTTCTTTATCTATATAAACGATTTTAGAGACAATATCAACAGCCGTATTAGGTTGTTTGCAGATGACGCTGTCGTTTATCGACTAATAAAATCATCAGATGATCAAAACAAACTACATAACGATTTAGAAAAGATATGTGAATGGTGGAAAAATTGGCAGTTGACCCTAAATAGCGAAAAGTGTGAGGTCATCCGCATGAGTGATAAAAGGAATTCGTTAAACTTCGGTTACACGATAAATCAGTCAAATATAAAGGTCATAAATTCAACTGCATACCTAGGAATTACAATTACGAACAACTTAAATTGGAAGGAACGCATAGAAAATGATGGGGGGAAGGCTAACCAAAGACTGCGTTTTCTGTATTAAATTAACTTCTTGACCAGTTCGACAAACTAATTTGCCATCCTCAGAAGATCATAAAATTAAGTTTACGTTGGGAAGTAATCGTCAAGCAAATTCTGGACGATGGATTTCTACAAAAATGAGTATAGAATAAGAATTTAGTGATTACCAGGATTGGATCACAATTAAGAGCAGATTAAAAAACAATAAGCGTGCAGTAACAAACAGACTGTAAACATACGTTCATTGAAATTTTCACATAGTATTGTCAAGTATTTAAAAAGTGACGTAAATGGTTACCAAAAAAAACGTCGCATCATAAGTAAACTATTAAAAAAATGAGATATATGCTGATTAGCACCAGCAGACGCATATTTGGACTATAAAAGATTTCGATTACGTGACAAACAATGAGCGCTACTGTGCCTAAAAGCTTACCAAGACTAAGCACAACAAGGGCGCTCGTACCTGTAACGAAAGTCAATGGAAACAGAACATCAGTCTTGAAGAAATGAAACTCTATTAAGGCCTTACATCACGTGCTAATCAAGCGTATATATTTATACACAAAAATAACATATCTTGTAAAAAAGTGGTGGAAGAATAGATACGATAATAGATTTATTTAATGATCAGCTGCTGGAGGCGCTGTGGGCCGATGGAGAAGCGGCGTTATGTTGAACGTTCCAGTAACTTGACGCAGAGGCCGGCCGCTGGTTGCGACTTTTCAGCGACGCAAGTAAGTGGGCCCAACGTGGCTCAGACATCCGACTCGATGGCGAATGCGAGGGCCCAATGCGTACTAACAAGTCTTCTTTCCGTTTAGGCTCTCTACCATTAGCTCTTATGAATAACAGCTGTAGCACAGCACATCTATGTTATTATCTTAAAACATTAGCCGGATAACGGCGTAACGTAGGAAAATCTGAGGCACATTGACCATTGTACAAATAGGTGTCCCGTGGCTCGACTAGCAGTCACAGTAACAGCACATTTAAAAAAGAACTAAAAATGTTCGCCGGCCATTGTGGCCGACACGTGCCACTACATGCAGGCGGTTGCACTCCGTGCGCTCGTTAGCGGCCGGCAGGGCCTCCTCCACATCTCGGCAAACATACTGGAATTCTTTCTCGCCTTTCCTGCTATCTACCTGAGGGGCTCCATCACCCGCCTAACATTGGAGCTCCCAATGATTAGCATAGCCACCCTTTGTAATTGTAAGTTAATTGTAAGTAACTTGGTAAGTTAATTCACAAGTGGCATTCAAACAATTTTCGTTTGAGAGCAGTGATGCAGCATATAGCGCGACTCCCATGAGGGCATAAGCACCGACATGTAGGCAGTTTATAATAGTTTACCAGTGACGAAAAATTCCCTTTTCTGAAGATTTCAAAATTCCTGGAATTGACTTTGGATGTAAAATCAAACAACGCCATTAAAATTCACCACGAACTGGTAATAAATCACAACAGGCAAACATGACCGCGAGGGCCTCCCACTCATACACTGAGTATTTCTGGTCTGTGTGTGATATATCTCTGGAAGCAAACGCCACACAAAGGTCACCACCGTGTTCCTGCTAAGCACAGCAGCAACTCCAAAGTTGGACCCGTCCGTTTCCACGACAAAGGATCGCGCAAAATCCGGAATATCCAAAACCGGACAATTACACGGAGCTATTTTAATCGCGTCAAAGACCGTCTGCTGCGTTTCCCGCCACTGGAAACTCACTCATTTTTCCCTAAAGCTACTTAATGGGGCTGGCAGTTGGGCGAAATTTTGGCACAGATGTTCTAAAAAATTTGCCGTACTCCCTTTTAACTTTAAAGGGAGGAAATTTATCAAAGTCCAAAGTCATTTCCTGATCTATTTTAACACCATCAGCTGTGACCAAATGTCCTAAAGAGGAACTCTCCTTTAGAGCCAGGAGAGGAGGCCTACTCGTCATCGCCCAATTCGTCCAAATTTAGGGTATATGTAGGGCATGGTGAGACAAGGAAGTGCCGCAAGTGGAAACTCCTGATGGCCAAGCGTTTAGGAAATCAAAGGAATTTTGATACGGATCTATCACCATGTGCACCGTATCCGTTGTCCCTGTGACACCGAGTTTCGGAAGTGGTGTTTGGCTCAGCGCTAAGAGATCGGATACGCATTGTAAGACTCGCAGGTTCGATTTCACCCGGTGGCAAATATTTTTTTGCTCCTTTTTTGCACTACTGAAATCACAATTAACCGCAAACTTCATACAGGTTACTTCATTATTTTATATAAGTTATATGATGTTGCGGTTAATTGTGACGTCCGTAGTATATGCATTGACAAGCAGCACAAAAATATTTGGTGGTGGTCGGAGTCGAACCCGCGACCCTTTCAATAGGAATCCGTTTTTACCACTTATCTTTTTTTGGTTGATCTCATTTTGTTCTATATTGTTCGTTGAATTTGTTCTGGGTGGACGTCCGATGACACCTAGTTAGGTTTTTCTTTGATCCATTCACTCAGTTCTTTGTTACAGAGAGTAACTAACCCTCTGACCGAAACGCTCTGCAACTGTGCCATCTTAAGCCAAAGACCGCTCCTTTAGCTCATTGTCACAGGGACAGTTGGTAAGGTGCACATAGTTATAGCTCCGTATCAAAATTTCTTTTGTTTGCTAAACGGTTGGCCATTTGAAGTTCCCAGTTAGGGCACTTTCATGTCTCACCACGCCCTACATGTACCACGAATTTGGACGAATTCGGCGATGACGAGTTGGCGTTCTCTCCTTGTTAGATGGTTTAATGGTCAAACGTGGTTTTCGCAGGTGAACTAGGACCTGTACAATATTCTGATGGTGTTCAGAGAAGGTGGCACTATATACGACAACAACGTCCAAGTAATTGTAGACAGATTTGAATTACAGGTCGCTCAAAATAGAATCTAAAAGAACTGACAATACTGCCGCTGCTGTGGATAAGCCGAAAGGAACACGCCTGAATTCGCACAGGTGACAATCGGTGCAAAATGCTGTGACATGTTTAGAGTCCTCAGAGAGGAATCTGGTGGTACGCCTGGTCCAAATCCAAGATTGTAAAATAACGAGCCCCCACAAACCGGGTAAAACAGTTACGCAGATCTGGTAGTTTTACAGACCCTTAGATGAATTTCTGGTTAAGATCTGTATAATCCACCACTGGTCGATAACTACCTGCTTGCCCTTTGGTACTAAAAAAATGGATGCTGTATGTGGGGAGGTAGAAGGCTGCGTCACGCCGTCGTGAAGCATCTTATCGATCAGCTGCCGCAAAATTTTCAATTTGGCTGGTGACAGCCGGTACGGAGGATGGAGAACAAGAATATCGTCTGTCAACACGACCTATACTGAATCCTGTTGCTGACTCCAAGTTTATTAGTACATCAGAAAACCACCTGAGAACTCCTGGCAGGGCTTTAACTTCGCTCTCTCGCACTCCCCCAAACGGCTGAACTGGAATTGAGTATCATCCACCACGACGCACTGACCCCATGGACCAGATGCCAAGAACACAGGTTAAAATCCCTAAGAGGGCAGAATTTGAATGAAAATCTCTCATTAGCATAATTAAGACTTAACCCTGTTCGCTGCATGACATTACACCCCAGCAAAAAATTAACCGTGAATCCTCCGATTACTATTAATTCCATCCGCCACAAAATCCCTGTATAGCAACGCTTACCGGCAAACAAACCACTGATGCAACTCCTGCCTGTTGACAGTTCGACATCTCTGTAAGGTATCTCGCAAGAATGCGAACTTAACAATTGCCTGGCCTTTCCAAGTATCAGTCATGCCAGGAGTTCCAGCGAAAAGCAGCGCGATTCGTCATGGGGACATTTAGTCAGCGCGAGAGCGTTACGGAGATGCTGAACAAGCTCCAGTGGCGGACACTTCAAGAAAGGCGTTACGCAATACGGAGAGGTTTATTATCGAAATTACGAGAGAGCACATTCCGGGAAGAGATGGGCAACATATTACTACCGCCCACATATATCTCGCGTAATGATCACAACGAAAAGATCCGAGAAATTAGAGCAAATACGGAGACTTACAAGCAGTCGTTCTTCCCACGCACAATTCGTGAATGGAACAGGGAAGGGGGGATCAGATAGTGGTACAATAAGTACCCTCCGCCACACACCGTAAGGTGGCTCGCGGAGTATAGATGTAGATGTAGATGTAGATAAGACAAATAATACTCCCAGACGCCATAAGATCAAAGACAGTTCCATTGTAAAAAGCTTTTCGGGTTTCCAACAGCGTCAGGTATTTAAAATTACACGAGCTTTCGACCAAGCACTCACTGGCAATTGTCAAGTGGTATGACTGCCAGTGGGCTGCTGGTACGGCCCTTAGATACAGTAGCTGCCTGCTGTGACGTCACTGGTGCCCGCGGCATCGCCATATACGGGCATTCAAACAACAAAAGCACCTCCCACATACACATATTTTGATTTTTATTTTTTTTTTTTTTATCGTATGATGTGTACATTGATTTACATTTATATACAATATTTTCAGGACTAAAATGTACAATCACAAGTTCGTACAATTTTACAGCTCTATATCTAGTTCTTCAATCCACTTGACTGCTTCATCCGATGTACGATGAATGTCCATTAAAGTTCCTCTGAAAGTACGATGAGGGCAGTCAGCAACAATGTGATGAATCGTCTGTGAGGGGGCACCACAGTCACAATTTGCAGAGCCAACCCATCCCCATTTGTGCAGTAGATAGCCACATCTGCCTTGTCCAGTTCGAATGCGGTTAATGATCCTCCACTGACGCCTTGGAAGATCAAATCCTTGCGTCTGCTTGGAAGGGTCCTCGACTAGATGTTTATTGGCTACTGAAGACTGATCCCACTGGAGTTTCCATGAACTGTTAATGTTGAAAGCAGATCCTTCAAGGTCGAGTGCTGTGCGCCATGGTGGTTTCCTCGATTTCAAGCGTTGGTGTGTTCCTTGTACAATATCTTGATGGATGGGGAGCTGGGGGTTCTGCTGAATGTTTTTCCACGTCTTTAGGAGAGCTTCTGATCTTCTTAGGGCTGGAGGTGGGATATTGCTTAGAACCGGCAGCCACAGCGTGTTTGTGCTCCGAATACATCCTGTGATTAATCGCATTGCCTGATTGAGTTGCACGTCTATCTTCTTAGTGTGAACACTGTTGATCCAGGTTGGGCAGCAATATTCAGCAACAGAATATGACAGAGCTAATGCTGTAGATCTCAGGACGTTAGTATTGGCTCCCCATGATGTACCAACAAGCTTCTGAAGAATATTATTTCTAGTTTTAACTTTAGCAGCCACATTTGATAAATGCTGCTTGAAAGACAGAGTTCTATCTAGTGTTAATCCCAGGTACTTTGGTGTGCTACAGTATGGCAACACTTGGTCTCTGAATACAACTTCTGGTTTGTAATTTGACTGTCTGTTACGTAGGTGGAATGCAGATATAACTGTTTTCTGAGGATTTAGGTGGAGGCACCATTTCTTGAAATATTTGTCTAAGGCTTCCAGATCAGTGGATAGAATAGTTTCAGCATCAGCAAAGTTGGAGCACTGAGTCACCAGACAAATATCATCAGCATATATGAATTTCCTTGAAGATGTTTCTGGTAAGTCGTGTGTATACAAATTGAAAAGGAGGGGAGCCAGAACAGACCCTTGAGGTAAGCCGTCATTTAGTTTAAACATTCTGCTCCTATCATTATCTGAGTAGATCTGAAAGTACCTATTGCTTAGCATATTGTTGAGTAAGGCCGTGAGTTTACGACATGGGATAACACTCACAAATTTTAAAAGGAGTCCTTCTCGCCAGACAGTGTCATAGGCAGCAGATAGATCCAAAAAGGCAGCCACACTTACTGATTTCTTCTCATACCCATTTTCAATGTGCGTAGTGAGAGATAGTACCTGATCGTTACAACTTCTCCCAGGTCTAAATCCTGCTTGCTCGATAGGAATATGATGGTTGATTGTTTCACAGATTCTGTTGTAGAACAGACGCTCAAGGAGTTTATAAGT
Source organism: Schistocerca nitens (assembly GCF_023898315.1). Taxonomy (NCBI): domain Eukaryota; kingdom Metazoa; phylum Arthropoda; class Insecta; order Orthoptera; family Acrididae; genus Schistocerca; species Schistocerca nitens. The sequence continues at coordinate 762,381,392 of NC_064614.1, read as the reverse complement.
GATACTCAAGAGTGCTATTGGACGATAGTTTTCCACTTTTGTGGGATCTTTATTTGGTTTCAGTATGGCTAATATTTTTGATTTCTTCATCAGATGTGGGATGTTTCCAGTTTGCAGGATGTTTGAAAGGAAGTTGGTCAACCATTTTACTGTAGCTGGTCCACAGTGAGCCAGGAATTCTGGGTATATTCCATCATATCCAGCTGCTTTTCCAAGTTTCATACTTTTGATTGCATCTTTAGTTTCCTCTTCTTGAAATGGAGTAGAGAATTCGGAAGACTGTAGGGCTGCTCTTTTCTTGGTGTTCAACTGTAGTTTGTTATCCCTTTTGGCTTGCTTGTCCTTTATATTCTTTGTAACTGACACAAGGTGTTTAGCATAGTCATTCAAATTGATGGCATTTTTTGATCTTTTTGTTGTAGGGTTTGAAGAGTTTAATTTCCTGATGATAGACCAGGCTTTTCTGCTAGAATGGGTGTAATCTAGGGACCCCACAGTTTCATGCCAGATCTTTCTTCGATTATCATCCAGGGACTGGAGGAGGCTTGTTGCATTGTCAGAGTTAGGATGGTCTTCATATTCTTTTAGTAACTCCTCACTCTCGGAACTCCAACCAGGGATATACTCTTTACGATACCCTCTAGGAATACATCGTCTGGCTGCACCTTTGATAACCCCAACAAATCTGCTGTAGTTGTTGTACGTTGGTTTGATCCATCTGATATTGGAATCTGTTTGCTTTGCAAATTCAGTCCAGTTGGCTTTCTTGAAGTTCCACCTCGGTTTAGGATGTGATCGTACAACAGGTATAGACATCCCCACCTCCAATATAACAGGTCTGTGTTGACTATGTGGGAATTCCTTGAGCACAGTTCGTCGTACTTGATTTAGGGAATTATGAGACTGAGTTGTGAAGCACAGATCTGGGGTATAGCCTTGGGACCAGCGAGCTGAGTGGAAGGTAGGCAGATCTTTAGCATCGTAAATTAAATTCAGGTTTTCAGTTTCCATCCAGTCCTCAAGCGCTTCACCGTTGAGGTCATTCTCCATATATCCCCACAGGTGATGATGACTGTTGAAATCACCGAGGTATATAGTTGGATGTTGCAGAGACGGTAGAACGGGATTAGGCCAATTAGTCCCTGGGGGTTTGTACACGTTAACTATCGTTAGGTTTTCAATTTTAACAGCAGTTGTAAAAATGTCATTTTCAGAATTTTCTGACAGCAGCTGGTAGTTTGTTATGTGATTCTTGACGTAAGTTGCAAGGCCATAATTTTGATGGTGATTAGAGGCTATCAGTTTAAAGCCCGGTATTTTCCCCCTACTCTGCAGCTGTGGTTCATCAGCTGTGTGCGTTTCTTGAAGTGCGATGATATCAACTGCATATTTCTGTGTGAGCCTGGAAAGATACTCACATTTTGCTCGACTTATCCCTTCGATATTCAGTTGACAGATGCGCAGAGATGGTCCAATTCTACGAGCTTGTGGGTCCTGGATAGGACCGCACGTGTCCTTCGTCATTCTTTGACCGAGAGGTCTTTTCAGACAGTTCGGTCTCATCTTATCGTTGTTGCTTTCTTAGCACCACCCAGGGGTCACGTGTAGGGTATTTAAAGGTTATACCTACGGACGTGAAGCAACGCAGACCCCCACATATTTTGATAAACATACCACTGTTAAAATTCACACACTTGACTAAATGCACACAGTTGATAACTTCCTCGTAACTGTTTCACAGTTGGATGGCGTAAATAGTACACCCTAAATGATCACCTGCTGTGGTTACAAACAATGAGTAGCAGTGCTTCATATACAATTACCAGTCAGAACATTATGGCCACCTACCTAATAGTCAGTATGTCCACCTTTGGCAAGGATAACAGGATTGACGCGACGTGGCATGGAACCAGTGAGACCTTGGTAGGTCGCCGGATGAAGTTGGCAACACATAGGCACATACAAGTCACCTAATTGCTGTAAATTCGGGGGAGGGGGCGCGATGAATTCTGACGTCACGTTCAGTCACACACAACACGTGTTCGTTTGGTTTCAAATCTGGCGAGTTGGAGGGGGTGGGGGGAGGGTGGCAATACATGAACTGGAACTCGCCACTGTATTCCTCGAAACACTCCATCACAATCCTAGCCTTACGACATGGCGCATTATCTTAATGAAAAATAACGCTGCCGTCGAGAAACACGATCGCCATGAAGGGGTACACGTGGTCTTTAGCCAGCATATGATACTCCTTGGCCGTGGTGGTACCTTAGACGAGCTCCACTGGTCCCATGGATGACCACTTGAATATTCTCCAGAGCCTAATGGAGCCGTCGCCAGCTTGTCTCCGTACTGCAGTACAGGTGTCAAGGAGCTGTTCCCTGCAGTACAGGTTTCAAGGAGCTATTTCCTGGAAGACGTCGGATTCGCGTCCTCCCTTCGGCGTGATGAAGGTACCGGGGTTCATCATGCAACGCTCTGCCACCGCGCCAACGTTCAGTGCCGATGGTCAAGTTCCCATTTTAGTCGTAGTTGCCGATGTCGTGGTGTTAACATTGGCACAAGCATGAGTCGTCGGCTGTGGAGGCCCATCGCTAGGAGTGTTCGGTGCATTGTACGTGCAGACGCACTTGTACTCCGCCCAGCATTAAACTCTGATGTCAGTTCCGCCACAGTTCGCCGCCCTTCCTGTTTTACCAGACTGCCCAGCTCAGCCTATGACGTCCGGAATCTGTAACGAGGTGTAGCTGCCCAACCCCACAAAGCCTGGAGCTTGTTCCACCTTGATTTCGGCACATGTTGAAGACACTCAACACAGCACTCCTCGAACACGCGACAAATGCTAGGGCCGAGCCTCCGGGCCATCACAATCTGTAGTCGATCAAACTCAGACAGATCGCGCGCTTTCCCTGTTCTACACGTGGACAGCACGCTCACTGATACTACATGCACCGTGCGTGTGTCTGACCTTGCCTGGAGACGCTGCTGTCTCCTGGACGAATTTATATCGATAGTAGGTCGGTGGTAATAAAGTTTGGCTGATGAGTTTATTTCAAAATCCCTAATATATGTGTGGTGGTTGGTGTTCCTGAATGTTATGTCAGGCATTTCAAACACCCACCTTTCTTCTTTGAGCACCGCTAGTCATTGCTTGTGATCATTTAGCATGTACTACTTGCACCCTCGTCCGCAGCTCGTGGTCGTGCGGTAGCGTTCTCGCTTCCCACGCCCGGGTTCCCGGGTTCGATTCCCGGCGGGGTAAGGGATTTTCCCTGCCTCGTGATGACTGGGTGTTGTGTGCTGTCCTTAGGTTAGTTAGGTTTAAGTAGTTCTAAGTTCTAGGGGACTGATGGCCATAGATGTTAAGTCCCATAGTGCTCAGAGCCATACTTGCACCCTCGAAGGGCGAGACAGGTAAACTTGTAGCGGACATGCCTCCTCCGTGTTAACTTGCATTGTAGCGTAGAGATGTGTGGCAAGCTTGGGAGAGTCATATTTCACGGCGACAGGCATGGATGGTACGAGGATTATATCAGGTATGTGTGTTTCATCAACTGGGTGCATTTTATCAGTTGTGTTTTTTAAATCAACATATGCATATGTGTGGAGTGCGAATAGTGATTTGACTTCATGTAATTAACGTGGTACTTTTATTGCAAGTTCCATAAGGTAAGTTCAGTCTTGTACTTCATGTAGTAGGTGAAATTAATTGCAGTCTCCATCCATCTCGGCGTAGCCCACACACCTGCGTCTACAGTAACTGCATAGTGAAACATGATATTATTTTTATCTTTTTTCATGGTAACTGCGTGAGGTGGGATGTGGAAACCAGCCCATCATTTACGTACATAGATGTGGAAAACCGCCTAAGATCCGAAAAAGCAGTGGGGTGCGTTGCTAACACAGGGAGCGTGTGGAGTGCCGCACAGACAGGGTTTCGTGACATCGCGCCATTAAGGGGATATAAAGGAGATTTTGACTGCCTGTTCGTTATGCTTACCTTTTGTAAAGAACTATATAACACTGCTATTTAATTTTTTTAAAGACTGTCGATAAGGCCGTTGCTATTGGGAACTTCTCAGCAGCTTTTGTCATAAATTGAAAGTACTTTCTGCACGTGCTGAATCGAGCCCACCATACAACGGCCGTGCGCAGTGCCAGGAATTGGCAATGCAGTGAGGCGTGTGCGGAACGAGCCCGCGTGTCCTTGTCCACGGAAGGCGGGCCCCCGAATTAGCGTTTGGCGCGCGACGCCAGCCTCCCACGCGCGGGCTCATTCATAAGTGAGCGCGGGCCGAGTAGAGCAGACGCGTGGGCGACGGGCGGGAAGGGGGTCAGGGGGGGGGGCGTAGGAACGCGTAAGCCGAGCCGCGCCCACGTGGCGCCCGCAGCTGCTGCTGCTCTGCCTGCGCCGACACCTGACTGCAATTACACCACAGCTGGTCCGCGTGCTACGACACGAAATACCACTCCCTGACAAAAAGTGAAACAGACAGAAGACATAGTCGGATGCAAACGTAATTTGGTACTCGCTCACGCCATCGGCGGGTATGTAAACGATTAGAATTTCAGTCTTTGTGAAAGGTACATGGCAACCGTAGTGCATTAGTATTATTCGTGTTCAGTGTTGTTGTCAGCTCTGACAGCGGCATGACTAGCGTCAGATGCAGGGTGATCGCTGTGAAGAACACGGAAGTGCCGCGTACTTTCTGAGGTGTGTGGGGTTGATCTATTATTCTGTTATTCTGCGCAACGGATTAATCTGAGATGTACCCTTTACCCTGTGGCTCCTGCAAGATGCAGTTTCCACCCCCACACTACTACAGAAGTCAGACAGACGCTCCTAACGTTCTAACGAGAAATGCCAGAAAAACTTTCAGCAATAAATATCTTCTGGAGTAGTCCGCTGTAAGGAAATGATACAAAAATTCACAAAATTTCTTACGTAACTAGTGGCATACTTGGGTACTGGAGTAGTGCTAGTTAGTGTAAGAAAAACATGAAACTAACGAAAGTTATTATTTATTTTGCAAAAATTCTGAGAAATCACAATGACACTTTTAGTTATGAATTGAACAAGTTATATCCTGGTTCTTTTCGGAATGTGAAGTTACCTTTCAAGGATAGGATTCGCTAGTGAAATTTCTATACAAAGTTTAAGATGCTTGTTGCCTTGGCAGAATGGTTGAGAGGCACGCCTACTCAACTTGAATAATTATCCTTTAGAACAGGGCCGGCCAAACGCTGCACAGTGTGCAGACGTGCGGAAGTGCTGCACATGTGCGCACGTGTGCGACAGCGAGCGGACAGCGACATCTGTTATTAGACATGTGTCCTAAATGAACGGCGGCGGCTCCACTTCCCCGTTTATGTGGTACAAGCAAGAGCGCAACATACCCAGTCTCGTTTATCTCTGGTGACCGTAAGTTTAACAGAGAAGTACTGAGAAATGGCAGGTACTGTGAAAAAGCAAAGGACGGGAGATCTATGTTCTCAGTCGTTTAAAAATGACTGGGAACTGCAATTCTTTTTTGTAGCCGTTGGTGAAAACTCACCGTGTTTGCTGTGCCGCCGAATAATAGGCGGACAGCGTAAGTTTTCAATTGAAAGACACTACAATACATATCACAAAGACGAGTGTAGTGTACTCAACAGTGAAGAACGGCAAGCAAAATTAATTATCCTTAAGAAAATGGATGAGACACATCAACTCGACTTTACTGTACGTCAAAGTAACTAATACTTCTTGAACTCTTAGTTTCTTGTGTTACATTTATGTCTATTTTACTGTACGCTGTACAATGTACTGTTTTCAATTTTCCAGAATGACAACCACACTAAATCTTCACTGGGAGCAAGTTTTAAAATCGCATTAAGAATTGCACTATCTGGGAAACCCTTTTCCGAAGGGGAGTTTGTGAAAGAGTGTCTGATTGATGCTGCAAAACTTGTGTGTCCCACGAACGTTAGCAGGTTTCAAGAAATCAGTCTGTCCAAACAAACAGAGACGAGACGTATCAGTGCTATGGCCGGCGATGTGCACAGGCAGCTAATTAATAAGGCTAAAGATTTTGTTGCTTTCTCTGTTGCGCTCGATGAAGCAACAGATCTTACAGATACAGCCCAGGTTGTGATATACATACGAGGTGTCGATAACGCACTTTGTGTAACAGAGGACTTTTTGGACTTAGTACCTTTGAAAGGGACTACTACAGGTGCGCCGGCCGCTGTTGGCCGAGCGGTTCTGGCGCTACAGTCTGGAACCGCGCGACCGCTACGGTCGCAGGTTCGAATCCTGCCTCGGGCACGGATGTGTGTGTTGTACTTAGGTTTAAGTAGTTCTAAGTTCTAGGGGACTTATGACCTCAGCAGTTGAGTCCCATAGTGCTCAGAGCCATTTGAACTACAGGTGCGGACTTACTCCAAGCTGTGGAGCAAGCGATTGATGGTGTCGGTGTGGACTGGAATCGGTTAGTCTCAGTGACCACAGATGGAGCACCATCAATACAAGGCCATCAGAGAGGACTCATAGCACGGATGCGCCAAAACCTAGGGCGCACAGACGAGACGTTGTATGGAATTCACTGCATTCTGCATCGAGAGGCGCTTTGTGCAAAATCAGTAACGTTAGCAAACGTCATGCAAATTGTTGTGCGTACTGTAAACTATCTGAAGACACATGGGCTTACTCATCGCCAGTTTCGGCGGCTCTTGGAGGAATTAGGAGCGGAGTACGGCGACATACCTTACTATACCGAAGTACGCTGGCTCAGTCGAGGTAAAATGCTGAAAATAGTTTTTGATTTACGTTTGGTCATAGTAAAATTCTTACATGAGAAGGGAAAAAGTGAACCTATGTTGGAAGACCCTTGTTGGATATCAGACCTTGCATTTCTCGTAGACATTACGTCTCACATGAACAGCCTGAACGTCAGTTTGCAAGGTGAAAATAATTTAATTTCTGACATGTTGGAAAAAGTTAATGCCTTTGAAAGGAAGCTTGCGCTTTGGAAGAGCCAGCTATTGACATAAAACACTGCACATTTCCCGACTCTTGGACTGGTCCATGAAAGTGCTAGATTTCAAGAATACGTGTCAATAATTATAAAAGTTAAGGAACAATTTCGAGCACGATTTGCAGATGTTACGAGTTTGTCTCCTGTCATTCGCCTCTTTGCTCTCCCGTCCTCGTCGTCAGTTGAAGATGCTCCGAATGATCTACAGATGGAACTGATCGACCGACTGTGCAAAACAAGACTGAAGGACAAGTTCTTGGCAGTGCGAAGTACAAAAGAATTCTACGAAAATTTTTCACAACGAGAATTTCCACGCCTGCACCGAGAAGCCGCGAGAGTTATGTCCATGTTCGGGTCGACCTATGTTTGTGAAAGATTTTTCTCGGTGATGAAAATGAATAAATCAAGGTTTCGATCAAGCATAAGTGATGAAAATCTTCGCAACTGCCTGCGTTTGTCAATGAGCCGTGCTTTCGTGCCCGATATTAACTATATCATTTTTCATGACCAGTGATAAACGTGTTTGGCTTTATTCCTTTCATAATTAAAAATTATTGTTTACTAACTGTGCATTATTGCCTTATTCTGCTCCATGTTACATTGTTATCAGGAAAATTGGTCATTAAACCGATTGTTCCAATGTATACTTACATTTAGGGGTTTTTTTTTTGTGTGAAGGGCTACGCTTAGCTGAAGTCGATAAAACATAACATTCATCTAATTGTCGGTTATTATACAGATTTCAGACGGAACTGATGAAAGATATAGCAATAATGGGATTGAAATAACAAGTGATCATCGAGAGGTCTGCGGTTATCATTCTGTTCAGAAGTCAGTGAGACAGAAGTTATGTGGGTGTATCTGAGGGCACCGAGAATTAGTTATAGGAAACCTTGCATTAGTTTAATGTTATTTGAAATCATGAATAAGGTTCGCTGGAAGTCGCTAAGTGCTCTCTTTCTTAAATACTAGATCAAAAACATTACTCATATATACATGCCGTCAGTCAAGCTGCCTTCATAAAAACCCACGGTTGTTAACTGTATTACTTGTCTTACTGGGTTAAACTGTTAACATAAAAGTAGATGTCTCAGTGAGTAGACTGTGACAGTATTTTAAATGATTAATACACGAAATACCTTCCCATGGTTGGCTTGCAAGCTGTGGAAAGAGCACTAGAATTCGCCGGTACAGAGTATCCCAGCAAGTGGATAAAGCAACATCTGTGCGTAGACACATACACTACATGAACGCTGACGGCTGCGGCGTGCACGCTGTGACCCGGAAGCTGCACATGTGCAGGAGCACCGCACGCGTGCAGAATTTCTGGCCAGCCCTGCTTTAGAATGTTGCTAGGTACGGTCGAGGCTGTCGCGTGTGAAATGCAGTGAAGTGTACTGTTGTGGAGGAAATATGGGGCTCGCAATAGCTGTAGCGCACAATACCGTAAGCTGCGATGACTGCTGTCTGCGCCACTCGCTGCTGACAAATATAACTCTCGTTCTATCTGGATTGACCTTCGCCAATCAAACTCTCCCTATGCCTTGATGAAGTCAAGGATTCCTATTCGCCCCTAGTCTAACTATTGGCGTGGTACACGGGTCAGATAACAAGTCCACCGTGATGCCACTCAAAATTCGCTCGCAGGCGTTTAACTATAACTCTGTCCGTTCACACCGCACAATAAGTGTGTCGGCCAACACAGTGAACAACGCTTAATCGCAAGGACTCAATATAGAGTCGCCCTTTGATTCGCTCTTGACAGATGTGCTCTCCCAGTGAAGTACTGGGGAGAGACTTGTTCCTCGCTCTTTCGAGTACACATACGAGCGTGCACGCTCTCGTTACGTGTTCTCGCTCCAAGAGCGACAACAGAACAGTGCCTCTCCATGCCAGACATTAAGGGGTGTATCTTTCAGTCTCTTCCATTATTCCTTCAGCTCAAGGTGTCAGAAATATCGTCTGCCAATCAGCATTGCTCTTCTAAAACGGGAGAATGACGTTTCGTTTAAATCGACCAATCCGGAAGCTTGTAGATTTGGCGTTTGGCGTTTGCTGTCTCCCTGTGAAAATCTCCGAAACTGCATGCTATGTGTAAAGATTGCGTAGGCGGGCCGCTCCCACACAATGTAGCGGAATTTGCTTTTAAGCCGAACACGGGGTTGTTCCCCCCTTTCTACTCGGGCCCTCGCTGTCCGCTATGGGCGGTCACCGGCCGACATGGGCTGGGTCGTCCTCTGAAGGGTCTGGTGCCCTGTTGTGCAGCCTCTCTCCTGAACTAAAAGCCTCTGTGACCGTCGTGCCTCGAGTATTTCAACCACGGTGCGTTGACTTGTCAGTTGCATATCGTTTACATGAATTTATACAACATTGACTTTGTCTTATCGAGTTTGGGTTCGAATGAAGCCTCTTGATGCGCGGAATACGATTGTGAGGGCGGAACATGTAAGCAATAAAGGTCAGGAGACCGTGACGTCTTACAGCTTGTATGAGCCAGCGTTGCCAGCACCTGACAGAGTTGGAAAGGGGTCTCTTTCTGGGTCTCCATTTGGGCGACTGATCGAACAGCGCAATATCCAGACTTGTGGGACATTCGGATGTGACAGTGGCCCGATGTTGAACTGCGTGGGAACTTGATGGAAAGTATATCCGTCGTCAAGATTCTGCTCGACCGTGTTGTGCCAAAGTCCCTTCTTAACTCCTTCACATCTACGTCAACCATCTGGGAACAAGTAACGGACACCTTGCAACATTCTGTATCATCTTCCACCATTGGTTGCAGAGTAGCAGTAGCTACACTAGGAAATTACCGTCTCAAGCGTACGCTGCCGTTAACACCACAACACAAACAAATCCGCTAAATTTCGAATATCCCACGCCCGGGTTCCCGGGTTCGATTCCCGGCGGGGTCAGGGATTTTCTCTGCCTCGTGATGGCTGGGTGTTGTGTGCTGTCCTTAGGTTAGTTAGGTTTAAGTAGTTCTAAGTTCTAGGGGACTTATGACCACAGCAGTTGAGTCCCATAGTGCTCAGAGCCATTTGAACCAAATTTCGAATAAGCGATAAGTCACACAAATCTGAAGGCTGTTAATTCAACTAAATACTTAGGGATTACAATAACAATTAACCTAAATTGGAACGATCACATAGATAATGTTGTGGGTAGAGCAAATTAAGCCAGCCGTGGGGGCCGAGCGGTTCTAGGCGCTTCAGTCCGGAACTGCTACGGTCGCAGGTTCGAATCCTGCCTCGGGCATGGATGTGTGTGACGTCCTTAGGTTAGTTAGGTTTAAGTAGTTCTAAGTTCTAGGGGACTGATGACCTCAGATGTTAACTCTCATAGTGCTCAGAGCCATTGGGAGAGTTGAGGTGAGGTGTGGAGCTTTTCTTTGGCAGTGACATAACCTCAGAAGACTCCCATGCCACACAGCCACTTTAGTGTTCCAACGGCAGTCTCTTTAGTAGATCTGTTGCACCTTCTAAGTGTCCTGCCAATGAATCAGAGCCTTTAATTTGCGTAGATCGTATCCCTGGTTCGTTTTCTCTCTGGTTGCCGGACGCGTCTTCAGTTTTGAAATGTTTGCGAGGCGAGCGAGTATGCAACGGACAGTCACCGTGGGTGGGTGGGGGGGGTGGGGGGGGGGGGACGGGGAGGAAGGAAGTCGGTTGAGTGAAACGTGTGTTGTCAGGCGCCGGTGGTCGGTGTCTTTACCGATTTTTTCTGAGAGAACCGTTACAACTGGAACGACTTTGGTTATGTTTAGCTGACTACGGTGATCTGAAAGGGCACCTCTTTCCTGTTGTCAGGTCGTGTTGTGTGATCTAGTTTGGTGGCATTAAAGGGCTCTGTGTTCACTGCCCTTCCCTACGTGATTGTTACCAGACTTGTGAATTTGTGTTTTCCGGGACGTTTGGATCCACCTTTGTGTGGTCTGCATCGCTTATTGAAACTGTTTGAGTCTGCCCACCTCTGTGTTCGCTAAGAGCCCTATGTTGCCTTCCTGAAAAGTAACGGGTACGCCGACTGCGGTGATAGTTTTTATTGTTTGGTTTTAATAGTGTTTCTCCTCGCTAAATGACGTCTAACATTTGTACTGTCACTGTCTGTGTAAGCGGTGGGAATGTGACGTCGGTCGCTGGTGCTACTGGTCCTGTCATGAACATTTACGGCGCAATTTTAATTGCGTTTCATATTCTGGTCCGGCCAGATCTATTAGCATACCAGCTGCACGGCCGGAGAGCTTGAAATTTTCTGTATTGGCACCGTTGGGTGTTGTAAGGGTATATTTTGTTTAATAAAACCACGATTTCAACACGCAAGAGAAGTTCAAAATTTTTACTTAAAATCTACTTAAACTATGTTTGTAGCTTTGTTGTGTTAATATACTTATTCTTGGTTCTCGACAGTGTTTAAATTGTACTATTCTTGAAATTCTTAGTTTAATCTGTTAATCGTCATTTGCCGGCTGTTCTCGTACCTTATTCTGGATTGCTTGTTCAGGTAGCTGTTTGCTTAAAGTGTGTTAGTGTACTAACTGACCTATTGGTATTCCCAGGCATCTTCTTGTCGCATGACGTGTATTTTACGAGCGCCCAGATGTTGCCTGATGGGTCAGCTACAGTTTCGGCAATCTATGCGTGCAGTTGGCTCTACCTGACCATGACCGCACCGGAAGCATGTTACTGGATATCATTTAGGGTTCGCCGCTGCCGTTTCCCTGTATGAAGTAGTTCCAACGGAGGTGACTGCTGCTTCAGTTAAGTTTTTTCTTCTCTGATTCGCGTGGCCCTAAATCTTTCCAGGGTTTGAGTATTTTTGTCTTTTGGCTTGGATCCATTTTCGTGCCGTGCTCTTCCTGTACCAAGTTTTCCGTAGTCAGCCGAGCCATTTCCTGGCCCTTGCATCGCTTAAATTTGTCAGCTCTCTCAATGATGGCGTTAAATTTTGATTTGTAGTTTAAAACAATCCAGTTAGCTTGGACATTTAAATTTGTTTAAACATTTTGTCTCTTACTAAATTTGTTCCAGTCGTTGTTAATTTGATCTTCAAAAATTTTGCTTTAAATTTGTTAGGTCTCTTAAAAGCCGCGTTAAATCTTGGATTTGCAATTTAATACCATTGCGTCAGCCTGATATCATTTTGTTGTCGTTGTTAAATTGGTTAAGCCATGATGCTCCTTTGAATTCAAAGCATTCCACTCATTGTTCTAACACCTGCTGAATTCTAAAGGATTATTTCATTGTGTTTTACTATCGTTGTTGCTTTAAAAATTTAACAAATAAATGTGAATCTCTTGGAAAATAGTGAATGATATCATGACCTACTATGGTTTTCTGGAGCTCACCCAGCTCGATCAGGACAATGAGATCCTCTCTTACCTGTAACCAGACATTGTTCATGTGTCATGATTGCGATCATTGTAAAACACGTGTTACAACAGAATGAGATTTTCACTCTGCAGCGGAGCTTCTGTAAAGTTTGGAAGGTAGGAGACGAGGTACTGGCAGAAGTAAAGCTGTGAGTACCGGGCGTGAATCGTGCTTCGGTAGCTCAGTTGGTAGAGCACTTGCCCGCGAAAGGCAAAGGTCCCGAGTTCGAGTCTCGGTCGGGCACACAGTTTTAATCTGCCAGGAAGTTTCACCTGTTACAACAATTTCTTTATTCAGTATGTCATTTACTAATGACAAAGTAGGAAAAAAGTGAAAGACATCAGATGAATTCGTAGTTGCGAATAATGACTATCATCGGCTGTAGAATGGAATGACAGTGAAAATTTGTTCCGCACCGGGACTCTAACCCGAATTTCCCCACTTATCGCGAGTGGCCGCCTTACCATTCGGCTATCCGTGCACGACTCACGGCCAGACCAAGACGTATGGTTGACGACATATGGAGGTTTGGGTCTGGGAATAGCAGTGATAGTTAACAAACTGCTGGCTGTATCGGCGACGAATCTGGAGAAGATATGAAACAGGGAGAGAATAAGGAAAGATGTAGAAGACAGATAATGAAGAAAAGAGGAGAAGGATTGATATATCTTGTAAGCCTCCAACTTTTCTTTGAATGAACTGAGAACTTGAAAATCTGTGACTTCAGTAAGATGCCCTGAGAGTGTACCACCCCTTTTTATACAATATTTTAAACAAAAAAATGCTAATACCGTCTGATCACTGTTTTACAAACGTATTCAAGAGTAGGAAATGATTAAATTGCGCAACGAGAAGAAATGTGGGTATGATTCAATATTTGAGTGAATTTAAGATCACGATTACTTCTCGACGTTTAGTGACCTGATTTGGTCAATGTACGGATGATCTTCCTTACAGGCCGACCTCTTGCAGTGAGGTTGTAAAACTCACATAGAAAGCAGAAGAGCTTGAAACGTAACAGTCACGTCGAACGTAATCTGGGAAACTGCACACAATCTCGAAGTCTCAACAGCTCTGCTTACCTACTATATCGAGAGCTGTAAGGACATGCGAAGAATTGAAAAAGCTTGTCATGAATGCTGTTTTGAACAAGCTTCTGCTGACTGCAGTTTTGCTTCTTATTGAGTAATATCCCTGCTGAAGGCAGAATTCACTGAAACATTTGTACTCGAATTAAGTACAGGCACGAAAATAATAATAATAAGAAGAAGAAGAAAACACATGTTCACTTGAAATTTAGTGTAGATTTCACGTATGCTGAGGAACGAAAATAAATCGTAGGTGTTTTAGTGTGACTGGTGACTATTGTTAAGTTTGATCAAGGGAGAACCAAGTTTTCGTATTATACGAGGGCAGTTCAATAAGTAATGCAACACATTTTTTTTCTCGGCCAATTTTGGTTGAAAAAACCGGAAATTTCTTGTGGAATATTTTCAAACATTCCCGCTTCGTCTCGTATAGTTTCATTGACTTCCGACAGGTGGCAGCGCTGTACGGAGGTGCTAAAATGGCGTCTGTAACGGATATGCGTTGCAAACAACCGGCAGTGATCGAGTTTATTTTGGCGGAAAACCAGGGCATCTCAGATATTCATAGGCGCTTGCAGAATGTCTACGGTGATCTGGCAGTGGACAAAAGCACGGTGAGTCGTTGGGCAAAGCGTGTGTCATCATCGCCGCAAGGTCAAGCAAGACTGTCTGATCTCCCGCGTGCGGGCCGGCCATGCGCAGCTGTGACTCCTGCAATGGCGGAGCGTGCGAACACACTCGTTCGAGATGATCGACGGATCACCATCAAACAACTCAGTGCTCAACTTGACATCTCTGTTGGTAGTGATGTCACAATTGTTCACCAGTTGGGATATTCAAAGGTTTGTTCCCGCTGGGTCCCTCGTTGTCCAACCGAACACCATAAAGAGCAAAGGAGAACCATCTGTGCGGAATTGCTTGCTCGTCATGTGGCTGAGGGTGACAATTTCTTGTCAAAGATTGTTACAGGCGATGAAACATGGGTTCATCACTTCGAACGCGAAACAAAACGGCAATCAATGGAGTGGCGCCACACCCACTCCCCTACCAAGAAAAAGTTTAAAGCCATACCCTCAGCCGGTAAAGTCATGGTTACAGTCTTCTGGGACGCTGAAGGGGTTATTCTGTTCGATGTCCTTCCCCATGGTCAAACGATCAACTCTGAAGTGTATTGTGCTACTCTTCAGAAATTGAAGAAACGACTTCAGCGTGTTCGTAGGCGCAAAAATCAGAACGAACTTCTCCTTCTTCATGACAACGTAAGACCTCACACAAGTCTTCGCACCCGAGAGGAGCTCACAAAACTTCAGTGGACTGTTCTTCCTCATGCACCCTACAGCCCCGATCTCGCACCGTCGGATTTCCATATGTTTGGCCCAATGAAGGACGCAATCCGTGGGACGCACTACGCGGATGATGAAGAAGTTATTGATGCAGTACGACGTTGGCTCCGACACCGACCAGTGGAATGGTACCGTGCAGGCATACAGGCCCTCATTTCAAGGTGGTGTAAGGCCGTAGCATTGAATGGAGATTACGTTGAGAAATAGTGTTGTGTAGCTAAAATATTGGGGAATAACCTGGTGTATTTCAATGCTGAATAAAACAACCCCTGTTTCAGAAAAAAAAGTGTTGCATTACTTATTGAACTGCCCTCGTATAATAGGAATCAAACGTGGCCAAGGAAAATAGCTTCGGACAAAAAATCATTATTAAAAATCAGTTAAAAAATTACAAATAAAAGATTACACTCGTCTTGTAGTAGCCCACGATGTGTACAAGTCCGTAGTACATAAAAAAAAAGGAAATTTCTGTACAAATTAGTAACTCCTTACCACATTTGGACTAGTGAGAATGTGAAGGATGAACAGGTTAAATACTGGTACTGCCTCGTGAGCATGGAATACGAACTACTTCTTTGAGCAAAGGAATTTATGTCTGAACACTAGTAACGGTACATTCAAAGACCTGAACACGCTGTAAAGAAATTTTACACCAAGCTGCAAGTGCATGACCCCACCTCATCTTAATTCTCCTGCGTAAAGTGTTCCATAGGCGGTAAGCAGCCATGGAGTGCAGTAAAAAATGGAGTCGTCACACCTCCTTTTTATCGAGGAATTTTGATGCAACTGATCATATTACAACATATGTTTCTCCACCGATAAAAGAGGAGACACGGGACTGCCAGAAGCAGTCAAACGTTCCTTATAAAATAATCGGCAATGGATAATTTACACTCCGCATAAGGTTTCAACAAATTGCTATTGACTCATATCATAAAGAAATAAGAATGGCACTTATCAACATTTCTCTGTTATTTTGAAGTTAAACGAGTCGCTTCTAGAAAAAAGCATTTACCGTGACGAGCTCTGATTTCCTTCGCAAAAGCTCTCTCAGAGCGGGTTTCGTAGCCCCTGGGGTGTGTGCCAGTAGCTGACGTTTATCACCAGCCTTCGTGCGAACGTTGCCCAGAGACCCTATCGGACCGGAGGCACGCACAATGGCACTTCGAGGTCAAGGCACCTTTACAGCAGAAAAAGTCGATCATCGCCCCTCCAGGGTCTTTTTAAGCCTATGTCGCTTGGTTTAGTATCCAAAGCTTGATAAATTTATCTCTGTCGTGAAATCAGTTTCTGTACTACATCCAAATAATCAATAATGGCTCTCGCTATTTTTGTTTTCCTTTCCAATTTTTCTGCCCGACTTAAGGTATGGGGTGTTTGACAGGGCTAGACACTGGAGAACTGTCCACAGTCGAACGCACTAAGGTCTGTGTTTCACTAATCCTGTTCATATGTCACTCGGAAGAACAGTGTATGTCTTACTGACGAGATTGTCAGGTATTACGGCAGATCACTCACTCACTTCGCCGAGCGGTTTGGAGTATTATTTGTCCAGCGTGGTTCGTATCTATTATAGCTGCTCAGAAACACAGCGTCACGAGCAAACGGTATTAAATTTATCGAACCGTGATGAGTATTTGTACAGTGTAGTCTTGTATTTCTGCTGTTGTGAATAAAAAGAAGGGAAAGGATGAATCCTGACGCAGGCAGATGGCCTGCTGCAATATGGAAGGACAAGGATAAGGAAGGAAATCGCAGATAACATTGTTTAAAGTAAAAAAAAAAAAAAAAAAAAAAAAAGATGTGGGTGCATAGCACGGCTGGCTCGCAAGTCCCGCGGGTAGCCTCAGCCATCCTAACGCAAAATTCTGATTTGCCTCACGCTCGGTGGCACCTTCTCTTCGCGAACTGTTAAACGTGGATGATGGTAATGGATGTGTGTACACCGTCTGTCCAAACGTTCCGAAAGTTCCTGGCGTATAAGCAACATCAGCGCAGCAGTGACGGTGGCAGCTTGAACTAACAACTGTAAACAACAGATGCGCATTCGACCAGTCACTTGTGAGCATGCAGTGCTAAAATAAGAGACATGCGGCCATAGTGTGTCAGAGTTGTTGTGACGCAAACCGCAATGGAGTAAAACCCCTAAATCCAGTGTTCAAGACAGTCTCGAGATTGTTTCGAAGAAGAGAAAAGTGTGTTCGAAGTGTGTCCTGTACACTTTGGCTCCCGAGCGAAAACGATGTCTCGGAGACACCTTCTGCCAGCTGATTCAAATACAGTTCTTCTCTGGAAAACATCGTGACGGGTAACGAAAATTAGTATTGTGAATACGAACCTACCACAAAACGATAAAGTGCACAAAATCTAATGGAAGGTCAACGCTTTGACGGTATAGCTGTCATTCAAGCCAATATGATGCGCGAGTTGAATAACATCCCAAAAAGAAGTCTCTTCTAACTGATTCACATGGATGTACGAGCCTTCTGTGCGTTGTACTCAAGTGAAGGCATACCATGTAGAACACCTGAAGCACTAAGGACTGTGTCTTAAAATTACTCTGTTTTTTATTAATTCAATATCGAAACTTTTCGGATCGACGGTGTATAGTGCGGTGTCATGTTTGATTTGTATGACGAGAGAAAGGAGAGGGTGGAACGAGGAACCAGCACATACCGTATTCCTCTCGAATAGACCAAGTGGGCCACCTGGTTTAGCGTCCCCATCCGACTGACAGACCATCATCAACAGAGCCACACGGCTGCACTGCATGGAACACTGCTGTGGAATACAATCCAGGACATTAGCGCAAATACAATTCAGGACATTAGCGCAAAGTCTGGTCATCAGGAACATCATGCCACCAACTCTCCCCCCTTGACTACCAAGGTGGACAGGAAAAATTCCTTCTGCAACCAGGAATCAAACCAACTACTCCTAACCGTGAGTAGTGATACAAGGTGGGCGCCACACCACTCTCATGTTGCCAGATGTATCCAAGATGGCGTCGATGACGTCATCCAAGATGACGGGCTGGTAGACTTGGCAACAGTGCATGTCATCCAAGATGGAGGCCGTGAAGTCATCCAAAATGGCGAATTTTGGTGGGTTGGTTCAAATGGCTCTGAGCACTATGGGACTCAACTGCTTTGGTCATTAGTCCCCCAGAACTTAGAACTACTTAAACCTAACTAACCTAAGGACATCACACACATCCATGCCCGAGGCAGGATTCGAACCTGCGACCGTAGCAGTCGCACGGTTCCGGACTGCGCGCCTAGAACCGCGAGACCACCGCGGCCGGCAATTTTGGCGGGAAGATAGGTCAATTGAGCTACCTCCACTAACCTAACCCCCTCCCCTCCCTCAGAAAATGGTAGGAAATTCAAATTCCATCAGGACAATGCAACAAACGTCTACTAATCTAAGAAAATGGAGGAAAAATAGTCACTTGGGCTACCTCCACTAATTTAAGTCATCCAACTGCCACCTCCTCCTAGGGATTGGAGGGGAATTTGAATTTTGGCCGTAAACAAAGTCCACTTGGGCTATCTCTACTAACCTAAGAAAATGGCGGGAAAGTCTGAAAGTCTGAAGTCTGAGTTGGGTTGGGTTGTTTGGGGGAAGAGACCAAACTGCAAGGTCATCGGTCTCATCGGATTAGGGAAGGACGGGGAAGGAAGTCGGCCGTGCCCTTTCAAAGGAACCATCCCGGCATTTGCCTGGAGCGATTTAGACAAATCACGGAAAACCTAAATCAGGATGGCCGGACGCGGGATTGAACCGTCGTCCTCCCGAGTGCGACTCCAGTGTGCTAACCACTGCGCCACCTAAAATGGCGGGAAAAAATGGCACTTGGGCCACCTCCACTAACCTAAGTCACCTGACCGTCACTTCTTCTTAGGGATAGACGGAAAGTTTGAACTTTGGAGGGAAGATAGGTCAATTGGGTTATCTCTACTAACCCAAGAAAATGGCAGGAAGGAAAGGGCAGTTAGGCTACCTCCACTAACCTAAGTCATCTGACTGTCACCTGTTCCTAGGAAATGGTGGGAAGAGGACTCAACCTGTGCTGGACATAAGTCTTTATTTTGCAAGCATTATTTCTTTCAACAATTAGAAGCAGTAACACCATCAAGTTTAATCGTCATGGGGTCCAGGGTCTAACTGACCTATTACACAGTACTGCCACCAGAGGACTCTGCCATCCATTCTGTGATGTAATCCAGGATGGTGGGGGGAAAATGGAGTGAAACAGTGTGGTTGCTATGGCGTCTGGAGTTCAACTGACCTAGTACACAGTAGAGGCACAACAGGGTGCTGTCATCCATTCTGTGACGTAATCCAAGATGGTGGGGGGAGATGGTGGGAAACAGTGTGGTCGCCATGGGGTCCGGAGTTCAACTGACCTAGTAACCAGTTCCGCCACCAGATGGCGCTGTCGTCCATCCCGTGACATAATCCAAGATGGCTGTCACGAGGGTAAAATGACTGAGCCTGTGCTGGGCAGCTGGAGAGAGGAAATAGTGTACTTTATTTATTTTGGAACCATTTATTTAGGCATAGATTTTAGATAGTATATTTATCACACTGATACAAAACTCATGCTCTGACATGCTTGGAATCATACCACACAGCCCACAGACCTGTAAACTACTCGTAAATTACCCAAATAACACACTTCAGACACGCAAACAACTCCTAAATTACCGAAATAATTTCAGTACACAGCACACAGACATGCAAACTCCTCCTAAATAATGCAGTACACTGGTGTGCTGACATGAAATCAACTCATAAACTGTCCTAATATCGCACAGCACAACCTAGAGACCTGCCCACAAAATAAAGCAAAAGATACGAAAACAACATTCGCAGGCACTGCTCCGCTGCCCCCTGTCCACTGTACCACACAGGAGGCTACCACACAGGCTCCCAGAAGTTGGGATGCAACGTCAGCTGCCAAGCCACGCACTGGTGCCTGTTCGGGTCCCTCAAGCGTAAGGTGGTGGCATCTCTTTCATACTCGACACCTGAGAAATTCCTCTCGAAATACATGATCACCTAGGCACTGTTGCTGGCATGACCAGATGGAAGCGAACACCTGTTTACAGAGTGCAGACGCTATAAGGGCGCATGCATGTTGATGCCGCTGCAAGCCACCACTGGATGCAAGCCAGCACGAGCCATCGCTCTCACACCACTGCTACCTACAGCGAGCAGGTGAAAGTTGGTTTTATCTTGTGGCACAGCATATTGTGGATCTGCATCCCAACATCGCTCCGGATATAACGCACAGTGGATTCACACTCAAATGTAAGCTTGGGTCTACTGTGGGTCATGGGAGCCTCCTGCGACTCGTGGATCTACACAGGCATACAGAAAAATGAGCAAACGCTCTTCAAATGTGGAGGTGGCTGGATACAAGCGAGTACAATGCTATACTACACCTCCTAATCAGTGCACTTGAGCTAGGTGTTGGCAGATGTACTACATTTACAAGAAATTCTAGAACACAGAACGAGAGGCTATGTCATGATCGCATGGATGGAACTGACATAAAAAAATCTATAGAATTGCGAAAAATGATGGGGGGATAGCTATAAATTGACCAAATATACACCAAAATAAGGTGAAAGTGAGGAAGTACTTGCGTATCTTCTGGTTGGCACAGAGCAATTAGTACATGGGAACAAGTGTGCAGCGCCAAGAGGAATCCAAGAAAACGTCGATATGGAAGCGAAGGGAATCAGGGAAGCAGTCAATTTTTTTTTTTTTTTCATTGAGGCCGCATTATACTGTATGTCTATTGACATACCAGTGATACACGGGAGTTGACTACTGTATTTGACGCTTTTCAGGAAGACAGAGACCATCCACCTCTAAACTTACTTACATCTGCGTTAAAGGATGACAGAGAGTGCACGGGGCGATCGATTGGGATGTAGCTGTAACAGGCTACAATTTAATGGTAGTCTGATGATGCATTCTAGAGGAGGAGAAGTTGCTGCATGTGAATTTTTCCACTGTTCTGTCAGGATGCATCCATTTCATGTGTGATGAAATGTAACACATTCCTCTAAACAAACTATGTATAATTTATGCAATGTACTCCATCCTCCTGTCGCATGTTAAGTGTAAAATCGATACTTCAGTTTCATAACTAAGTTAGCGATAGGTGCTTGTGAGACAGTGCAATTCCCTGTGTATACATTTGCTTGACAGATATGCTGTTTACAGAGTTAGTGGCGGAATGACTTGTAATTATCACATGTCGGAGGCCGCTGCTAAGCGTTTATCTGTTTCCTTGTAAGAGGCATTCCCCTTTACTAACCATAATTTTATATAGGGCTGATGCAGGCATAATATAAATTCTGAAGCGTGATTGGATGAGAACAGTGGACGCTATACATCACTGGAAAGCTATATTGTGTATGTATCAGACAGAACCAATGTTTCAAGGAAGTAGTTTTTTCATTTTACGGTTCGATAACACAGTTTATCATAGAGAAATTGGCAAGAAGGATTTATGTCATGCGCTTTAAATATATTTCTTACATTGGAATATTAACAGCGTCACATTCCATATATCTGATAGGTCGGAAATGCAAGCGATCTGATATTATAGCCAGTTTTAAGTGCGGAACGTTCTAGCCTTAGGAGAGCATGTGTTTATGTTCTCCCTTACCAATATCTTCCAGGTACTGATCCTAGACTCTGGAGTAATACTTTAAAATTGATACCTTGGTTGATTTACGTAAAAATGCTTCGAACTCCATCCATCTGGAGCTCCATCACACATAAGAATCACCCATTTCTTGTTCTTCTTCACTGTCTGATATGACATCACAACACTTTCAAATCTCTTACTGTATAACGATAAGGAGTGCTAACCTCCTCGACATGGGCGCATCTCGAGAAATCTTCTTGTGGAATGCAGTGGGCTAATTCTGGTCGATTGTGGATTAAATCGGTAATGGTGCTGCAGGGTGGGAGCCGTCAGCTATCTGTGACAGATGAGTTTAATTGTAGAGGTCGTCAGTCACTTTCGGACAGCAGTTTGGAAACTCTCCACAACGCTGCCAAACTTTTCCAGTTTCCTGATGTTGTAACTGTCTTTTATTTAAAATCATCCAATGTGTGTGGCATGTTATGGTAGGCGTAGCAACACCATGATTTATACTGTGCGACGTCTATTTTTCTGTGAGAGGCAATGGATCAGAATGTGTTAATGTCAGTTTAGAACCTAACACGTACCTTGAAGTCGTAGTGGAAAAACGAAATGTGTGGCAGTGTACAAAGTGTGTTACAGCAGAAAAAAACAACGTTTCAAAGAACCACACAGGGTCACAGGGAGCGTCTCTTGCGACTTCAGTATAGTCTGTGGGATACGGTCATCCTCCTACAGTATAGGCGATGAAACTTTAGACTGGTCTGTGCAGTGGATCAACACCTGTATTTTTAATAGGATCGTCACATGTGCATGATGCCAGCATGGATGCGGTATTTGTTTTCTGTATATGGGAGTAGAGAGATGCGGTAAAAATCTTATCGAGTCCTCTATCGGATGAAGTTAGTGGAGCTTTTGTAGTTCGTAATTTTTCTCAGTTGGATGGAATAGAATAACGATGATAGAATGTTGAGGTGATAGACGTGAATGAGCCCTTAGGGACGTGGATCTATAGTACCTGCTTGTAGTTTGGAGAAGCACCACAATGCATTAGCAAAATCCACGTCCTTCCTCCAGTTCCAATACTGTATTTTATTTTACCTCGTGTTGCAGGAGCAGGCTTTGTTTCCGTCGAATGGTCAAAACATAGTTCTGTCACAGTAACTCCGCTTTGCCTGTTTCTACACGGGTTGCCGCAGATGGTAGATATAGTTTCCTCTGACCCCTACTCAGTTCCAACTTACATTGGAACGATCAAGTGCGCAAAGCTGTGCCGAGTCTGAGGGGGCAGTTGCAGGATGCATAGGGGCTACCTAAAACGAGGCGGGAATTTTACTGTAGCAGATAGGTTCGGGAAAGATGACTCATTTCGAGATATGAGAGTGCCAGAAATATGATTCATTAGTGACTGTAATCAGTAAAAGACTTCTCCATAGGATCCAACGCAGGTATGTGCTTCAACTTGGGGACTTAATTCCAAATCCATGACAGCATCTCTAGCTGATAGCGTAGCACTAGAGTCTGCAAAGCTAGTGTACATTTCTTACAACCTCAGTCAGCACAACATCTACTACTGTTTGTGATCCTTCTCAATCAACCATTGCCTATAGCCCACAGGATATTTCGGAGAACCTCTGACAGAATGCGTTGCAAATACTGGAGAAATACCTAGCGGCGGGGGCATGAGGGGGTTGCAAATAGCAGTGTCATACCACATTCCTTAGCCAAATCACTTTCGAAATTCAGCGATTTTATGTCAAGATTGCATGCTGGGCTACGTGTAACCAGACTGTTGGTCTGATAATATACACTGCTATGATTACCGTCTCGTATTTGTCTGGGAAAACCACGTGATCCATAGGTAATGCCATACGTAGATTTAAGAAGCCGATATAGCTTTTAAAATGGATACTTGTGTGAACATGTAGAACCAAGACCAATTGTGACACTAACATACAGTAGTTGTAGGGATCGGGTGTTTTAACATCTGGCAGTTTGTAAGACGATTAAACCTCTCTTTCTAAGACACAGTGGCAACACTCGCAAGAAAACCTTATGAGACATGTCCACCCATCGTTAATTTTTGGTAAGCATTATTTCATATCGCCAGCTATCAGTTATTGACGATGTATTATACTTAGTAGTAGAGGGTGCATGATAGGTTTGCCTTGAGCATCAGGCTTCTAAAGTATGTAGAGATAGCCCAAGTGGCCTTTCTTTACTGCCAAAATTCAAATTTCCCTCCAAACCCTAGGAGGAGGTGGCAGTCGGATGACTTAGGTTAGTGGAGGTAGCTCAAGTGACCTATTTTCTCGCCATTTTCTTAGGTTAGTAGAGGTTTGTTGCATTGTCTTAATGGAATTTGAACTTCTCGCCATATTCTGGTGGAGGGGAGGGGAGAGGGGTTAGGTTAGTGGGGGTAGACCAACCGTCAAAATCCGCCATCTTGGATAACGTCATCGCCGCCATTTGGGATACATCTGGCAACAATTTTGAGTTCCACTACTGTTATGTACCGGTGCACTGGCGTGACTTCAGAGTCACAATTATAGACGGAGCGCCCTAGGCAGGAGGCTTTTTGGTGCTCCATCAACCCCACCCCCCTCCACCACCACCACCACCACCACCACCACCAATCGTTTTGACTATGCGAAATCAGAATCTAAATTTAGCCAACCACTGAGAACAGCAATGACTCTCAGGTAGAACAGTTTATTTGTAGGGTCATCGAATGTTTCGTTTTCATTGTTTGCCTCTTTAACACACAGTTCTATCACATCGTCTGCACTTTCTCCTACACCCACGTGCATCATTTTCTTTTTCCTTTTATTGCCAGCCATTTTCGACAGGACAGCTTTACGGGACCTTAGTTCCTGTTTCGTATCTTCTAGACGAGAGTCGTACGTTACAGTGCGAACCAATTTCACTCACACGAATTTAGGATTGTTCTCATGCCTAACGCACTGCTCATTCATAGAGAGCTGTAGTATTCTATTTGTGTCTCCACTGTTTCGGTGCATTTCGATAGTTTTGCCCGTAGACACCATTTAAAGTTGTAGGTGTTCTGTACTTTCAGGTCTGCACTCAATATTTTTTCTATGTCGTGAAAACTGATGATGACCTTTAATAGTCTATCTGCTGCTGTTGTTACAATGAGCCCTACTTTACACTGAGGTGAAAAAGGTCATGCGATACGCACATATACAGGTGGGAGTAGTGTTGCCTTCACAATGTATAAAAGGTTAGTGCATTGGTGGAGCTGTCATTTGTACTTAGATGATTCACGTGAAAAGGCTTCCGACGTGATTGTGACCGAACAGTGGGAATTAATAGTCTTTGAACTGTAGTTGGAGCTCGACGTCCGGGACAATCTATTTCAGAAATCGTTAGGGAATTCAATAAGGCTGTGCAGAGAATATCAAATTTCAGGCATTCGCTCTCACCGTGGACAACGCAGTGGCCGACGGCCTTCACTTAACGACCGAGACCAGCGGTGCTGGGCAGCGAGTGTTGCCTGTGCTAACAGACAAGCAACACTGCGTGAAATAAACGCAAAAATCTATGTGGGACGTACGACGAGCTTATCTGTTAAGACAGTGAGGAAATTTGGTGTTAATGGGCTACAGGAGCAGATGACAGAGGTGCGCGCCTTTGGTAACAGCACTATATCGCTTGCAGCGCTTCTCCTGGGCTCGTGACCGTATCGGCTGAACACTGGACGACTGGAAAACTGCGGCCTAGCCAGGTGACTTCTGATTTCAGTTGTCATGAGCTGATGGTAGGGTTCGAGTGTGGCGCAGACCCCACGAAGCCACAGACCCTAGTTGGCAACAAGGCACTATGCAGGCTGGTGGTGGCTCCATAATGGTGTGGGGCGCTTTTACATGGATCATTGACTGGAAATTGCTATGTTCGGCTACTTGGAGAACATTGACAGCCATTCTTGGGCTTCATCCTCCCAAACAACGTTTAAATTTTTATGGATGACAATGCGCCACAATCAATATCTGATTAAGGTATCAACATAAAGCCAATAATTTTATAAATACGGTAACAGCCCGGGAGGAAAGGTGGTAGATGTGCAGTACTAATAAAAGCTGGCCTTAAGCACTTCAGACTGTACAACATTTCGCTGGCTCTTATATTATTTGCTTTGTTTTACTATTACTCGCGTAACAACTCATATATGAAATAAAATATGTTACTACGAAAAGAGCCCCGAAATACCTTTTAGTGATGCTGTGCCGTGACTTTCTTGGGATCATTAATTTTCAACAAAAAAAATATTATGTTCTTATTCTTCTGGATCTGGCTTTCTATTAAAGGAACATTTTTTCGTTACTGTAACTCACTATAAAGTTCAACATATCTTCCCTACTTTATAGTTATTGAAAAGGTTAATGAAAATTACTTTGTTATGAATACTGATGTTACAGTTCGCAATGATTGTTCAACATCAAAATTTTGCAGTGGATTTTTGTTAACAGTAAAACACCAATAAGTACCACGACTAGCACAAGAACATGAGACTATTATCGGAGAAAAAGACGTTTTTACTATAAGGTTCGCCAGACCAGAACTAAGCACAGCAAGATTTCTTTTATGTTATGAAGGTAAATTATCTTTTTTTTGTACTGTTAGTAATATATTATCAGCAGCCCGCGTCAACCTGCAAAACACATCATAAAATCTGCTGCTCTGCTCTGCAAGTCCGAAAGCTGAAAGAAATAATTTTATTTCACTATTACCTTCCCGCTTCTTTGCGGTATGATAGATTTCATTTAATGCAGTTTGAATGCGCCGCGGCAGCGGCTCGTTCGTTCGTAGCGCAGCTCTGCACCACGAATAATATTTAAATAACTGAAAATGTCTTAAAGGGATGGGATAATATACCAGGTAAGCTCATTACAAATCATAATGCAAGGTTTCACTAAGTAACTCTAATCGAAACATTCAAATAGATCAAATTATTACACACCTTCACAATGAGTACGTAATGGCGTACATCTCACAATCTTGACAAAAGAATGCTACGCTAGCGTACAATATACCGTCACAGGCTATCCTACTCACGTAACTCCAAGAAGACGACAGAGAAATTAATGTTCGTTCTGTATTATTTATACTAGTCACACATTCTCATCTTTGTTCGATATTTAATAAGTATCGTCTGTGGCGGTTTCAGTACTCGCCGACACAGATATTATCTAAAATAAATAAAAAAAACAGTACATAATTCCATACAAGACCAAAACATGACACACAATGTTTTCTCTTTATTACATAATATGTCTTTTGCTAAGAGACGTTACAAACACTACATAAACACAGGAAAAGGGCTGAATATTGAATGACTGTGTGTCCAAACCCACGTATCTGGTTCTTCCCGCAGCGGTTGATCTGCTGCTCTCTGCACTGCTTGCTATGATATGTCCTGTAATAACTAGTGTCTAGCAGGGAGAGAAGCCACTCACACCAACAATATCAAGTTGATCTGGTAGAATTCATTTATTCTGTTAAAAACTTGCACAGGGTGGGGCTGCACTGTTCACAACTAAAATTATTCCATAATGGACGTGATCAGTATTTGTACTCCAAGTACATGTCCGTTGTGACGTATAAGATTGCTGTCTAAATGATGACATCCAATGCAAAAACTTGGTGCGTAGAATACAAAATAATCACTGCTCAGTGGATGTTTTATCAGTCACAGATTGGCACAATTCTTCCAACAGTACTAAACAATTCAATAGCTCATAACATGAGGGTGTGCGTGACCGAATCGTGACACGGATCGTTCCACAAATGGAACATTGCAGACAGTTTGAGAGAATGGTTTGGCCACCCAGATCACCTGACATGAAACTTATTGAACATGCATGGGACATAATCGAGAGGTCAGTTCACGCATGAAATCCTACACCGGCAACACTTTCTCGGCTACGGACTGCTATAGAGGCAGCATGAACCACTATTTCTGCAGGAGCTTTCAACGACTTGTTGAGTCCATGCTATGTCGAGCTGCAGCACAATGCCGGCAAAAGTAGGTCCAACACGATGTTAGGAGCTATTCCATGACCTCTGTCACCTCTGGGTACATTTCCTTATCCGCTTCCTCTGGTACTTGCAAGCGTGTTTAATGTTGACCTTTCGTTTAGTCGTTGTGAGTGTACTCAAGCTACTAACTAAAATTAAGGGGGGTAGGACGTCAAACGGGCCGACTTGGAGCAGGAGAGGCACCACAGGACATTTTATTTTCTACTCTCTATACTTTTACAAATAAATTCATAAAACTTTGTCAGAATGACCAGGACGGATTCAGGATTCACACTCGTAGCAGTGGAAGTGCAAAAACATATCAAAATAAATTTTTTTAGATATGAAATTTCATCATTTTTTCACTTACTGGCCGGCCGGAGTGGCCGAGCCGTTCTAGGCGCTACAGTCTGGAACCGCGTGGCTGCTACGGTCGCAGGTTCGAATCCTGCCTCGGGCATGGATGTGTGTGAAGTCCTTAGGTTAGTTAGGTTTAAGTAGTTCTAAGTTCTAGGGGACTGATGACCTCAGATGTTGAGTCCCACAGTGCTCAGAGTCATTTGAGCCATTTTTCACTTACTGTTAGGTGCATTTGTTGCTATAGGTACATTTTTCTTCACAAGTAAGAGAGGTTCTTTGAGGAATTTTGCACAGCATACAAACCATTCTTACAGGATTCCAGAATGAGATTTTCACTCTGCAGCGGAGTGTGCGCTGATATGAAACTTCCTGGCAGATTAAAACTGTGTGCCGGACGAAGACTCGAACTCGGGACCTTTGCCTTTCGCGAGCAAGTGCTCTACCAACTAAGCTACCCAAGCACGACTCAAGCCCCGTCCTCACAGCCTTATTTCTGCTAGTACGTCGTCTCCTACCTTCCAAACTTTACAGAAGCTCTCCTGCGAACATTGCAGAACTAGCACTCCTGAAAGAAAGAAAATTAAGGGGACATGGCTTAGCCCCAGCCTGGGGGATGTTTCCAGAATGAGAGCACTTGCCGCGAATGGCAAAGGTCCCGAGTTCGAGTCTCGGTCCGGCGCACGGTTTTAATCTGCCAGGAAGTTTCATTCTTACAGGTGTATGAAACTCTAGAATTTTCCAAATCTATTAAAAACTGTGGTAAAAATTGAGATAATTAGCTACAAAATTTGATTTTTTTCTAAACATAAAGTTTAAAACGTAACAGCTCATTCATTTTTTCATAAATTAAATAGATTCTAGAGTTTCAGACACCTGTAAGTATGCTTTGTATGCTGTGCGAAATTCATCGAACAGCCTCTCTTACTTATGAAGCACTTGCCGCGAATGGCAAAGGTCCCGAGTTCGAGTCTCGGTCCGGCACACAATTTTAATCTGCCAGGAAGTTTCATTCTTACAGGTGTATGAAACTCTAGAATTTTCCAAATCTATTAAAAACTGTGGTAAAAATTGAGATAATTAGCTACAAAATTTGATTTTTTTCTAAACATAAAGTTTAAGACGTAACAGCTCATTCATTTTTTCATAAATTAAATAGATTCTAGAGTTTCAGACACCTGTAAGTATGCTTTGTATGTTGTGCGAAATTCATCGAACAGCCTCTCTTACTTATGAAGAAAAGTGTACCTATAGCAACAAATGCAGCCAATAGTAAGTGAAAAAATGATGAAATTTCACATGTAAAAGAAATTATTTTATGTTTTTGAACTTCCGCTGCTACGAGTGTGAATCCTGAATCCTTCCTGGTCATGTTGACAAAGTTTAATGAATTTACTTGTAAAAGTATAGACAGTGGAAATTAAAATCTCCTGTGGTGCCTATCCTGCTCCAAGTCGGCCCGTTTGCGACCTACCCCCCCCCCCCTTAAGGACAGGTTGTACAATTACAAATCTACGTCCATACTACGTGGCACAGGGGGTGTCCACGCATCTCCGCGAGCCCTGCAGTCCGCATTTCACGGGCATTCGGAGTGGTGGTGTCGGAGCGCCCTGCCCACCGCGAGGTGAGGCGAGGCCTCGGCGCTGCTGAGGGCAGAGTCGTGCTGAGCGGAACCCGGCGGTTTCACGGCCTGAGAGGCGCACTGCCGCAGACAACGGACGGCGCTGCGGAAGCGTTCAGGCGGCCCGCGCAGCCGCACCACCGGCCTATTGTCCGCCGCAGAGCCGGAGCGGAGGCGGGAGGCATCTCGGGGTTCCGAAGAACAGGTGCCGTGTCCTCAGGCCGGCGGGGACGGCAAAAAGCTGCCGCGCGCTTCTCACAGGTGATACGAATTTAATGGCGACCGCACAGGACATGTGCCGGGCGTGGGAAACCCGGGGTTCTCGTTTCTGTACTGTAAGACCAATCTCCGTCAGCGATGTTGTCCTGTTCTTTTATAAGGGTCACGTCGACAGTCGTGCCATTAGATACGGGAATAGCATCCCGCTGACTGTGCCGGAATTTACGATACGTGAACGAGCAAAAAATAAGACTCGCTAGCCAAGATCTTTTAACTCACGCAGAGCCGAATTTACGTACAGGCCAGGAAGATCTGGGGCTGTGGCACCGAGAAGGTAGGAGATACCGAAAGACTTCCATCGGTGATTGTGTTTTCAATAGACTATGTCATACACAATCAAATACACTGTCAAAAAAATCGCAACACCAAAAATAATTAGAGTAAACAAATTTTGGGAATACATTGGTCTAGGTAACATATTTAAATGATTAGCATTGCAAGTCAGAGGTTAATGTAAGCGTGAGATAAACAATTTCAAATGTGGACTAATGATATATTAGTAACCAGTGTAAAAGCCAGAATGTTGAATGCAAACACGCAAGCGTGCATGCAGTGGGCTGTACCGGTGCCGGATGTCAGTTTGTGAACTGGAGTTCCATGTCTGTCGCACATGGTCGGCCTGTATAGGGATCGTTAACGCTGTTTGTGGACAACATTGGAGTTACCATCAGATGATGTCCTATATGAGCTCCATCGCAGACAGATCTGGTGATCAAGCTGGCCAAGGTAACATGTCGACACTCTTTAGAGCATGTTGAGTAGCAAGAGCGGTATGTGGGCGAACGTTATCCTGGTGGAAAACACCACATGGAACACTGTTCACGAATGGCAGCATAACTTGTCAAATCACTAGATTGTACTCACATTTGCTGTCAGCGTGAGTGGAATAAAAACGAGATTACCCCTGCTGTCATACGAAATCACACATCAGACCGTAGCTCCACGTGTACATCCACTGTGTCTAGCATGCAGACAGGCTACTTGCAGGTCCTCAACTGGCCTCCTGATAAGCAGCACACGGCCATCACCAGCACCCAGGCAGAACCAGGTTTCAGCACCCTCGCTTGACACCACTAAAGTAGCAAATGACGGTGGGTAGGCGTCAGTGGAATGCATGCCACAGGGCTTCTGTCTCGGAGCTGTCTTTGGAGTAACCAATTCGCAACAGCTGTGTCACTGTGGTGCCAGCTGCTGCTCAAATTGCTGCTGCAGATGCAATACGATGCCACAGAGCAATACGCCGAACACGATGGTATTCCCTTTCGGTAGTGCCACGTGGCCGCCACGAGCCCTGTCTCGTGACACCGCTGCCACTAATCATGTACAGTGGCTACACTCATTCCAAGACTTTCTGCAGTATCACAGGAGAAACATCCAGCTTCTCATAGCCCTATTACACGACCTCGATCAAACTCTCTGAGGTGTTGAAGCCGGCCTCTGTGACCGAGCGGTTCTAGACGCTTCAGTCCGGAACCGCGCTGCTGCTACGGTCGGAGGTTCCAATCCTGCCTCGGGCATGGATGTGTGTGATGTCCTTAGGTTAGTTAGGTTTAAGTAGTTCTAAGTTCTAGGGGACTGCTGACCTCAGATGTTAAGTCCCATAGTGCTTATAGCCATTTGAACCATTTGAGGTGTTGATAATGCTGTCTTTGTCGCCTTAATGTCATTTTCAACCGACATTAACTCACCGCGTCCAGTCTCAAATGTAACTAACGCTCACGACAGTTACAGCGTGGATTTAAAGCAAATCTGATTCGCATGCTGACAATGGCGCTACTAGTGCCTCTCTTACGCGACGGACGCGGAACTGGAATAGACATCATCTTTTAGTCGAAGAAACGCGTCTACCAACTTATGTCGCAAAACTCCACCTCGGTGTTCTGATTTTCTTTATCCGACAGTGTAAGACTGTACGCAAATAACGAGAAAACTTGGAAGCCCAGCCAAAAGCCAGTGGCACTGTCGATAGCGTAGCATTCGGTTCATTGTTGAATTCAGTTGCAGGTTATCGCTGAAACATGCGGTTTTCCATTACACCGAATACAGTTTAACATGATTATTAAAACCGCTAAAAATAATCGCTCTCTGAAACAACTGATTTTCGGTTTTTTATGACTGTTAGTTTCATTATAAATTAAGTCCAAAAAGCTGCTTCTATTTTGAGATGTTTATTTAATCACGACAGGCCTGTTTCAGCACTATTGCCGTCATCAGGCGATCTGAAAGTAATGGTTTTATTATATACCATTTTCTACGGCAGATGGTAGCCTACTTGTCATATATGAGATTGACAACCATACATTTGTGGAATTCCTAACTTATTTGTAACATCGCTGGTTAGTCACTTAAGCGTTTTTCTTACGTCTTTTAAAGTTATTTTATGACGTAGCTTTCATAGACTATATTTGATGGAAGTTATAGCCTGAATTTTATTTGTTGTGTGTGACAATTTTTTGTTTGACATTAACCAACGATGTTATAAGTTTACATCAAAGCAGTTACTTATCGATTTCCCTTTGTTACCGTGTTGTTTATTTTTATCTGTGAATGTGTGATTGGTTTGGCTTAGCTTATGTCATAAAATAACTTAAAAAGACGTAAGAAAAACACTTAAGTGACAAACCAGCGATGTTATAGGTAAGTTAAGAATTCCATAAATGTATGGTTGTCAATCTCATATATGACAAGTAGGCTACCAACCGCCCTAGAAAATAGTATATAATAAAACCATTACTTACAGATCGCTTGATGATGGCAATAGTGCTGAAACAGGCCTGTTGTGATTAAATAAACATCTCAAAATAGAAGCAGCTTTTTGGACTTCATTCATAATGTCTTTACACGACTTATATCGAGCAGCGGGCCTATTGGAAACAAAATTACTGTTACTTTCATTAATAAATATAGACTTTGAACAAAGTCTGAGAGATCGATCTCACAGTCTTCAGCAAAGGTTGCGGAGCTGGAAGCAAATGTCGTAAGTTCATGACTGCCGTGGATCGTTACTTTTGGATGGTATTAATTTTTTACCTTCAAGCAACCACAAAATTAAGGGTTTAGTTGTTATCTCAAGTTTATAGCAAATCAATAAAAATTATGATTACATCAATAGAATTTACCTTCTCTTCCTAGGAACATTGTGGAAGTGTGCTCCTTATACGATGTCGCAAGTTTGTTTTGTCTAGTCCCGTTTTTAATCTTTTAAAGCAAATGGAGATTTGTGCTCTATTGCTACTGCTCTTCGTAAAATACCTCCAAACTGTAGTTGAATCGGCGTAAGTTGATCCCTGACAGTCGTAGAGGGCTGGGCGCGGCAGCTTCGCGGGCCTACGTCAATCAGTAACGTAACGCGATTTTGTAAACTTCTCTATGGCAGCGCTCATCGTTGTCGCAGCTCTGCAGGAGGCTACTGTTTTCGCCTGCACACGTTAGCGCTTCGTAGTTGAAAGCTGGCAACAGTACTACGAGCTGCCAGGGTTCTTCTTAGTCCGTGCCCGCAGCTCGTGGTCGTGCGGTAGCGTTCTCGCTTCCCACGCCCGGGTTCCCGGGTTCGATTCCCGGCGGGGTCAGGGATTTTCTCTGCCTCGTGATGGCTGGGTGTTGTGTGATGTCCTTGGGTTAGTTAGGTTTAAGTAGTTCTAAGTTCTAGGGGACTGATGACCATAGATGTTGAGTACCATAGTGCTCAGAGCCATTTTTTCTTAGGCCGTCTCGAGTATAGGGATGGTACCACCCTGCAATGCAGCTGATGTCCGACGATGACAGTGAGAAACTAACACGTAGACCAGGGGAGAGTAAGTCTTGTACACTGCACATACAAGCATACCATCCAATAGACCAAGCCACACGCCAACGGTTACTTTATAGGCTCACCACTTCTGCACCAGTTCTTATGTCATGCGTCTGTGTCGATGTTCTTATTGAAATAGCACTGATCACTTTGCCGGCTTGCTATAATAACACAATATTAAAAATCAACGGAGGTTTTACGAACAAACACGTTTTTAAAAACTTTTTTTAATAAAAAATGTTAGCACAGCTCTTATGGGAATTTGATATGCCAGTTTTTTACTCGGTTATCAGTAAAAATGAAAAACACCAGTTAAAACGGAGACCAAACAAATACCGAAAAATAGCGATTATTCAGAACTAAAATTTCAGTATCGATTTTAATCGGTCGGTTTTTCCCATTCCTAGTTGGAGGGCAATTAGTAATGTCACTCCTCGCAAACTACTGTGTAGTTGTGGCTCGCCTCGATTCTTGTAGAGCTTGCACCACGTAACGTTGGCACCGGCGCAAACACGCATTCTCGTCCTGAGCGAAGGGCGCGTCCGTCCCGTCGCTGCGAAGGCCAGCCGCCTCAGTTGACCGCCGCCTGTTCACCTGCACACTGCCCGAGTTCTCGCTGCTACCTCTATGCTACATATCGTGGTACCACTGTCTTCACCCACCAGAGGTGCAGGGAAAGTTCATCATGAGCAGGCACATGCGATCATTGAACTGTTGTCACAAGAGGAGAATGAGGAAGCAAAAATCTCATTAACCGCAAGCTTCTCCAGTTGTTCAATAAAGAGGAAAAAGAAGAAAGAGGAAACATATCAGATGGTACTTTCCAAGGCTCCATTATTTCTGAAAGACTCGGAAGATGGAGAAAATATACAGGGAGTAAATTTTTAGTTGACAAACCAGAATAATTCGACAAATAAGCTTCACACGAAAAAATGTGTAGAATCCAAAGTTGATTATTTTCGAGGGGGACATCTGCTGGCGCTAAAATTAGCCAGCCACTCCAGACCCTGGGGGTTGGGTTGGAGGCAACTTTAAAATTTCAAATGGGAACCCCCATTTTTGTAATTGCAGTATCAGATTCTACATAAAAAACTGCGTACATTTTGTCTTAAACATTTGTTTTAATTCTTGGTAGTTGGCGCAGTAATTCAAGAAAATCCATGTTCTCATTTTTGCCTGAAAAATGGTTACGGGTAAATAAAAAGTACTTATTTACTGCGTAAATTTTGATTCGCTAAAACTAATATTCTCCCTCTCTCCCCATAGGGTGGGGTTTCAAAGAGAGGAATTAGATTTTTACAAATGTTGACCACGAACCAAACAAAACTTATCCGAATCTGCGGAAAAATTTATGTGGGTGAACATTTGTAAAACTTCCTGGTGGAATGACTGGAATTGATCGGCTGTCGAACCCCCTTCGTCTAATAGGCGCGACTCACGCACGGGTGTTTACATCTTTGCACGGGTTTAGTGACATCTCTGAACAGCCAAAGGGACTGTGTGATACAATATCCATAGTCAACGTCTATCTTCAGGAGTTCTGGGAACCGGGGTGACTCAAAACTTTCTTATATATATATATATATATATTTATTTATTTATTTATTTATTTCTGGCAGTGTATATAAGTCATATTGCTGAGCAGGTTGTCAGGGAACTGACACAATTTGAACGTGATCCCTGTTCCCTATTTTACAAAAAAATGGTTCAAATGGCTTTGAGCACTATGGGACTTAACTTCTGAGGTCATCAGTTCCCTAGAACTTAGAACTACTTAAACCTAACTCACCTAAGGACATCACATACATCCATGCCCGAGGCAGGATTCGAACCTGCGACCGTAGCGGTCGCGCGATTCCAGACTGTAGCGCCTAGAACCGTTCTCCTATTTTACAATGTCAGTATTATAGTAACTGATGTTGCCTACCACGCAACATTTTTATTTATTTATTTATCTGTTTTTTCACGGTATTTGCTTCTGACAATTCAAAAAAATGTTCAAATGTGTGTGAAATCTTGTGGGACTTAACTGCTAAGGTCATCAGTCCCTAAGCTTACACACTACTTAACCTAAATTATCCTAAAACAAACACACACACCCATGCCCGAGGGAGGACTCGAACCTCCGCCGGGATCAGCCGCACAGTACATGACTGCAGCGCGTGAGACCGCTCGGCTGATCCCGCGCGGCCCTTCTGACAGTGCGTGATCGAATTTGTTTAGCTTTAGTTTATCCTTTGTTTATGCGACTATTTGTTTTTCGGTACTGTGGTAAGAAACTAGTGATCCTCAGCGTCTGTATTTATACAATTATTGGTCGTACTGAAATAATCCATAAAAAGATAACTTGCCGAATCGCTAGCTATAGCTTAAAAATTGTGCGACATACATCTATGTGCACAGAATACCGCTGTCGAACTGCACTTTCCCTACCATGCAAAGATCGTTGACGAAGGGCTCCCCACCACTACTCTTGACGTTACCCCCACCCAGCCCCAGCCTCTCTCCCCGCCACCACCACCTCTTTTGCGGCATTTTCTCAACTAACGGCCAAGTTATTTTGTGCACACTGTACAAAGTGACATTGTTTCGGTTATCAGCTGTCATCATTTCGTGTGGCGCCCATTATTCTTTTTCAAAATGCTGTCTATCCGTTGATATGAGGATCATGATGAATGCTATCTAAGTGCTCCACAGACGATAAAACGAAGTACTGAACTAAAAGCAGGAAGCTGCAACTACTTCAAGAGCATCGTTTATGGATCTTATAGTTTAGCAGATGTTCTTTGTACACCATAACTTTGGCCTCTCTTAACCGAAAATGAGGAATATTCTTCTTCTTTTTTGTTGCCTATATACCTATCCTTGCGGGGTTGGCAAGTTAATTTCTGCATTTGACAATGTTTGTGGTAGAAGGTGGCTGGACGCCCCTTGCTATCGCCACATCTTCCCTTTCCACCTCCATCTCCCTTCCCCAGGAAGGAATTTGTAATTCTTATACCTCGAACGTTAGTCCTTGCAAAATTGCACGATTGATTTGAATGTTTTGTAAATGTTTGCAAGTCGTGTAACTGAGGTGGTACGTGGATACCGTCCCAGTATCCATCTAGTCAGCTGAGAGAAACCGCCTAAACACCACATGCAGGCTGGCTGGCACAGCGGCCCACGTCATTAATGTTCTGGGCGGGTTCGATACCAGGCCGGCGTGCCGCCTCCAGTCCTGGAGTCGTGTCATCGGACGTATAAGACAAATGAAACTGCGAATATCTCGACGGAACGGAAATGAAGACGTACATTGGTTTTCGAGACTAGAGCGTCTAATCATGCGAGTTACGTTGCTGTCTGTAAGGGAATGGGAGTCGTGCCAGGAACTATCAAAATATTGGAAAGAGGTCTCGATGGTGATGGTTAGTGTTTATCGTCCCGTCGACAACGAGGTCATTAGAGACGGAGCTCATAAAGAGGTCTCGGTGTGGACTGTCGTGAATAGCAGAGAGTTGAATCACTGGAGAAAACGGTCTTCAGCTGCTATCAGAGAGGACCTCGACACCACGCACGGTCCTGTAAACAATGAACTGACTGGTTTAAGGAAGACTAGAAGATCGTAAATGCCATCTAAGCGACGGCGAACTTTCGCGCGGCGGCCGACAGCTGAGAGGGGCGGCCCGTGTTTGACCGCACAGTGAGGATGGCGCTGCGGTGCATCGCTGCTGCAGCTCGCCCGCCTGGCCGGGCGCTCTCGAGTCTGGTCGTGGAGGTGTGCAGACCGGGCTCTGGGCTGGCGTGGAGACGGTGGCGAATCCTGAGTCAAAACTTTTGGCGGAAGAAGCTGGACCAAACTTGTGGCCGATCTTGTCGCTCTCGTAAGGCGACGGTTTAGGTTTGGATGCTAGAGTTTATGAACCTTAGCTAGGACAATAAGTGAAGTTAGTGGACTGTGCAGCCAGTGTATGCTCGAAGTAATAATCGTATATGAGCGGTCTGGCAATAATCTTCAGAGTTCTGTTGGACTAATTTTTATACGAGGTTTCATTAATCAGTTTTGAGTAGCCTACGCGCTGTCGACAATTACTTGTCGTTCGGACAAGTCTTGGCGTGCGGGCATTTAAAAAAGTCTCCGTATATTCCATAGTTTTGAACTGCGTTGTTTGGCACTCTGAGTTTAGTCATGTTGTGGAGATTGTGTGATCTGAAGTGTCATTTCTGTTGCCCGATAAATTCTTGATAAATTTATGGGTTGGTTTTGGACCGAGTAGTGCCGTTCGATTGCTTTCCGCATTTATGT
This sequence comes from Schistocerca nitens, assembly GCF_023898315.1. Classification (NCBI taxonomy): domain Eukaryota; kingdom Metazoa; phylum Arthropoda; class Insecta; order Orthoptera; family Acrididae; genus Schistocerca; species Schistocerca nitens. The sequence goes on along the minus strand of NC_064614.1, from coordinate 762,343,538 downwards.
ATCGCAGCTTGAGCGATCTGTGTCCGTATTGTAAGCAGGCTGAGGAATCATGTTGCAACCTGATGCCAGAGGTATTCGAGCGTAACTGCCTGTGGCGAAAGGGTTACGATCGTTATTCAGTAGATTGAGTTATTATGAACTCCACAAAATTTGGGAGCGTTATTTCTTGTGTGGTAAATACGTGGCACGTGCCTAAGTGGTTATCTGGCCTGTTAACGGCAGTTAACGTACTTCTTGATTGTAAGTTGTTGTCTTGCTGATCTGTGGCATGTTGCAATCGGAGGAAGAGAAATTTGAGTGCAGTTTGATGTTAGACGTATTCGAGGGTAATCCTCTGTGACGAAGGAATTCCGATAGTTATTCAGTGGACTGTCTTATTACGAATTCAGCTCAATTTGGCAAGCGTCATTTGTGGTGAGGTGAACACTTGGTACGTACAGGTACCTAACAGGTTTCTTGGCCGATTAACGGTGGTTGATTTATTTTGATATTTCGCTTGCTTGTTGTGTTGTCAATGTGCGGCTGTGCTGTAAACAAGCAAGAGAACTTACGTTGAAAACTGACTTTAAATGTATTCGAGCGTAATGGTCTGAGCTGAAGGAATTATTATTATGAACTCAGCAAATTTTGGAAGTGTCATTCCCGTTACGTAGTAAATACATAATAATACCTGTGTTGTAATTGGACCGTTTAACCTCTCTTGTTTGGTTTTAAGCTGAATATTGTCGTCTTGTGGCCCCCCATCTGTAATGTGATCACACAACTACAGCATGATGAAAATTTAATGTCGAATGTATCACGGGAGAACCTCCTATGGGGAATCATCCTTATAGTTATTTAACTGACTTGTTTAATATGGGTGTGTTTTCTTGGGAAGGAACGATGTTGATTTCCAATAAAATAATAAATGTTTTTGTAAACCTTTGTGTTTGTTTCCCTCTCAACTCAGCACCACCTACGACCACTGGGAGCCTGTTGTCCCTACGCCGTCATAATGTCTTCCGTCGATAAAAATACAGAGAAGCATGAGTGCAGTTCATGTTCCCGTAATAGAATCACTTGGAGAGATGCAAGAGAGACGTGTTTAGACCATTGATTGTTGTGAGTCACGCAGTATTATTTTCTTGTTTCGAGTTCGCTGTCAACCGCAAATGTATAACGGTGGAAATGTTAAATGCCTAACTCCACTAATCTCCGTGACAAAAACGAATGACCTTGTTCCAACTTTATTCCGTCTCTCCTGTCGGTCGCTAATGGATGGACGATATGCTGCTCGTGTGTGTACTGGAGTTAATGCCGGGCGATCCGTCATTAATACAGGTCTCGACTGCGTGTCATTAGCGGCCCTTGTAAAGCATTTACGCTCGTTATAAAGTTCCTCCGCATATGTGAGCGAGCGCCGGGCCCGTGTTTCCGGCATGCGGGCCCGCGTGCTGATGGGGGTATCGAATCACGATTCAAATGAAGACGGAGGGGGACACCTGGTCGGAACTTCAGACGTCGTCATGACGTAGGACGAAATTATCCTAAAAGACCGCCGTATTCTAAGAGTAAACACAGCTATTAAACTGTCATTATCAGTAGCGAGCAACAAGACGAAGAAGAGGGGCGCCCCCCTAATTTCGTGTTATTTCTTTCGACAAAGTGGATCAGCAACTTGTGAAGTTGGCCGCTGTTTATGTTATGATCGCCGGTTAATAAATATTCATGGCTGGCGGGGCGGCCGGCCGGACTACATTAGCGGTGCGCCGGGCCGGCTACTGCGGCGCTCGTCTTTTTCGGGCGGACTTAATAACCGCGAGGTCCGCAGATAAGTCGGGCCCGGACACGGCAGACCGCCTCCCACTGCGTGGTCACCGCCGCCGCCGCCGCCGCCGCCGCTGCTGCTCGCCGCCCTAAATCACAGCCCGTGTCCCTGTAGTACCCGCCGAGATACTGCGGCTGAGCGCCCCACTCGGTGGCTCGGGGTGATTATTGTGCTGGAGTTTGGCCTATGGACTCTTGAGTACTACCAATATGGCTACCCAGCCACAAACAGCTAATCGCTGAGAATTAAATTTACTGTGTCTCTCGTCCTTTCTTCGCATTAGGATTGAATAATTACTCAAATTTTCGACGAATTTCTTCGTTGTCGTAGAGTTACGAAAGTCGGCTGTTGACATTGAGGATGTAGGAACTCGTCGAAACTGTGATATCGTCCAAAGTTCGCGGTGCCACACGACAGCTGTCAATGCACACTGACCCTACAGACATAAGGGTGTCTCGCCGAAACGAGGAATAGAAGAATGTGGAGAAGACACGGCCTCTCTCTCAGCACAGCAGCGCCCTTGCATAGAGGTCAATATCGAGCCGAGTCCGGAAGCGTTCTGCTCCAGTTCGTGACGTCAGCTGAAGCAGTCAGCACCATGAACTAGGACTAAAGAGTTATTCAGGTACATGACTGCGTGGCGTCTGTCCTTTTGGACATGTCCGAAACAATAGATACCATAATTGATTCGCCTCCATGGGCAACGAATCCACAATCTTTTGTGCGGATGCGTATTTCGTTCGACCTCTGGTGAGAATCTAAAATTGGTGAGCATGGAGGACCTGGGCGGGGACTGCGAATGGGTGGCGCTAGGTGGAAATTTGAGTTAGCTAGGCAGCGTGCCGAGATAGTCCACGCATTTGCGATGAACACTGGGTCCGGATCAGTGTGCGATTTGTGCTTTTACCAGTGGAGGGGGGATGTCTTAGGGGGTTAGTATAATTATATATATGTTACTTGCTTCGACCGTGGCGTTACCCATGGTTAAACAGTTATTTATAAATAGATGTTAATGCCGAAACTCACTATTCACGCGTATGCACTATCAGGAAAGCCATCCCTTGTTATATCTTTAAAAGTACATTATACGTAAAGCTTATTTACAAAATCATCTACATACAGGTATACGAGGGGAATTCAAAAAGTAAGGGCACATTTGTGAAAAGCTGTACTTACTCTGATGATAGAAAACTGAAAAATGCGTTTTTTTCTACGTAACCTCCCTGGACTTCAATGCAGTTTTCCCGACGTTTTACGAGTTTTTTTATTTCATCAGAAAATACGTTTTTAGGTTGCATCTGTAACCAATTTTGCACCGCAGAAATGACGTCTTCATCACTTTCAAATCTTCTTCCCTGTAGTACTTCCGTTAAGGGTCCAAACATGTGAAAATCGCTTGGAGCCAGGTCTGGACTGTATAGTGGGTGTTCCAGCACCTTTAATCTCAACTCCTTTATTGCGTCGGCTGTCCGTTTGGGAGAATGTGGGGGAGCGTTACCTTGCTGCAGGATGACACCTCTTCACAGTTTTCCACGACGTTTGGATCTGAATGCAGGTTTTAGTTTCGTACCCAACACATCACATCCACCATGCAATACAGAGCTGGCTCTAAGGCCTCGTTTACGCTGGGACGACGTCTTGCAACATTGTGGCGTGCTACGGAAATGTGGCGTGCGTCGTCTTGTCATTTAGTTCTAAATGTTTTGAAATGCTTAACTACTGCATAACACTTTTTCAAAATTAATAAGCAAACATATTAATAGTGTTAGTAGTAAGACTGTATTAAAAACTTTCAGTGTTCGGCTCCACAAATTTAAATTATATGTAAAGTTTTACTCCAGTGCGTGGGAAATAAACATCCCAGGTTGGGATGCATAAACTAAAACCAGAGGAGGGGATGGTCTCATGCAGAAGGGGGGAAATCCCCCCCCCCCCATCACCCCCTGCAAATCGCACACTGGTCCGGATGGCGCAGTGCTTAACGTAGCTGCTTAGTAAGCACAACTTCCCGCAACTATAGGTGGCCCTGCACCAAATTAAAGCAGGATAGCGGATTACCGCTACAGTATGCCACTGTCTACTTACCGTCGCTCGTCATGCACGTCACACAGGCGTTTCCAATTACGAACCCATGGTCCGCAGCATTATGGCGACGCTCGGCTATTTCGTTAGCACAGGAATGTTGTCAAAGTTCGATATGAATCCGTCATCCTCCCCAAGACCAGCGGAGGAATAGAGCTAGCAAACGCTTACGACAGTGCGGTGACCTTCTCCGTTAGTTCACATTTACGGTTATGGCATCGCTGCCACACCATCCTCACGAGCTTTCTGCTGGAATATTTAACGCCAGCTTCCCTCGAGTCCACGGTGACACTGCAAAACATCTCCGCACCATTCTTCTACCTTAAGCGGTTTTATTTGGAACTCAGCTACACACGCGGCCGTCTCCTGGCTCCATCCTTGACGACGGCGAAAGAGACCTAATGTGCCATGCTACGAAGATGGAAACCAAATGTGGTGGAAACGAAACATCCCAGCATGGAGTGGCGTGTCGTGTGGCGGTCAGAGCACACAGTCATACTCGACTGTCACGCCCAGCCCATTTGGTATGTGGCAGCCAACAGGAAACAGGTCACACAGGTACACCTACATAAATCCACATGTCGTAATCCCCAAACTGCTTGCCTTGGTTGCAGAGAGGCCGCGGCGATCTGGTACTTCGTGAAACAATTACTGGATTTTCTTCTGCGGGTAACATCGGAACACGTCACCGTGGTATCGATAGCTACGATACCACGGCGTAGGTACAAGTTCTTAGGTTGGCACTACGACACCGACATCGACGGCACCGCCCTCTAGCCGGCGCTGTGCAGCTTTACGAGCGCCGCTCCAGATTCAGCCCATTTGAATCCGAGTAGACGACCAAGAAACATTGTTTCTATTTCATAGCGGGCGAGCCACTACAGATTTTGCCCGTGTAAATTTGTGAGCTTTGATACATCCGGCTTCGCACCTACGTGCTCCTCAGTGCAAAGTTATGTATTCATATTCTTCCTATAGTAAATGTGATTTAAATTTAAACGCAGTACCGAAGCATTTCACCTTTTCCTGCTCCTACTCGCTTCCTACATTCGGCCTACTCTTCAGTTTACAGGAGCAGACCCAGGCGCCGCCTTCCAGGCGGGGTACAAAAGTCACCACTACCACTCTTCCTCATCTGGACGAAGCGTACTGTCAGGGGATCAACACCAACACCATCAAGCGGATCCGAAGCCTCGTGTCCGTTACTTATTCAGCGACGGCGCAAAGGTTGTACTTGCTTTCTGAAACCATGTGCAAGAACGCGATTATGCAATAGTTAGGAACACCAGACACAACATTTTTCGAACTATCTCTGGAGTACAATATAGAATCTGTCGTGCTACTAGGTCATCCACGGCGAAAGACGATGGACGTGTTGTAATGCCGACGACTATCGACAGAAAAACGGTGACCCACCAGGAGATACGAGAAGACACACTAGGATGATCAGTCAATGCGAGGACCCTGGTTGCTGCTGCTAGTCGAGTGAATGTTCATTTTCTTTCAATCGGAAGGCGGATCTCTCTTTTCTTTTCCATAAAGAAAAACAAAAAAACAGATAAATAAATAATTAAAATAAAACAAACATAAAAAGTAAAAAAAATGAATAAAAAGAATTAATAAATAAAATAAAATAAAATTCGTGCTTCTGGATAGTGTTTAGTTTGCTCTTTTCTTCCTGGACTGCCATCCATCTCCTTCAGTACGAAGGGGTCACTGTGTCCACTCTTCTCCCCCCACCCCACCCCCCCCAATCCCCCACCCTCACCACCGCCTCCCCGGACGCACTTCCAAACGAGCCTGCTTCTGCATAGCGTTTAGTCTGTTCTTTTGTTCTTTCTTCTCGAACCCTCCTTCCGAAATAAACAAAAACAAAAAAGGTGAGGAGGAGATCCCTGGTACCTGTCCCAATCAGGCACACATTTTCACTCGTCGCCGATGATTCCACATCAAGTCCTGATTCAGCTGATACCATTAGTTCCTACCCTGTCCACAATCATACAGAAGCGAGTGCTCACTTCTTATCGACACCTTTGTGTGGCGCTCTTCCGGTGAATCCAAGTCTGCTATAGAAATTTACTAAAAGAAAAATCTGCCAAAGTTTTGCATTCCTTGCTGCGACAAGGCAAAACAATCTTTCAGAGTTGAAAAGCGAGACCAAAAGCTAACAGCTCTCCTCCCGCCAAGTAACAACGCGTCACGCGGTCAGTCTAACTCACCCTTCTTCGACTGTAGCACAGCTGTGGACGCTTCCCGTACCTGCGGCAGACTGCCTCCCTTTTTCTTCTCCAGCCTCTTCCACGCTCTGCGTGGCCCGGAAAACCCAAAGATGCCATTTCCGCCACCAACCTAACGCACGTGGATTTCTCACAAGTAGCGCAAACTTCTTTGCCTACTTGACCACTACGAGATTTGGCTATTCTGTACAACTGCTGCTGAATCTATATGACCATCGCAGACTTTCTGCAGCAGACTACGCCACCGTCTAGCAAGGTAACACACAACCACATTCGTTCAATCACACCACTATGAGAGTTATGAGAAAAAAGAAACAAGGAAAAGAAAGAGAAAAGCAAGTGAAAATGGGCTACCGGACAAATGAAAGTAGGCTACAGGACCCTTTCAATATTTTTAATAGTTCATGTAACAAACTGAACTAACATTTCACATGTTGTAGTTCCAATGAGCCGTCTCCCAGAGTTGTAAAAATACTCGCGGCTATGACCGGACGAGTGTAGTCTCGTCTGGTCATAACAGAAAGATTTAGCGATGTTTTATCTGGCCGTCAGTCTAATGACTGGAGTGATGCGGCCCGCCACGAACTCCTCTCCTGCGCCACTCTCTTCATCTCAGAGCTGCTCTTGCACCCAACATCCTCAGTTATTCGGTGGATGCACACCGCCCGCCCACTGTAGGTCCACATGTGAATTCGACCAGTCAGTTGTGAGCAGGCAGTGTTCAGTAACGCACATGAGGCCGTAGTGTGTCAGCGTCGTTGTCTCACAAATTTCAATGGAGCAACATCTCTAAATCAAGTATTCAGGACGTTCCTCAGAATGTGCTAAAGAAGAGAAAAGTGTCGGCAAATTTTTTCCACACGCCTTGTATCCCGATCAAAAACAACGACTCGTGGACGCCTGCCGCGACTTTATTCAAAAACGGGGAAAACTCTTTCCTCTAAAAAAAATAAAAATATCTCCTAAAAATACTATTATATTCTCTTTATTTTTATTATCTTTACGAATAAATCATTTGTAAGGTATCATGTCACAAAATGTGCATGTAACACCTAAGATTAGAGAAAGAATATTAATTATAACGCACAGACAGTGTGTATTAGAAATGTCAAAGGAACTCTGTAGTAGCATTCAACTTTTTGAAAAGTGGAGGCGTGGACTTCCTTTTCCTGTTAACTTACTTCTAATCTTGTCTTCAGACCTGCAGGAGGTACGTGTTTTAGACTTTGTAAAATATCTGGTTTATCGAATAATAATTATCATACTAGCAGTTAATAGTGTCAGCATTTACTGCAGAAACCCTTGATCACTACATAATAATTTTATTTGATGACATATTATTTTTCAGATGAATGTGTCAGGAACTGTGCAAACATTGTTTGAAAGCAGAACGACCGATTCCTTATCGAGTCGTAGCATTTAAATATTGTCATTATCATATCGAACTTGCAGATCTGGTTCTAAGAAGTCAGGTTTAGTACTTATTACTGTACCATGTTTTACGTCAACTCGGTATTTTCACGGTCAGCAAGCTTTTAAACAATGACGATGTACAATAGCCACCAGGGCTTGACACACCGAAAGAGCATAACACGCCCCGATAGCCTGAAGGCCACGACGCTCTTAACGGAACTCAATCGACAGATGTAAAGGTAATATCAGGAGTACCACAGGGCAATGTGATAGGACCGTTGCTGTTCACAGTATACAGTATATAAATTATCTACTAGAAAGCGTTGGATGCTCTTTGAGGCTATTCGCAGATGATGCAGTTGGTCCATACCAAAGCAGCAACGCCAGAATCTAGTAAGAATTTGCAGAACGACCTGCAGAGAACCGATGAGTGGCTCTGGCAGTTGACCCTGAACGTAAATAAATGTAACATATTGCGCGTACGTAGGAAAAGAAATCCACTACTGTACAGCTACACTATTGATGACAAACAGCTGGAGACAGCGTCTGCCGTAAAATATCGAGGCGTAACTATCCAGAGCGACCTTAAGTGGAATGACCACATAAAACAGATAGTAGGAAAAGCAGACACCAGACTCAGATTCATCGGAAGAATCTTAACGAAAGAAGTGGCTCATAAGGAGCTTGTTCGTCCGATTCTTGAGTATTGTTCGTCTATCTGGGATCCCTATCAGGTAGGACTGACAGAGGAGATAGTGAAGGTCCAACGAAGAGCGGCGCGTTTCGTCACGGGATCGCTTAGCTGGGGAAAGCGTAACGGAGATGCTAAACAAACTCCACTGGCAGACGTTACAAGAGAGGCCTTGTGCATCACGGAAAGATTTACTATTAAAATTTCGGGACAGCACTTTTCAGGAGGAGTCGGACAACGTATTACTTTCCTCCATATACATCTCGCATATTGACCACGAGGAGAAAATTCGAGAAATTAGAGCCAATACAGAGTCTTACCGACAATCATTCTTCCCACCCACTATTCGCGACTGGAGCAGGACTGGGGGGATCAGATCGTGGTACCGAAAGTATCTTCCGCCACACACCATTAGGTGGCTTGCGGAGTATGATGTAGATGTAGATGAAGGTACAATGAAGGTGATTCAGGATAAATAATCTGACAGTTTTTTGATGTGTGTTGTAATACTACTTACATGTGCCATCACATTTGTCAGGGCCGGCCGGAGTGGCCGTGCGGTACTGGGCGCTACAGTCTGGAGCCGAGCGACCGCTACGGTCCCAGGTTCGAATCCTGCCTCGGGCATGGATGTGTGTGATGTCCTTAGGTTAGTTAGGTTTAATTAGTTATAAGTTCTAGGCGACTGATGACCTCAGAAGTTAAGTCGCATAGTGCTCAGAGCCATTTGAACCATTTTTGAACATTTACCAGGTGTCTTTCCCGAGGCATATATTTACTTATGCGCAGCTTACTTCCTGAAAGATTTAAATATTTATTTCGTTTTGCTATCTGCCAGGAAAGAAAGACAGATACCTCACAAAATTATCACAGGCGACGAGAATTAGTGTTATGAATACGAACCTACCACAAAACAACAAAATGCAGAGATTCACATGGGGGATTAACGTTTTAACGCCATAACGGCACTCAAGCCAGTACGACAGGCGAGTTGAACAATATCCCAAAAAAGAATATTTCTGACACTTCCACGTGAGTTGTAATCAAGATTGTGGGGACTATGTAGAGTCCCTAAAGCATTAAAGCCGCAATATTCGCAGTTCTCTATTTTTACTTATCCTATCTCGAAACTGTTACGCCGTAAAGTCAAGCGGCAGCACCCCAGTCGGAACGACAGTAAAGAGAATGCTGTGAGAAGAGATCAGCCAATAGCACGCTGACCGACTCCTTCCAGGACGACAACTCGGCAGCAGCTGCCCCTACGCGAAAAGCGCCGCGCCCTACTGGTGAGGGCCGGTTGGATAGCAGCGTCAACGTTAGTCACTTCGATAACAGTCCAGGACAGACTTTTATCAGTTAGAGATCACCAGTCACTGCAAAGACAGATTATATCATATGTCGCCAAAAAATGGTTCAAATGGTTCTGAGCACTATGGGACTCAACTGCTGTGGTCATTAGTCCCCTAGAACGTAGAACTACTTAAACCTAACTAACCTAAGGACATCACAAACATCCATGCCCGAGGCAGGATTCGAACCTGCGACCGTAGCAGTCGCACGGTTCCGGACTGCGCGCCTAGAACCGCGAGACCACCGCGGCCGGCTATCATATGTCGCCCTTTTGCTTGTGACACGTTAAGTATTGTAATTGTCTTTTCTAATAAAACTCATTAATACGAGTTGTTTGATTGTTTGTCTAGCGAATCGAGTATGCAGGATTCCTAGACACAACAGAAACTTTTTCAACAGACGGGGTATTCCAATCTGTGTCTTTACGTATAGTTTTTATTCTCTACAGTACCTTTCCTTGCTGTCTTAACGTATATCCTTTCATCCCGTCTTGTCTTCTTGTTACAGTTTTCCGCGTGTTCCTCTCTTCATCGACTCCGCAGAAAAACTTCAGTTCTCGTCTGTTCACCTAACGTTCAACATATTTCTGTTGAACCACGTTTCAACTGCTTCTTTTCCGGTGTCGTACACTGTCGACACTATGCCAAGCAAACACCGTCAAGAGGTTGGCAGTAACTCACGTGACTGCCCCACCACTCCGAGACCGGCTCGAAACACACCTTCTGCTGCACGCGGATTGTGTTACGACCAAGCCAAAAGAAGATGCCGCACCGTTGCCAGCCCAATCGGATAGTGGAGTTCACTCAATGCGTTCGTAGCCTACTAGTTAGCCTCTCATCTCCATTGTTATTATCTACAACGAACACGCTTGTGTTAAGGAACTGTTGGAATACAACTGGACCTGCTGGTCTGAAGTTACGTAAAGCAGACTTAAGCACATGTAACGTGTGCTTCTCTTTATTTTTTTTCGCTGTTTCAGCACCCAACAATTTTTTGACATCCATCCCCGGACTGACCCAATACCCACAGTCCACGATTCCCTTACAATGCCGTCTTCCAAATGTACATTCTTAGAAATTCCTTCCTCAAAATAAGGCCGATATTTGATTGCAGTGGACTTCTTTTCCCTAGGAATGCCATGTTTGTCTGTGATAGCCTACTTTTTACGTCTTCCTTGCTTCGTCCGTCAGATGCAGCAGAAAACCTTCACTTCGTCTCCTTGAGGCCCCCAAATTGTGTGTTAAATTTGTCACTAATCTCATTTCTGCCTCCCCTGCTTACTTTAGCCTTTCTTTGGTTTCCTCACAATCCATAGTGTGTGCTCAGCAGACTATTTATTCTCTTCAACAGGTCCTGCAGTTATTCCCCACTTACAATGACGACAGCAATGTCCTTATCAAATCTTATGATTATTCTTTCACCTTGAATTTGAATCCTACTCTTTAACCATTCTTTTATGTTGCTCATTGCTTTCTCGTAGTAAAGACTGAATGGTAATGGAGAAAAATCATACGATGAAATGTTGTAAATGTATATGATCACACTTCTGGTCATCAATTGTAAATGTATACAAGGTTTGGGAAGGGGGGTGGGGGAGGCGGTTGTTACATATGCCTCGTGACGACAGGATGCAGGAGGTCGAGCGATCTGGACTTGAGAGTGGGCATCCAGGGCTGGCGTTAAATGACAAAAAGGAAATTAGGTACAATAACGAGAATATATTTCCGGGTACGGTATGAAAGGGGCGCGCCTAGGGTCGGAAGTTACCAGGTTTAGGGCAGTCTAGGAGGTCGAACAATTAATTGAAATGGGCGACGGAAGGGGAAGCGGTTCATGTTAACTTACGTTCGTGAAAAGCAGAGCCAGAGGCTCTGCCTTCCATGAAGAAGTCTGCGCTCCTCGAAGTCTTCATTCCAAGAGAGAGAAGCAACTGTGTTCTGCACACACGTGATCGGTATCCCGCGCACGCTGTTGGCTAAAATCAATGGCGTGAATTCGATAGCAGTTTCAGCTAGAGACTCAGGGCGTCTCCTGACAGCAGCTTTAACTGGACAGAAGTGCCTCAGTTTTGAAAGACAGGCGATTTGTGTCACGTAGACAGGCGTGAATTGCTCTGGGAGAAAACTTGTAAAGATACCACTGGGCTTTTGAAATAAATTTCTGAAAAAAATACCCTAAAATATTCCTTGACTGGCTGCCATCCTGTGCAATATCAGGGTTGTGAGGAGGACATTGCAGTATTTCCCAACCAAATCGCTGAATCGCTGCCTTCGTCCGATTGGCAGTTTGGGGGCAGTCGTTATTATCAAACAGCACGATTGCTTCCGACAGCATTCCTAGGCGTTTTGAATTTATGGAGCGTCGAAAATTCTGCGACGTGTCTTCACAGCACTGTGCACTGATTGTGGTTCCACACTCGATAAGCAGAGTAAGCATCATCTTACACGAGAACGCCCACCTCCTCACTGCCGATCGGACGAAGGCTATGCTTCAGTGGTTTGGTTAGGAAACACTGAAATTTCCTCCGTACAGCCCGAGTCGTTCACCGTGTGATTTTCATATCTTTTCGACCTGAACAAAGACATTTGTCCGTGCGGTTCTAGGCGCTTCAGTCTCGAGCCGCGTGACAGCTGCGACCGCAGGTTCGAACCCTGCCTCGGGCATGGATGTGTGTGATGTCCTTAGGTTAGTTAGGTTTAAGTAGTTCTAAGTTCTAGGGGACTGATGACCATATATGTTAAGTACCATAGTGCTCAGAGCCATTTGAACCAAAGACATATGTGGACATTGATTACAAGATACCGTGTTTTGAAACGATCCCACACCGACTCTCCTACAATAGCTGTGGTAGTACACACTAAAGAACAGCACAGGTACATACACTAGTTATGTGGATTCTGGCCAGTAACAAGACAATTGCCCATCGCAGGTTGTGTTCGAAATGACTACGGCAGCGGCAATAAACGCTTCCAGTCTGGTGCGGAAGAACTGTTGGACACGTCTTAGCATTTCGTTGAAGATGTCCGAGCATGCTGCAGTAATACGTCATTGTATGTCATCGGGTGTAGTAGGTATGTCCTTGTAATATGGGTCTTCCAACTTTCCCCACAGAAAAAGAGTTCTCAGGCGTCAAATTGGGGAAACGGTCCGGCCAAGGTACAGGCCCTCTGCGTCCAATCCAACGATCTGGAAACAATTCGTGAAGACATGTTGTAGTAATTCGTGCACTTTGCGCAAGACAACCGTCATGTTGGTACCACAGATTCCTCCTAGTCTGCAGAGGAACGTCTTCTAGCATCCGTCGAAGGTGATCTCCTAGGAGGCTGCGATACTTGTGCGCGTTCATGTTCCGTCTGTGAAAAACAGACCTGTGAGCTGATGGTTTACAATCCCGACACCACACGCTTACACTCCATGGATGCTGACGTTCCACCTCATGAAGCCAACGGGGACTGTCAACAGACCAGTAGTGCATGTTTCGGTGGTTTGCCTGGCCATAATTGCTAAATGTGGATGCATCACTAAACAAGATACGTGATCCATCAGGAGTATACTGTCTTAATGCCCATGTACGGAAGTTAACACGGTTCTCATAACCATTTCCATGCAGCTCTTGATGGAGAGAGATGTGATACTGAAGGAACCTGTGTCGATGGAGAAGGCGTAGGATACTTGCCTGACTCATGTCACTTCCTCGTGCGATTGCGCGGCAGCTAACGTGCGGATCAGCTGCAACAGCAGCAGGAGCATTACTTTACCCCTCATCGGTCGTCATTTGTTTGTTTCTTTGGCTTTGTCTCTGTGTTGCACTACCACTTTCACGTAAGTGATTGAAGAGACTGATGAATAACTGCCCAGATGCTTGACGTCTATCTGGATATCTTGCCGCAACGAACTGCATTCTTTCTACAATCTCCATACACAATGAGCATGTCGGCTTTTTCTCCATTGGTGAATCCCATTGAGAACCAGCGACCTACTGCTTGGACTGCGCACTGTAAGTAAACATAACAACTTCGTACCTGGCAACTACGCAGGTTGAATGGCACAAAGAAGCGTCGGTGTGGAAACTTTTAAAAATTCGATATTTCGTAAAATACTCGCACTAGAATCCTGGAACAAACACCACTGACATTCTAATTCACCGTACTTTTAGTTTTTTTTCAAGCCAACAGGTGTTGTTCCATTAAAAAATGTATTTTAACACAAAAATACACTTTCTAAGTATTAAACAGCCGTCTCATGATAAACGTGTCAGTTCGAAACCAGTTATGGCGCTATTTACTTGAATAAATAGCAGTATTATTAGTGGCTGGTTGCTGTCTTCTTCTTTGTAAGAATCAACTTACATTAATTGTACTCAGCCATGGTCTCACTATGTCAGTTTTAGACAAAACAGCATTGAACCTATCTGTTTATTGGCTAGCAATAGGAACCTCTGACTACCAATCCATTCTGTGAAAACCACATCCCAATAGCACATGCCATTTTCAAAATATTTGCGGTGCACGTTTTAGGTGAGACACCATGTATATTACTCGTCTTTACCTACAGCTTACATCTATTTTCCTGAAACTTTCGATATTTCACCATTGCACATTGTCGCACATTTTCGTGACGTTGTCTTTCAACCACGTATCGCAAGACTGCATGTTGTGTCTGTTGTATTGACCTACCTCGATACTATTCTCGCCCACTGAAACCACCTGGTCGCATAGACCTGGTGTAGTATGTTATGATGTGCGCATATTTATTATCCAAACTCAATTGGTTTCGAGGCTCAAGCGTGGTACGGGTGTTGCTGCCGCTGAATGTTGTTGTTCTTTGTACTATATTTCGCATGTATATCCCCAGATCAACTACAAATGCATTCTTCCTACAATGCACCATGCGCGCAGTATGTAAACTTCGTTATTTACTGATGTTCCCGATGACTAGCATTGTAGTTCTACAGTTAGGTATGTTAAGATAGGACCTCTTGAAGAAATATAGGTATCCGTACTGTCGATCTATGTTCAGCAAAGTGGAGAAGCCGCAGAGGGCAGAGCACCGTCAGACAAGGTCTTGTCCGTACGGTAAGATTGTGCCGGTGGCGGTGCGAGGCGTCCCAAGGTCGCAGCCAATAAGAGACGCCGGAAGCCGGGTTCCGGCCTGGCCACGCCGCGATACACGTCACAAGCGCCGTCCTGGTGGGGCATGCGCCGTACCTTACCGTCCGGCTCAACAGTCACTAACCTCAAAACTCAGAGCGACTGGAAACCTGCAACCATACGAAATAAACAATATATAGCAGTGTAAATAAACTAAACAAGTCACTGAGATCTGTCTCTAGTTTATAGTTCAGCTCAGTTTCCAAAAGGCGAGTCACCATCAACAGATTCTCACATACACAACTCCTGTAGGTATATTTATTTTGTGGTCATTGCTTGGCCAGGGTTGGACCTATACGGTTCCATTGTATACTCCAAGTGTTCTTAACTTTACATACACTGCAAGCCAAAGAAACTGGTATAGGCATGGTATAGTTGTTAGATCGGTTACTGCTGCTACGGTGGTAGGTTATCAAGACTCAAGTGTCTTCGAACGTGCTGTCGTAGTCGGCGCACGAGCGATGGGACACGCATCTCCGAGGTAGCGATGAAGTGGGGATTTTCCCGTAGGATCGTTTCACGAGTGTACTGTGAATATCAGGAATCCGGTAAAACATTAAGTCTCCGACGTAGCTGCGGTCGGAAAAAGATCCTACAAGAATGGGAAGAACGACGACTGAAGGGAATCGTCCAAAGTGACAGAAGTGCAACCCTTCAGCAAATTGCTGCAGATTGCAATGCGGGGCCATCAAAAGTGTCAGCGTGCCAAACATCCAACGAAACATCATCGATGTGGGCTTTCGTAGCCGAAGGCCTACTCGTGTATCCCTGATGACTGCCCGGTACAGAGCTTTACGTCTCGCCTGGGCCTGCCAACATCGACATTGGACTGTTGATGACTGGAATCATATTGCCTGGTCGGACGAGTCTCGTTTCAAATTGTATCGAGCGAATCGACGTGAACGGCTATAGAGACAATCTCATGAATCCATGGACCATACATGGCAGCTGGGGACTGTTCACGCTGGTGGAGGCTCTGTAATGGTGTGGGTCGTGTGGAGTTGAAGTGATATGGGACCCCTCATGCATCTAGGTACGACTCTGGCAGGTAACACGTCTGATCACCTACAGCCATTCATGTCTATTGTGCATTCCGTCGGACTTGAGTAATTCCAGCAGGACAGTGCGACATTCCATACGTCCAGAAATGCTACGGAGTGGTTTCAGGAACACTCTTCTGAGTTAAAACACGTCCACAGGCCACCAAACTTCCTAGACATGAACATCATTGAGCGCATATGGAATGACTCGCAACGTGCTGTTCGGAAGAGATCTCCACCCCCTCGTACTCCTACGAATTTATGGACAGCCGAGCAGATTCATGGTGTCAGATCCCTCCAGCACTACTTCAGACATTACTCGAGTCCATGTCACATCGTGTTGCGCCTTTTCTGTGTGCTCGCGGGGATGGTTCAAATGGCTCTGAGCACTATGGGACTTAACATCTAAGGTCATCAGTCCCACAAACTTAGAACTACTTAATCCTAACTAACCTAAGGAAATCACACACATCCATGCCCGAGGCAGTATTCGAACCTGCGACCGTAGCAGCAGCGCGGTTCCGGACTGAAGCGCCTAGAACCGCTCGGTCACAGCGGCCGGCGCTCGTGGGGACCCTTTACGATATTAGGGAGGTGTACCAGTTTCCTTGGCTCTTCAGTGTATAAAAAACAAAAATTTCGATTGATATTTGTTTATTATTGTTCAGTACTGAAATATTACACGAGAAAAGTGAAATATCTCGCTGCCTCGTGTTGGAACATTGACGCTGGTGAAAGTAAATACATCGCCATCTTGTAAACCAATACATCTGTAGCCATTAAAGCGTGTCGATGCTTCCCTGGTCTATATCATGTCAAGACTGTCACGACAACTGACAGCTGACAACTGACCAGATGCCCCTTCCTCCATTTAGCTGAGGCTAATATTTCTATCCTAGTGGTTTGTGACGTCACTCTCATAATACGCTGGTCTGCAAGGCATAAGGAGGAAAGTAACCTGAAACTTAACCCTGGTGGGACTATTTAAATGATTGAGAATGTAGACAAAAGTCAGAGTACTAACAACATTTATTTTCCCAAAACAGACATAAATTATGCTAAACAAGTTATTGATTGAATACCGTAAACAACTAACAGGTGATTTAAGACTACACTGGACAAGGACCTGGGTTGCAGAGACAGTTTAACTAGTGGAGTGAGTCAAGTACTCTGGGCCTAAAGATGAGGATAACGCAATACGAATTGATCTGACGCTGAGCAGACTTTGATTGATCAAATATACTGAAGTTTCTCTACATAGGTGCAGCTGAGAGCAAGTGGTGATTGAGATCTGTACTCCCTGATAATGCCGGAGTGGTAGTGCGTTACCCTGTTTGCTTCGTGCGGCGATGTAACTTGTAACTGGCGAGATGTGTGCGGCGGAGGTGAGACGTGGAAGTGGCACCTGTGAATCGATCGCGGCCACGAAAGAAATGAAAAAATTTCCCGGTCTAGCGATCAGGCAGACGGATTGCAATTTACTTTCTACCAGAGCCCTGAAATCAACGTAGGTTTCAGTATGTGACACAACCGTTCGCTGGTCGTACCAAGGACCAATTTGGCTCACTTATACGACAGAGCGCACAAGGATACAAAACGTCAAGACTGGTAAACCAAACACGAATAAGTGTGCACTCGGCAAACGAGTAGTCCGAGACATTTGAAGTCACACTGTCGGTACAGTAAGAACTTCACCACAGGCTCCCCAGTCTAAACTACTAGCAAGTGAAGTCAGTCTCAGGACAGGTCCCAAGTACCAACCACACATGCCAGAGCTTCGACCAGAAGTGCTTACTAGACCCAAGTCTTTGCATCTCTCAAGAAGAAAATTCCGTTCCCGCGCAAAGTGCACAAACAACGCAGCCTTCACGCCATCTTGAGCCAATGACAGGGCGCTAAATCACCCCTCCCACACGACAGCACAAACTCATGTCGAACCAGGGCAAGACTTAAGAAACCTGCGTTTTTGAACAAAAGGAAACCGTCAAGTACTGCCTTCTTTTAAGTCTTGGCAGAGGGGGAAGATGATTTTTTCCGAAGATGTGTCTCTTCCCATGGCAACAAGCAAACAGATACAATCTCAAAGATCTTTTCTCTAAATCGCCTGTGCCATGGAGCTTGTTAGTCTCAGCTATGAAGTGTAATGAAGATTCTATCTCCAAAAGTTTCTCTGACGCTGGATTTTTCTTACACAACTGAGGCGGCCGGGCGAAGTGATTCACTGGTTTTTTTGCGCTATGGGCGAACACGAAAAGAGGTGAATTTTTATTACCTGTGGCTCTGCACACAATGCCCAGTTTACAGCTCCACTGTGTAGACGCATTCCTTCAGACCATCACCCCATCCCAGGTTTCTACTAGCGCCGTGGCTCTATTTCAGGGCTCTATTCGATCCTGACTTCATTTTTATGAAAGACAATGCTCTACTGCATAGAATACTGCAGATGAAGGAGCTCTTGGAATGAGAGAATATTCTGAGAATGAAGTGACCTGCCCGTTCCTCCGATTTAAATACCATCAAGAACTTGTGGAATGTTTTGGCGATACCTGCTGGCGTACGGCCACATACACCAATGATCATTCGGCAGCTGTCAACCACGCTGGTGGAGAGATAAACGCCCAGCCACCAGTACTCCTTCATAGCCTTATGACCAGCGTGGAAACACGCCTTCCGTGGAGATCACATGCCCTATTAAGAACGATGTCCAGCCTTCTGTAATGTCCAGGGGACCCTCACAAATCACGACGGCTTCAGTGTAATTATTATGTAAACTGAAGGAGAAGGGGTCAGAAAGGAAAGGCAGGAAAGGGATTACTGATGTCAGCTGCATCGGGACTTTATGCGGAATCTCCAGCGACGAGTGAAAATCAGTGCTGGACTGGGATTCGAACCTAGGACCTCCTGCTTACTAGGCATTTGCGTCAACCACCGTACCATCCGGACACAGTGTTTGTCGCAGCTGCGTGGACTAACTCGCCACGCCTCTCGGCCGACACACATCGGCAGCCAGCGCCACCTATCCCCGTCCATGTCCTCCATGCTCTCTACTTTGACGTTGCCGCAGGAGGTCGAACGTGAATACCCACCCGCACTGAAGGTCGTGGGTTCATTGGCCGTCGAAGAGAATCAGCTATATGAATGCGCGGTGTTCGTTGTTTCGGACATGTCCGAAAGAACAACCACCACGCATTCGTATAATTCAGTGTACTTATTGTGTTATATGTTGCTCTAATTGCGTATTTTTTTCAGTTCCCTTCTGCATTATACTCAGCTGTTCTTTCTATGTATAGTCCAACTTTCATCGAGCTACATTACTCTGCAGTGACACATCATGCGAAACTTACATTCTTCCCCGTTTTGTACTGGGGGGGGGGGGATAGAAGACACTAAAATCATAAAACAAAAATTAAAATTAATCAGAATGATGTTATCGTACTCATAGCAATACGATACTGAAACTGCATTCTGTCCACTCAAACTACATTGAGGTGACTAAAGTCGAGGGACGTGTCCTAATATCGTGCCGGACCTCCTTTTTCCTGGCATAGTGCAGCTACTCGACGTGGCATGGACTCAACAAGTCTTTGGAAGTCCGCTGCAGAAATACTGAATCATGTTGCCTCTATTGCCGTCCATAATTTTGAAAGTGTTGCCGGTGCAGGATTTTGTGCACGAACTGACCTCTCGATTATATCGCATAGACGTTCGACGGAATGGCCAAATGAATCACTCGAAATGTCCAAAATGTTCTTCAAACCAATCGCGAACAACTGTGGCCAACTGACATGGCTAATTATCATCCATAAGTATGCTGTCGTTGTTTGGGATGAAGTTCATAAATTGCTTCAGATGGTCTCCGCATAGCCGAATGTAACTATTTCCAGTCAATGATCGGTTCAGTTGGACCAGACAAATCAATCCATTCCATGTGGACACAGCCCACACCATTATGGAGCCACCACCAGCGTGCATAGTGCCTCATTGATAACTTGGCTCCATGGCTTCGTGGGGTCTGCGCCAGTACTAACACCAGCTCTTACCAACTGAAATCGGGACTCATGTGACCAGGCTACGGTTTTACTGTCGTATAGGGTACAACTGATGCTCACAAGCCCAGGAGATGCCCTATAGGCGACGTCGTATTGTTAGCAAAGGCACTCGTGTCGATCGTCTGCTGCCATAGCCTATTAACGCCAGATTTCACCATACTGTCCAGACGGATACGTTTGTACTTCCCACACTGATTTCTGCGGTTATGTCACGCAGTGTTGCTTGTGTGTTAGCACTGACAGATCTACGCAAACACCGCTGTTCTCGGTCGTTAAGTGAAGGCTGTCGGCCACTGCGTTGTCCTTGGTGAGATGTAATGTCTGGAATCTGGTATTCTCGGCACACTACTGACACTGTGGGTTCGGAATATTGAAATCTCTAACGATTTCCGTAATGAAATGTCCCATGCGTCTAGCTATAACTACTATTTCGTGTTCATAGTCTGTTAATTTCCGTCGTGCGGCCATAAGCAAGTCGGAAACCTTTTCACATGAATCACCATAGTGCAAATGACAGCTCTGCTAATGCATTGTTCTGTTCTTCCTTGTGTACGTGATACTACCGCCATCTGTATATGTGCATATCTCAGTCCGATCAATTTTGTCACCTCAGTGTATCAGAAGAGTATATTAATGCATTCTCTCTACACGTTCGATGAATGCATGTCCGAAAGGACGTCGCATGGAACTTTATAAACATTGTAAAATGCAGACGTCACGCTACAGTATCTCATGCCAAAGAAGGCAACCTCACGAGAAAAATAAATAATTCCCTCCCGGTGCGGGTATGGCGTAGTTGTGGGTGAACAATGGGAAGCTGACACTGGGACATTTGGAAGTTTGCTGAAACGTAAGCACACGATGGCTTGCCACGAGGCAACAAAACGGGGCGTGGAATATTTACGACGTACCGCTGTGCTATAAGGGTGGCGTGGATAATAACCAAAGCAGCCATGCTATTAAATGAATAGGCGATCCAGACCGTCACTACTGGTTGTCGCGCGTTATAGCTAGGGACAATCAGGTCGTTGTCCCACCACTGTCTATGGCTTCTTCAGACATGTATTAGGCCTGGAATCTCATTTAATGAAGTAGAAGTCTCTTCAGTGATAAGTTTGACCAGCGACGACATGTCTGGAGACGTTCCGGAGAGTGGTGAGATACCAATCTATCTGCAGCCCACCATACGGCCCAGCAAGAGGAAATGAAATTTCTATTCAAAGCAGGAGTCCTGTGGTTGTCATCCGCGACATCCTTACAGCACAGCGCTACGTCGACGATATTCTACGTCCAGTTTTGTTGCCCTTCATATTAAGCCATCCTGGCGTTACATTTCAGCAAGATAATGCCCGCCCGCATACAGCGAGAATTCCTGCTGCTTGCCTTCGTGCTTACCAAAACCTACCTTGGCCATCAGGGTCGTCGGATCTCTCCTCAGTTGAGAACATTTGGAACGTTATGGGCAAGCCCTTCAGCCAGCTGGGGATTTCGTCGACCTAACGCGCTCATTGGGCAGAATTTGGCAAGATATCCCTCAGGTGGACATGCAACAACTCCATCGATCAATGGTGGAAGAAACGTTACAAAAATGCTACCAAGTAGAAACTGCAGTCTGTCCGAATATGATAATAAGAGAGGGGCAGGATTCCTGGGCAGTGAAATTGCTAAAGGTACAAGAAGAGAGTGCAATAAAGAAGTGACCGAGCCAGAATTATACTTTCAACAGGTCGAGGAGCATTGGGTATACTCTACTTTTGACAAGGTGTTACTAGTGGCTAGTTGTTTCGAGCAGGGAAGCTTACGTCAGCAAAGAGGTTAGAATTAATCGCGAGTGGTTTGTTATTAAATGGAACACCGTGCGAGATAAAGGGGCCTAATTTCCATCCGCCCGCCACGATTTCAGGGATAACTCACCTGAATGTCTTACGACCTCGTCTGTATTGTCCAGAGGAGTCCATGGAAGTGCTACCCGGCACGGATTTAACCAGCTTAAATCAAACTCTAGGGCCGGAATTAACGTAGTCTACAAACACGCTGCTGAACCAGCAGGAGGAACGAGTCTCCTTGGAAACCTTAATGCAGCTTGTAAATTTTTATCGGGAATATTAGTATCGGAAAGAGACAGCATTGGTTATTGTCATATCAACCATCGCAGAAAAACTTGTTCTGCGGAGTTCCATGGTGTTTGAGTTAAGGAGCAGAGCAAGGGGCGCTGATAAAAAAGATAAAGTGATATGGATTAGAAAATCAACTGTCAGAATAATTCTTAAAAGGCGAAACAAGGCCAGAAGGGCTGGTCGCCAGAAACACTAGTGTAAAGGATAAAGAAGTCTGATCGACCCAAGGGACTGAGGGCAGTGTAGTTCATCATCGACAGCATTGGGTCAAAAAGCACGGCAGAGCGGAAGTGAATTGCAACATAACCAGCTGCAGGTAGGAAAGAGTTTCTGCATTGCGAAGCAAAACGTGGCCGACAGGCATTGCGAAGCAGAGCCAGCTGTGCGCTGTATATCAGCAGCCGACGCTGCAATACACTGGCGGAAGGACGGCAGCCTTTCCTCACTTGGCACCACAGGAGTGCTTAGAGACGTGCCTTAAGCCATAAACGAACATATTCTGGAGCGTACAGGTACTCAGCCATTCGTATACTAAAATATTCTGGTCTCAGTGCCAAAGCCTACACCACGAGTCTGTGACGCCTGGAATGACAACCTGGAACGTAGTATGGGACCGCTGTTCGACCATGGGATGGGACAGCCTGCCCTGAGTGATGAGAGCAGCCACTGCCGGGGCAGAGAGCCAGCTGCCGGGCTGGAGGAAGGTCACAGCCACCATCGCAGTATCGTCAGCTACACTGCCGCACTGTCAGCAACGCCAGACGTCTAGTGTTTCGCATGAGAAGCAACTGAACGCCTCCACCAAGCTGTTCCTCATGCACTATGGGCGAAGACTGGAATAAACATGTTAATTAAGCAAGTCTACTGTCATCCTGATGTCTCATTTCACTCTGCACGGGTGACAGTTCATGGTTCATCCAACACTATGAACCACTGGTCCTTTGAGACTTTGAAATAGCAAGAGGAGGTACGAGACAGCGTGTCCAACAAGAATTTGCCAAGACTTGTGAAGAGCATCCAAAACAAATGCAGATTAGGTCCTGCATTGCTGTTGGCTATGGTCATACACCTCACTGATCCATCGGTATCTTTGGGGTATTTCTATGGCATTCTTCTTCTTCTTTAAGTGTCTCGTCTTGAAGAACATTGGCTATCAGTAACATGATCTGCTATTTGCTTGAAGACTTTCTGAAGAGCGGTTCTGTGCTCAGTCCACACCACTGCCTTAAGTTCTTTTGCCACAATAATCTTTTACGTCCTGCAGCAGGTCTGCCCTCAATGTTTCCTTGATGTATTAGTTACAACAGGTTGTATATGTTGTTGCGCATTATACGGCCAAATTATGCGAGTTTTCTTCTCTTGATGGTACTGGAAATTTCCAAATCTTGGTTCATGCACTGTAGTACTGTAACATTCGTGATTGTCTGTTGATGGTATCCTTAATATCCTTCGATACGTCGACATTTTAGGTGCTTAGAGTTTGTTACCTACTGTAAGTAGGCTGTTTAGGTTTTTTTATTGGTAACGCCACCTCTGTATGAAAATCACCGGCTGTGCTGTGTGCAGTCTGTGGCTGCTTTGCATTGTTGTAATACTCGCCATTGTAGTGTTAGGCAGCTGGCTGTGAACAGCGCGTAGCGTTGCGCAGTTGGAGGTGAGCCGCCAGCAGTGGTGGATGTGGGGAGAGAGATGGCGGAGTTTTGAAATTTGTCATGAACTGCTATATTTATATATGATGATATCAAGGTAAATACATTGTTTGTTCTCTATTAATATCTTTCATTTGCTAACTATCCCTATCAGTAGTTAGTGCCTTCCTTAGTTTGAATCTTTTATTTAGCTGGCAGTAGTGGCGCTTGCTGTATTGCAATAGTGGGAGTAACCAAGATTTTTGTGAGGTAAGTGATTTGTGAAAAGTACAGGTTAATGTTAGTCAGGGCCGTTCTCTTGTAGAGATTATTGAAAGTCAGATTGCGTTGCGCTAAAAAAATACTGTGTGTCAGTTTAAGCACAGTCTTGTGTAGCTTGAGACCAATATGTTGAGAGGAAGGCATGGTAAAATTCTCCTTCACTGTGACAATCGTGAATGACCGATCGCATTCTTACAGCTGGTTCATTCTCTAAATAGCCACACATAAATTCTAATCTGTGTTCTAACGACCAGTTGGGAGGAAAACAATGAGAGAATTGATGGAGCCACGCTTGTGGATGAATGTCGTTGGCAGAATTCTTAAACGTTTTGAATTTACGTGTAGTAATGAACAGCTTATAGTCAAAATCATCGTGTCGGCGAGTCGCATATCGGTCATTGTTACGTCGTGTCGGCGGTTCCATTTCAAAATTCGGTGTGCTTTGCCAATTTCTTTCATAATTTCCGAATCGTCCTGTGTTATTATTTTGTGGTTGTTCCGTATTTCTATGTCCCTCTTCCCGTATTGGGGCGCGAGTGTCCTCTGAAATACGTAATTCTTGTATTACCTGTGTCAGCTGATCTTGTACTTCGCGGATTTCTCTTTTGTACTGTGTATTGATTTGATTTTGATTTCGTTTGAATTTTCTAATTTCTTCATACTCTTCAGTGTCAGTGAAGGCTACAGGTGTTGGGTCATTCAGATCATCATCTACCTTTGTAGATAAGTTAGTGAACTGATCTGAAAGTTCGGCTACTTTATCCGATAGTGTACTTATCTCCTCAGTGTGTTTTTCTGAACCAAGTTTCAGAGTATCTACTGTGTCCTTTAAGTTTTCCTGAGTTTTTGCAAGTTGCGTAACCGAATCGGTAGATGCAACTGAGTCAAATTTAGCTTGCAAGGTCTCATGATTTTCATGAACAATAGTTTGCAGTTCTTTTATGGCTGTTTCGTGATTCTGTAATGCATTTTCATGCCGCGAAAAAATAGGTTGAAAATGTTCACAAATTTGAGTTTTTACGTCATTACAGACCTTTTGACATTTCGATTCAATGTTATGTAACTCACTAGTTAAATCTTCACGTGTTTGTTCAAGTGTGGTGTCTAACTTTTGAAGCTTTTGCTGTGTTTGTCTCTGATTTTGTTCCATTGTGTCTAACTGTTGCTGTGTTTGTCTCTGGTGTTGTTCCATTGTGTCTAACTTTTGAAGATTTTGTTCCATTGTGTCTAACTTTTGAAGATTTTGTTCCATTGTGTCTAACTTTTGAAGATTTTGTTCCATTGTGTCTAACTTTTCAAGCTTTTGTCCCATTTGTTGCATTAATTGTAATAACAATGCACTGGTGTCTGAAACATGTTCCTCAGTGCTTTTCGGCAGTGAAGTTCCACCGGCAACATTCACATTTTGACAAGCAGAAAATGTGTCTTGACTTATTTGAGAAAACGGTGAGGACCCAAATCCTGAATCCACAGCATTTGCGAGATTGTTTCCTGTCATTTCGGGTTCCTGAGGCGAGCTGTCGCCGACCGATCGATCGATAATGCTTCCCTGTTCTCTAATTGTTTCACTGTCTACACCATTGTTTGCCGCCCGATCCATTTCCCTATGCACAATTACCAAATTACTACTTTGAACATTAGTTAATTCATTACTCGGTGGCGCTAACACACTGCTTTCGTCTTTACTGTCATTTCTCAGTTTACTCTGGAGCCTAGTATTACGTTTTTCACACGCCATTATTGTCACAGTATTTCACACGACAACACAGAAAAACACAATTTGAAGAGCAAAAATAAGAGAACACATTAACATAACACTGAAAATAATATCTAGTTAATTGCAGCTGCGAAATACTTGGTGCAAATCTACATGCATGCCACAACTGTTTTACTGTACAACAATGAAAGACTGCAACTACAAAGGAGATTTTCTCTACAATTACGCGCTAGCAATAAACAATAGTTACACTAATTACACAAACTACAAGAAAAAAATCAGAAGATTCCAGTGAGGTATCCTCGGCTAAGGGTCGACATATGAAACGTCCCCTTAGAACAATTACACAAGACTGTGCTTAAACTGACACACAGTATTTTTTTAGCGCAACGCAATCTGACTTTCAATAATCTCTACAAGAGAACGGCCCTGACTAACATTAACCTGTACTTTTCACAAATCACTTACCTCACAAAAAGCTTGGTTACTCCCGCTACTGCAATACAGCAAGCGCCACTACTGCCAGCTAAATAAAAGATTCAAACTAAGGAAGGCACTAACTACTGATAGGGATAGTTAGCAAATGAAAGATATTAATAGAGAACAAACAATGTATTTACCTTGATATCATCATATATAAATATAGCAGTTCATGACAAATTTCAAAACTCCGCCATCTCTCTCCCCACATCCACCACTGCTGGCGGCTCACCTCCAACTGCGCAACGCTACGCGCTGTTCACAGCCAGCTGCCTAACACTACAATGGCGAGTATTACAACAATGCAAAGCAGCCACAGACTGCACACAGCACAGCCGGTGATTTTCATACAGAGGTGGCGTTACCAATAAAAAAACCTAAACAGCCTACTTACACTACTACTGCAGTAAGTATCCATGATTCAGCTCCTCGTGGTAGGATACTAAACACGTAGCATCGATGTTGTTGTGTGTGACGTGTAATACTAGTCAGAACTTCCTTCACTTTTTGGTAAGAGCTTCTCTCATATTCAGTTCTGCAGTGAATTTCTTGACTGATATCCCTGGTATCTTTGATCTGGCACCCCAAGTATTTATTTGATGAAGCTCCTTCGGTCTTATCATTACAGCTCGATTTCTGCTGGAAGCCATTCATTTTGACTTCTTGACGTTAAACGTAGCACCATGGCGCGTAGTAGTTGTTGCAGAACTTATGTGCAAGCAAGACGGTGTCTTCAGCATGTCTGATATTATAATGGACTCCATTAACAACTAATCCTAAATATTAGCCATCAAGAGCATCTTAAAAAATCTTTTCAGAATAGATTTCCAAAAGTAATGGGGCTGAAAGCATCCCTAATGAAATCCTTCCGTAAATATCCTGCCTCTGCCAACCGATCATCGACATTCACAGCAGAACATTTGGTTCCAGGACAGCTTCCCAGCTGATCGGATACCACAACTTTCCAGCGCTCGTTAACCTAAGACATGCATCACTTTGTCATACTGAGCAGCGTCAAAAGCTTTTTCATACTTAATGATTGCAAAACTGACAGCTGTTGCCATCGCAGAATTGGGCGCTGATGACCACGCTGTTTAGCGCCCGAAAACCTCAAACCACACACACACACACACGCCATCGCACAATTCTGCAATGGGAGTGCCTTTCTGTTGCTGATTATGCACTGAGGAACATTATTTATGAATGGGAGAATTGCTTGATTCGAACCTTTCGTTGGAAACTGAGCTCAATCTCATATGGACGAGGGCAGCGGCAGAAATCTGCCGTGATGTACGCCGCGCGGTCTGAGGCGCCGTGTCACGGTCCGTGCGGCATCCCCCGTCGGAGGTTCGAGTCCTCTAACGGGCGCGCGCGCGTGTGTGTGTGTGTGTGTGTGTGTGTGTCTGTGTTGTCCTTAGCATATGTTAGTTTAAGTTAGATTAAGTAGTGCATAAGCTTAGGGACCGATGACGTCAGTAGTTTGGTCCCATAAGACCTTACCATAAACTAAAAACCTTGATGTACCTGAGACCCCTACAGGCATTCACCTAATGTTATAGAGAGAGACCAATCCAAACTTGGTCGTCGGAAGATGATTTTTAATACCTATTTTCGTGAATACATATCTAGAACAAAGTAACTGCTGTATCACGTCACTGAGAGCAGAATTTGTGCTCTGTTACCTAAATACTACCCACACATTGTCTTTATTTCCGTGTGGTTCTCTGACGCTTAACATATTCCTTCACAATACATTGGAACTGTAAGATTGTGTAACAAAGGCTATTTTTCCTTTTGATGTCGTTTTGCAGATAATGTTTACTTATCATACAAAGGTTAATTCGTTTCGGCTTCGTGCAAACATTGCAAAACTATGTAAGTAATGTGATGTCCTGAAGCTCGCTAATCACTTTAATTTTCGTACCTGTCTTCATGGACGAATTTTTCAATTGTTCACTGTTGACCTTTAAAATTGCTGGGTAAACATACTGCGCGTGGGCGATCTGTATGACTGGAAATGAAGAAACCACTTCGTACACTGCGATCAGACTACACACATATTTATTGTTCCGGGATGACCGTTTTTGAACAGTCTTGTGCTGCCATCATCTTATCTACGGGGACAACATTAAGAGAATGAAAGTGAGAGGGGGGAGGGGGGGGGTTCAAAAATGGTTCAAATGGCTCTGAGCACTATGGGATTTAACTGCTAAGGTCATCAGTCCCCTAGAACTTAGAACTACTTAAACCTAACTAACCTAAGGATATCACACACATCCATGCCCGAGGCAGGATTCGAACCTGCGACCTTAGCGGTCGCGCGGTTCCAGACTGAAGCGCCTAGAACCGCTCGGCCACACCGGCCGGCTGGGGGGGGGGGGTTAGGGGGGAGAGGGGTTGCAATTAATTTCAACTATTATGTAAAACATACACATTTACATATCTTTATAAAAACACATAGTCGATCAAATGCACACAGCTGATAACATTCTCGTGCCATCCTCGCAAATAGACGTCGGGCATGACGCTCCCAAGCTTGGCGCTCAGCACTACGCTACAGACGGAGTGTTAACACAGGGGCGGCAGGTCCCCTACATAGCTACCTATCTCGCCGTCGAAAGGCGTAAGTAGTACACTCTAAGTGACCATATGCCGTGGTCGCAAGCAATGGCTGGCGGCGCACCAGAAGTAAAGCTGGATTTTTCAAAATGGCCGCTATAACTATTAGGAATGCTAACTGACCATACATTTAAAATTATCATGGGCTTACGATCGATATAAAATCTGTAGTCACACACACGTATTAACTGTAGCACCACAAAGGCGGCATGCAATAAACGTCAAATTGGCATGAAGTATGTAGGCAGGAGTAACGTCATCAACATTCAGTATATAAAAAAAGATCATGCAGAGGGTTTCTCTTTCAGCAATCTCATTTTAATGTTCTTTGTTTGTAAGGTCGGGTTATGCCATGTGGAAAAAAGGAGATACGTCTACCAACATGTGTCACAGTTCAACACAGTGGCAGGATCGTAGCACATGGCGACTTAGGTCTGTCATTCCACGACACTGCTGCCGGGAACCAATTTTTTTCGCTGAGTCGTGCAGGATGGCGCAGCCACGCACGTACCTGAGGTCAGGAAACGGCCGTGTTAATGCGGTAACACCAGCAAAACAAGTATTCACACACACATCGCGACAACGTCTGTAGCAGCACGTCCTTCACTCTGGCATAGAGCTGAAGCAGTAGGGAATGACGTACCTCTAATCTCATCTAAGGTCAGCTCTTCGACTCGATGCCTAGATGAGTCAAAGCCTTTGTTGCCGCCTTAGTTGGCAGCTCTGTGTATTAAATTATGGACTCTGCACACTCCCCTATTACCTACTAACTTGATAACATTTTCTTTCATCCACACTTTATACGCCCAATAAGTAAAAATTCGTTATTTGCTATTATTGGTGATGTAATTTTAAAGACTAGCTCTTTATTCGCAGCATTCTACAGAAGACATACGCTGTTATTTGTAACCGGAAATTTTGTATCTTGTAGTTATTATTAGCTTTGTGTTTGTGAGTCAAGATAACAGAAAAAATTACAAATATGAAAGTTGAGAATCACCCACATGCCTTGCTCATACTGTGGCATCAAGCAGTCAGGCCTGCAAGATGAGTGGTCTGCCAAGCGAGTGGATTCATTCTTATTTATCGAGTAACATGAACTCTAGTACTCACACTGAAGTTACAAATTATCCTCCTGTATGAATAATACGCAACGGAAACACGCATCTGACTATTAGTAATTTACAGAACTCTGACTGTTCACTACGCACTGGCAATACCACATTTTCTTTCTTTTTTATTTAACGGCTTTTGTCAAAACGTGCCCATCGCACTGAATATGAGTGGCGCACACATTATAAATTCTGAATATCATGACAACATACAATTCGAAGGAAAAGGCCACCAATCTTTTTCTTTTCACTATCTTATTTATTCCGATAAATTCTACAACCTAAACACACAAATTCTATAACCTACAACAATAACACATGAGAAATTCCGCCCAGTGGGCATGGCTTTACATTGGTGATTCTCTATCCTATGGTCTCGTAATTATTTAACGCTACAGTGCACTTTCTGGATAGGATGGTGGATCTTTTATTATTTCTCACACTTCGACTCTCACAATCATCATCACGAAACTTTCCTCCAGACCGAGCAGTACAAAAGGAACACGCATAACCCACTAATCTTTTGAAACTACCTTGCTACTCTCCCATGCAAACCACACATACCCAAATTACATGACATACACCACACTACAACATGGAATACAATACAATAAATAGTCACAACACTATCACTTTCAGCTCTCCCACTTCAATTAGTATTTATCCCAGTTTCACACGACACTGCCCCACTTTGTAATTCTACTTTCCTACTATGAACTCTGGAGATATATGCACGTCTTCCTGTGCAATGCAAGCCAAGTGGCGTTGCTGGATAGACAGCCGACTCACCTCGCTTCTCTCTCAGAGTTTGAATCTAGCGTCACACGGAATCATATCACACAAAGTAATATTAAGAACATATTCATCACACACGCGAGTCCTCAACTGATACCATGGACGAGTACTTCTCTTTATCCTTTGTCTCATACACAGATTGAGACTCACACAGTACTCACCACGTGGAAGTACTCGTCTCTAATTTCAAGTCCTGCACACGCCATTTCTTAAATATTACACTTATGGTACACACGCTATTTCTTAAATATTTCAACTTATTGTACACACGTTAGTAATTCAGCTTAACTTAAGCACACGGAAGTATTTCAACTTATTGCTACACGTGGTTTCATTGTGACCGTTGGTCACTTCCGAAGATTACTACAATCCCATTAATATTACCTGCCTGACATTTAATTCTCCCCACAAAAGTTCCTGAAATAGAGAAATTATTATTTCAAATTACTCTTAAATATTCCACATGTATACCATGTCTCCACTCTTTTGTCTTTACGGAGCACAACTAAAACAGGTCTTAACAGCACAAGATCCAGCGGCAGAGTGCTGAAACATGGCCGTTCTTCAGGTCCTCTTGCACCTCTGCTGAAGTGGGGGAGCACCTTGCTACCGTATTGGTCAGCCACATTTCAGGCGCTCAAAGCTCAGGTAAATTTCATCTCTTTGGTCCCACCAAAGGTGGCCAAAGGATCGTCTCAAAGATGATGATATATTCACATTCACTATCTGTGGTTAGCAGACGACCATACATTCATTCACTTCACAGATCTCACCAAACTGGCTATAGGGATTTACTTTGTGGGAGTGCACATGTGATCAATTAAATAAATAAATTGTCATTCTTTCCCACACTGGTATCCGGCTTCGCTGTATTAATTGAAATTGAGTTATTTTACAAAAAAAATGTGTTGTTCTGACAAAAATAATGAAGTATGTTGTACCTATTTTCAATGTCGGGCGGTACTGTACCCTTTCAAACTAATTAATAATAAATCTTCGACGATCGATAATCTACGTTCGACAGGATCATCGTGTCTGTCTTCCCGAATGCACGTGACGTGACGTCACCGAAGAGACGACAGGGAGGGCCCTGTACGCCGCCTGAAAGGCAGCTGTGTCGTCTCTGGCCCTGCGCTCAGGCGATCACTGATATATTCATATACTGATGGCTGCTTTAATGAGCGGCACTGAGTGTGTACTCTTAGGGGCCTGGCGCGCGTCCTCAATTGCCCAGCTGTTCTCAGCTCTACGATCACCTCTGTTCAAATGAATTATCCGGCCTTTACTAGTTAGAAATAATTCAGAAATTCGTTTACACTAATGGACCCTAAAAAGCAATAGGTTTCGATAAGATAGTCCACTGTTAACAGACTCACGAACCATCTAGTAGTCTGTTCCTCAGTTCATAAAATCAAAAATTATTCTAGGCTCAACAATTTTATTTTTCAGTGCGTAACGTCAACAAATTTTCCATAATCAACAGTTTTATGTCTCTAATATTGAAGAACGGAAGGACATGATCTTGCGCTATTCACTTCATGTTACCCTGCTAATAAAATCTTGGGCACTAATGCCAAGAACAGAGAGAGCATAATACCGTATCTGATGCCCGAAAAATTGCATGACAAGGGATTACTTAACAATAACCAATTTTCAAACTACCGTGCCAACAACATATGGCTGTAAGGAAACCAAAGACATACACTAAGAAATAATTGATACGACATTAGGTTCATCCAGGCGCCTCACGTGATTGGTAATTACGTGGGATGCACTCTGTGAGGCGGAGCAAGAATTGTATTGACAATAATTTCCATTCCTGTGAAAAGAGGGAGGCTAGAAGAGCACTTGATAGTGACTAAACACAGATCTCCTCACCTGTGCATCGGACATGTGCTCTGTAGATTTCCGTCTTTCCTTTTGATTCGTTAGTCCATTTCAGCATTGCTTCGTAGTACTACAACTCGTTATTTGAAATATTCACTAGGTTTCAGAAGAGTATCACAAGTATTGTGAGGGGGGTACAGCCAGCCAGTGGCGTAACTCGTGTGCCTGGCGGTCAGGGCAAACTTCGGCTTTGTGCATCCCTCCGGGTGCCCTCCTCCCACCCACCTTGCCAGTATCAGCCCACAGCTGATCTATTTATTGAATCAACACGAATTTACAATGAAGTAAAAGATATAAAATCAAATAATTCCTTTTGTGTCACACAATCGAAAAGAACGACTACTGACTGTCCGAAGTTGCACTGCTTGCGACAATAAAGCGATTCCTTTATCATATTATCATTGTGGATCAATGTGAACTCGTAACACAAAACAACAAACGCGAAATATACTCTCCCTACTCTTTCGTTGCGTTACTTCACTTGGCATAACTTGAAACCTAAAACCAGAAACAAGCGTCTCAGTACCAGTGCGAGGTAGTCTCATTGATCCCTTGCTCGACGCGTACAATCCGAATCTCCTCATGATTCCCTTTCGTAAATCGCCACCCTTTGCCTGTTTTAGAGATCTACAGTACTTCTTTTTTCTATCTCTTTCCGCTTCTACTTCGCCCTTCCTTTTTCTCCTTTCTTTTCCCTTCCTCGTCTACCTCGCCTGCTACAAAACTGCCTCCTCCACGGGGCGGCGTCTCGGTTGCCGTATCCTAGTTATGCCCATGCTGTCAGTCCTTTGTTTTTTTTTGTAAAAGAGCGTTATTTTACATTTATTCAGATCTGATGATGTTCTGAATTTCCTTCCTTCACTCATGGACGCTGCGGTTCTCTTGACAACATCTTTATCAGCAAACAATGTGAGGGCGCTGCTGAACCTAGTCAGTAAAGTGTTTCCATATATTGCGAACATTAATGGTCCTATTACAGATACCCGTGGCATATCTAGTATTTATCGAAGGCGCTGTAGGAACTATATAAAGTAGCAAAGCAACATAATTTAAGTATATCGGAAAATAAAAGTAAGTCTGAGGCATTCCAGGGCTCACAGCCTTTATCACGCGTGTTCGTATTAGAAAGCAAAACTATTGAACAAGTTAACACCCTCAGATTCTTGGCCTGTGATATGTCGCATCTTAGCGACATTAATATCGAAAAAAGACTAAGAGACTTAGTATGATGTGAAGCACCTTCAAAAGGTCGCTCTGGCTAAAATTTTATGACGTTATGGCAGTTCATTGTGGTCTACATGGAAGTGAAAACTGGACTATGAACTGCAGAACGTACAGTAGACTCGAAGAGGCAGAGATTAGATTTTTTAGAACAGTCCAGGCATCCGGAAGAATGCAGGAATTTAAAACGTAAATAAAAATATTACAGTAAACAATGGAAATAATGTGTGACGAACGAACTGCAAACAAACTGTTGTGGTACATTCCTAAAGGGAGGACGAACAGTGGTAGATCCAAGAGAAGACGGTTGGATGAAGGAGCTACAATGGACATCGCGGTCTGACGCTTGAGAGAGAAGAAGGAGGTATCTGATATTTTGCTATTGAACATTTACTCACTTTTGCAACGTTCCAGTGTCAGACAAATATTGTTTGAGGCAACCACAAATCCGAGCTTTTGGTAGCATATTGGTTATCATGACTCTCTCTAGGAATAATATACTCAATTTTCTTCAGTTTTCTCGTTGGCCCTGCAACCTTCTCGACACTGCCTCAGTCAACAATTATTGTCATCTGGACTGCTTGCACACGGGACGTCACAACAGCAGCATTTCCTACGTTAGTTTCGCTGCTTTGATTCTGTACACCAGTCATGTGGACTGGATGCCTCAGACAGACCAACAACAGTCAGTCCGAAAGGTTTACCCTTGGCCGGCACTGCACCCCCTTCGCCACCAAACATAAGAAACAGAGTGGCAGGGAAAATACAAGGAACAGAAGGAATACGTTGAACCCTCCCCCCCCCCCAAAAAAAAAAAAACCTTGATGTGCACGTATATTACTGCCCCACGTACCGCCTTGCCTCAATGAGTAGCTCTTTTTTTTTCTTTTTCAGCCAACGTTACCATTAGAAGTCTAGCCAGACGTTAGACTGTTTTCCTGTGACCAAAGATACTCCTAAGCAAGAGGGCTTCACTCGAAAGGAATAAATTAGCTCTGGTTACCACCTACCGGACACTGTTCCGAGAGCTCTTAACACGAGTATATTAAGAACAGGTGTATCATTCAGCACAGTATTGTATACATTGATCTTTTGCACTACTTCGACGAATTCTCTTGCAGACCATATTATGTAATCGCAGCAGCTTTCTCTGTATCTTTAAGGAGCGTTGACTGGTAGAGAAGGCCACGTACTGTCGAGTGACTCACTCTGTTACAAACTGGCTACCCGCTTTTCTTGATAACACGGCTGCAGTATCGTCTTGGGTGCACCGTGTTGGGCCATCCTGACACTGCTTTGCGATTCGCTGTACTCATTTCTGCCAACCGAGATTCATTTCATCTCCGTCGAGTGATTAGTTTCGCAGCTTATGCTTCGGAGTACAATGGCCCTGTTGAAGGGACAATACTGGCATTTGCTGAGGCGGCTGGAAAAAAGTACGGATAAGCCAAATAATGATGCTCGTCCTGATACGAGACAATGTCGCAAACATACTGAAGAATTAAAATCGTTTTCAGGTTGCACTTTGTGTCTATCAGAAGTCGGAACGTCACCATGAACCTTATCAGTCGTAAAAGTGTCAAGAAATGTCTAACGAAAGTCCTTAGTTTGAATGTTAACGCAGCTTCAGTAAAAAGCTTTCTTGAAAATCTGACTGTGTAAGTGATTGTTTATTGCATGAATCTGTTAACTGTAAATGGCGACACAGTTCATTTGCTACCCTAAACGATGGCGTAATTTTAGGCCGTGCTTGGTAACGGAACTAGACATGAGACATTGTTTTAATTACCTTCCGTGTGCGGCAGAGGCTTATAAGCGAGTCACTTAATCCAGTCGAAACCTCCTAAGTACATAATTTTCTCCCATAAACCGACGATGTTAGAGGATATAAGTACAAAGTCATTTGGGATTATTAAAGTAATACATGAGTCTCCAGGTAGCAATGTTTCCTAGCCCCGTGCTTTCTACCATATGAGCGCGCTATAACGCTGTTACTGCACTTACGTTATTAGTCCTTTGCGGTCCTTTGGCGCTAATGCGCTACGTACTTCGTGTCGATACGATAGCGATGCTATGAAATTATTGCCGAGAAGCCTCTCTCTATAAGCTCTTCGTTTTTGGTATAGAAGTTTAATTACCGTAATAGTTCTGTTATTAAAGATTCCATTTTGCTCTCTCTAGTTTCTACAATGTAGTTACAACTGCAAACTTCCTTATATTAATCTACTGTTTACACGGCATTTTATTTTATTTTTTTTAACTTGCGAATGCGATTCTAGAAATTATTTCTCTAATTTATGGATGCATGAAAATCGTCTATTACATTCGAGCTGCTCACAACGACGTACATTGTGCAGGGAATTTTAAGGGACCAATAATCAAAAATTTAAATAAAGCAGCTGGCAGGTAAACATCCGGATGAGTACCGCCAGACAGACATGTAGCCCGACAAACGGCATCTTCTCGAGTGACTATTACTCAGTTGTTTAGTAATGAACGACAATTTTGTTACTTATCCCAGTTACTGAAAAGGCTCAAATTAAAACCTCAAAACTTCATCCTGTGAGTATGATGGTAACTCCTCTAAAGGCAAGGCAAAGATCAAATTAGTTCCACCTCACAATCTCTTCCATTCCATGTATAAACGATTTCACACACACCCACGCCATATAATTTTAATTATTATTTACGAATAAAAGTGCTCTACTAACCGAGGAAAAAAATTAAATTCTGGAATTGGATACGGCCAATATAGTTGATCATTAAGGCTTGATCAGATTACTAAAGCAGCTTCTTACAACTGGGGGTAATCTATCAGTTGTGACGGAATGAATCAATACACGACTCTTATAAATCTTTAAATATGCATAATCACTCTATCATCATACTGACACTTCGGTGTACATTTAGCAACCCTGATAATGAAGCCGGGGTTCACCTACAACATCGGGTTGTAACGTCCAATATACACATGTAGGTGAATGTTTCACTAACCGACGCTTTATGTAGCGATAGTGGTAATATATTTTATTTATTGGTATTAATGAATGTTAATTATCTTGTTATATATAACAATTATGTCATAAAGATCTGCTTAACTTATTATTACTTGAGATTTTTATATCTTGAGTTTCTCACACTTGATGTATTTTTCGTCTGTAGAATATTTCTCGTTCTCACTCCCCCTACCTCGTATTTTCTTTTCCATTTCTGTTCTCCAAACTCAGTGTTTTATGTGGACGCCAACGAGTATATGATCACCAGCCCAAAACACATACTCGCAATCATTAGCTTACCGTCATTTTTCTTTACGACGTATCCTGCATATCCGATCTACTGATCTGGCTCAAAAATGGTTCAAATGACCCTGAGCACTATGGGGCTTTACATCGGAGGTTATCAGTCCCCTAGACTTAGAACTACTTAAACCTAACTAACCTAAGGACATCGCACACATCCATGCACGAGGCAGGATTCGAACCTGTGACCGTAGCAGTCACGCGGTTCTGGACTGAC
Organism: Schistocerca nitens; assembly: GCF_023898315.1. Classification (NCBI taxonomy): domain Eukaryota; kingdom Metazoa; phylum Arthropoda; class Insecta; order Orthoptera; family Acrididae; genus Schistocerca; species Schistocerca nitens. Next base: position 762,306,345 of record NC_064614.1, on the reverse strand, counting down.
GCGCCTAGAACCACTCGGCCACAGCGGCCTGCTCTACTGATCTAATGATGCCCCTATCATGAGGTACATATATACTCGACAATTAGTTTGCATCATCGTTTAACGTTTCAGTGTCGTAAGCTTGGGAAGTGCAGACATTTTATGACTTACGATTAGTTCCAGGCCGTCGTATTCTCCAGCTAACATTCACGGCGCCACCTCATTTGTGCGTGAAACAAAACGCCGATGGGCTTCGACTACGTCCATATTACTATCTTACTCGTTGCAAACAGGCGGATACTAGACCCTCATGTTTTTGTTTCCGACAATATCACCCCAGGAGGAACATATATACTGTGAACAGCAACGGTCCTATTACACTTCCCTGTGGTACTCCGAACATAACCTTTCAATCTGTCGATTTAGTTCCGTTAAGAGCGACGTGTTGAGTTCTGTCTCCAAGAAAATCTTGTATCCAATCGCAGGCCTGCTCCGATATTCCGTAATCTCATGTTATTTCATTAAACGGCAATTCGGGACGGTGTCAAATGCCTTACTGAAATCAAGGAACACGGCATCAACTTAAGCGCCGTTGTCCACTGCGCTGTAAATCTCGTGCAGGAACGGAGCGAGCTGAGTTTCGCAGGATCTCTGTTTCCGGAATCCATGTTGATTTTTATAGAGGAGAAGTTCATTTTCCAAGAACGTCATAATTTAGAGCATAAAACATGTTCCATAATTCTACAACAGATTGACGTCAACGATATAGGTCTAGAAGTGTGTGGATCTGTCTTATGGGCCTTATTAAAAAAGGGAATGACCTGAGTTTTTTTCCAGTCCTTAGGTACCTTTCGTTATCTACGATAAATTACTGCTAGAAGGGGAGCAAGTTCTTTCCTATAATCTTCACAGAATCTTGTAGGTATCTCATATGGTCCTGACGTCTTTCCACTACTAAGCGATTGTAGCTACTTTTCAATTCCGCGATCGGTTATCTCAATATTTTCCATCTCGACGTTCGCACGACGATTGAAAGGAGGGACAGTGTTACGATCTTCCGCCGTGGAACAACTTCGGAGGACCGAATTCAGTATTTCGGCCTTCTCTGTTAACTTCCGTTTCGGTGCCGGTGTGGTCGCTGAGAGAATGAATAGATGATTTTGAACCTCTTACTGATTTTACACACGACCAAAATCTTATAGAATTTTCACTCAGATAGGTTGCCAATGTGTTACTTTCAAAATTTGCCACTATTAAAGTTCCAACCCTCGTATCTTCCTACCTTTCTTAACATTCCTAGTTGGGTCCGTCGTCATAGCTTCTGTCACAGCCTTATGATCACTGATACCTTCCTGTACGTTAACTGATTCAATAAGATCAGGTCTGTTTGGTGCCAGGTGGTCTAAGACGTTACGCTCACGAGTTGTTTCTCTAACTATCTACTCAAGGCAATTTTTGGATAAGACATCCAGAACATGATTCCCTGTCTCTGGCACCAGTTTTGACGGTCTAACAGTCCCAACCTATACCTGACAAGTTAAAGTCAGCCCCTATTACAACGACACGATCAGGAAAATTGCTAATGATATTGTGCAAGTTCGGCCTGAAGCGCTCTACAACTACACATCCTGACCTAGGTGGTCTTAATTTCACCCAGATTAATTCACATTCGGAACCCGAGATAACCTCTCTAGATTTTATCGAATTTTTTACTACAATAAAGACGCCGCCACCATTGGCGATTAATCTATCCTAACGATTCCAGTCTGAACTTAGGATCTCGTTGTCACTGACGTCTGGCTTCAACCAGCTTTCTGTTCACAATACTATCTGTGCATTATAACCTTCAGTAAGCGAAACTAATACTAGGAACTTTTCTTGGACGCTCCTGCAGTTTATTAAATCATATTAATCTTTTCTATCTCTGATCTGCGAGGACCAAGATTCTCTGAGGTCGCTGTGGCTGATTTAACAGGCAAATCGTGTTTGCTCCCAAGGGAGGGGTCCTCTAACCTAAAAAAGCCCCATGTGCACGTCGCACGTACTCCTCTACCCTTGTAGCCTCTTCCTGCATGTAGTGCACACTTGATGTATTAAAGAGAACTCTACAATTCTGCACCAGATAGTGGAGGTCGGGAAATTCGCATCAGATACCGTCGCAGAACCGTCTAAGCCTCTGGTTTAGACTTCCCGCTCTGCTTCAAACCAGAGGACCGCGATCAACCCTGGGTACGATGCTACAAATAGACAGCTTAGCCTGCACCCTGCGTGCGTTGCTAGTTCCCTTCACCAAATCAGCCAGCCGCCGAAAGGATCCGAGGCGTCATTCGCGCCAACATGTGCCACTACATGCAGCCAGTTTCACCCAGTGCGCTCGTTAGCCGCCGGTAGGGCCTCCTCAACATCACCGATGAAATCTCCCGGCAGACATACCGAATGCACACTGGAATTCTTTCTCGCCTTGCCTGCTGTCTCCCTGAGAGGTTCCATCACCCGGCTGTCATTGGAGCTCCCAATGACTAGCATACCCACCCTCTGTAATTGTCCGGACTGCACAGGAAAATCGACCGCTGGCCCAACAGGAGAGGCATCCCGTGCTACTTCAGAGTTGATCAATACTAGGGAGCTCCCCTTACCTGTTGCTAAGACGTAGGTAGGCAGCCGTACGTCCTGCTCTCTCTTTCGCCTTCCGCCCAGTGATACGCGAACCCACCACTGTCTGCCACCCACGGTGGACTGAGGACGGGCGGGTCAGATGTAGAGTATCGGAAGCCGCAGCGATGTCCGGGTCACGAGAGGATTTCAGTGGCACCAAAAGTCACGGAGGTCTCGTCACTGGCGCCCCGACGTCACCGCAACTTCGAGCGTCACCTAGGAGCTTCCAGCTGTTGACGGACAGCAGCCAGTTCTCCTTGTGTCCACTCACAACAAGCACAGTCCCTAGCCACATCGTACTGTGTATGAAACAGATATAAAGTCTCAAATGACACTACCGAGTTTGAAAATATACCAAAGGAGAATAAAGTAACACTAAAAGTTGGTGTGCAGATTTCTCACTGTACTCGGAGACCGCAAGTTATTAAACAGAAACAAATTTCTCTACACGGAAAATTTACACTAGGAAGCCGCCCCAGGCAAGGATCTTCTCAAGACTTAGGCAAAAAACAAAAACTACGATTAATTTTCTAATCATTGGTCTACACAGTAAAATACACACGTACAGTTCACTTCTTTGCAGAAGCCCGTGAACAAAAAACAAAGACTAAATTAATTTACAGTTTATCACACAAGTGCTGATGCTGCTGCTCTGCTGTGCATCCTCTCAGCTCGGCTACACGTTTTGTTTCATTCTACGTATCTCAATTGTTTCTGGCGTGCTTATTGTCTTAACATCTTTTCAGAATTTACCTTATCTCCTTCCACTGCGAATATACCTTTTTTAATAGTTGTCCTTATCGGAACTGCTGTCCTTATTAAGTTTTTATTTTGAAATAACGCATAGATTGCATTTGCCTTCTGTAAAATTAATAAAATATTTTTGTCCATTTGTTTCGTAGGATTATAAAACACATAGCTAAAGCTATTTATTTATTAGGTCACCAGTCTTTTGAATGGTCTGATATGACCTATGTTACGTGACAGTTATGTCCAAACACTCACACAACCTACCAGTGGTCAGTATAGGCAATTCCTTAAACTGCATGAAAACTATAGACAGTGCTCACTTCTGCTAATAACTGCACACCTACTTACTTCTTCTTCTCAGTTACTAGTATTACGTTGAGTGGGGGCGCTCTTATTTATTTCAGCCTCGGCAGTTTTGCTTAGCTGCCTCCTGACATGGAAGTTGACTTAAAAAGAAGAGAGTGTCATAAACTTGTTTGGTATTGCAAGCAGCCCCCGAGCAAGTAGCAGATCTAGAAGTCACTGTGCGCTGTCTCTGCACAGCAGGCGGGCAGGAGGGTGGCGGTGTGGTAGAGGGTAGGGGGTGGGGGGCTGCGACCCAGAGGAAATACATTGCGAGAGACACGAGAAGGAACCTTTTAGGCGAGATAAGATCTGAAAGTCAGGTGAGGCCCTAAGAAATTTAGACTGAGAGATTGGCCATTGTCTGCAGCCATCCCAGGAACGAATGTTTGTCCAGCTCTGAGTTCCAGGGACTGTGATGGGCGCACAATAATTATTTAGGTAGAAAGTACGTTTTTCTGCCATGTATTTACGTGCAAGCATTCTGGTTGGCCGGGGTGGAACCATGTCATGTAGTGGGAGGGATTTTCTGCTTTTTCCGTGTCCCATGCCTTTATTGGTCAACCGTAACAAAATCTGAGAGATTGGAAATTCGTTAAACTTTTTCTTAAAGCTGTTATTGGTAGGAACTCGCAAGGTCTGCTTCAGTTAGCCGATAAGATTCCTATGCTGGCAATTCCAGCTAAGGTTCAGAGGATAAATTCAGAAGGACACTTGCTCTCTTGGCTTCAGGGAGACTGGAAGAAACACATGTGCAGCCAGGAGATCGAGGGAATCACTTGCTTCATAGGGGTATATTACTCATTTCAAAGAAAAAAATGGCTCTGAGCACTATGGGACTCAACTGCTGAGGTCATTAGTCCCCTAGAACTTAGAACTAGTTAAACCTAACTAACCTAAGGACATCACAAACATCCATGCCCGAGGCAGGATTCGAACCTGCGACCGTAGCGGTCTTGCGGTTCCAGACTGCAGCGCCTTTAACCGCACGGCCACTTCGTCCGGCATTTCAAAGAAATGCCGAGATGAATGTCTTTAACAGAGCAGAGTACAGACGTCGAGCTGGACTCTGAATTCCCAGCCATTACTGCCACTATCTTCCACACTCATGCCAGCTATGAGTGGTAAACGTGAGCTGTCACTGCACTGATCAAGTCGAGAGAGACGTAAAACTAGTTAATTTACATCAGAGTTTGATTGCACAGATTTAATGCACGAAGCAAGATAGTTTGTATCATCATGTACTTTGGAAAACTTGTTGGTATTTGTACTTACTTTTCTGAAGTTCTTTCTTGAAATCACTAGTCTTTTTTTTTTCAGTTACAGGCCCCATCCACAATATGATTACGTATCATGCTTACATGTATCCACCCTCCCGTGCCGAGGCTATAACTCATAATTACAATCCTTTGTCCACTTGTTAATTGTTTACGCGTTTGATTCAGTGGGAAAATCATTAGTCTGATGTCTTACGGTAATAAACCAAATTGTTATTGTGACCGCTGGTTTCCTTTTGAAGTTAGATGAGTCCGTTCATTAATATATCTGTGAGTGGTACGGTACCCAAGCTTTCACGATTAATTGGATAACCCATAGTAATTTTCGATTAATCAGACGTTTTCCGTTTCGTGACATTGTTTCTCTTAAACGTGCATGACTTTATGGGCAGCTTACTTTCTCCGTAGGTCACGGGGGATTAGACTTACAGCATCTTGGGCGTATGCTAAGCTGTTCAACCGAAAACTCACACCTGCCACCACTTCCTCCCCTGCGCCAACATCTTCATCTCAGAGTAACACCCGGCCAGTGTAACCGAGCGTTTCTAGGCGCGTCAGTCTGGAACCGCGCGACTGCTAAGGTCGCAGGTTAGAATCCTGCCTCGGGCATGGATGTGTGTGATGTCCTTAGGTTAGTTAGGTTTAAGTAGTTCTAAGTTCTAGGGGACTGATGACCACAGATGTTAAGTCCCATAGTGCTCAGAGCCATTTGAACCATCAGAGTAACACTTGTACCAAACTCCCTCGAATATTTCTTGGATCTTTTCCAATATCTGCTTTTCTTTGCAGCTTTTCTTTATCTCTACGCCTCCCTCTACTCCCATAGAGGTTGTTCCCTGATATCAGTAAACGTGTTCCATCAGCCTGTCCCTTCTCCTTGCAGTGTTTTCCGTATAATCCTTTCCTCGCCTATTCTGCAGAAAACCTCCTCACTACTGAACATACCATGCCACTTAACTTTTGTCATCTTTCCGTAATATAGCAGCTCAAATCCTCCAATTCTCTTCGTTTTCGATTTCTCTGCAAACCGTGATTTACTTCCATACAATGATGCTCAGCAATATCTGATTCATGCTTCAAAAATGGTTCAAATGGCTCTGAGCACTATGGGACTTAACATCTATGGTCATCAGTCCCCTAGAACTTAGAACTACTTAAATCTAACTAACCTAAGGACATCACACACAACACCCAGCCATCACGAGGCAGAGAAAATCCCTGACCCCGCCGGGAATCGAACCCGGGAACCCGGGCGTGGGATGATTCATGCTAAGACAGTTATTTAATGACAGTGCTTTAACGGCTAGAGCTACGGCAGCTGTTACTCACTGTCACAGTTCTGTTATAGTAACTGAATGTCGTCCTTATCATTTACGCTACAAAATACAATGTAATATTTTTCCAAATGAATGGGGACTACCAGCATTCACCTTTCAAAAGAGTCTGAAAAATTCAGTTTTTTATTCTGCCATAGATAGGGGAAGACCAGGCATAACGGCTGCCCTAAGGTTTGACAGTTTTTTATATCTTAGCTGCTATGAGTCTGGAAACTCCAAAATCACAGGTTGTACAATCAGAATATCCTGCTACTGGGCTGATTTTCTTGATTCTCGTTGGACAAAAAGAAAGCACATAAATAATCATTAACCCGGAAAATACTCAAATGCACTTTGTGTCAGACGGTTAAGTAATAATAGCCAGATAGCTAAAAAGGCTAAATAAACATATAAAAAATCAGTTTTAAATTTGAAAAAGTGTACTGAGAATAGAACAATATTGTTTCATGTAACTTGTTATGACCGAGAAAAAGTATAAAGCAAAGTGATTTAAATAGTTTTAGGCACTATTTTCGCACGAACAGACATTTTCGTTCGCACCGGTAAGCATGCGTTGTTTGTAGGCCGACACAGCATATCTGGGCACCTGAATGTTGGAAACCTTTTCCGGAAACCAGGAACCCACCCCTTTCCAGGCAGTCTGTCTCCTCATTAAAAATCAGAAAGAAGAGTATTCCTCTTGGTCAGTTCAAATGCACGCCGCAAAATATTGTCTCCAACAAGAGGAAATGGTCGCTAATTTCATATGTTTTGACGTAAAAACTTAATAAACCCTTCAAATACTTTCTTGTTGTAAGCAGCAAGTAGATTTTTCTTCAAACTCTAGTCTTCACCGTATTCCTTGGAACTCGATAGGTGGTCGCAGAAGCTTTGAAATCCATGCCATACTTCCCCTTTAGTGCTCTCTCCGTGTCACGTGGATCCCATGATTGTCTCCTTTGGGCTTTTTTGTGTACACTACCGCTGCATGGAAAAGTGAGTTACTGCTATTATTGAATTATTATTATTATTATTATTTAAATGATAATTAAGTCGAAACCCTCAGCTGCCGACAGGTGTTGCTGATATGCTTCAATCGGGACAGCTGAAAATGTGTGGCCAGACCGGGACTAGAACCCGGGATCCCCTGCTTATATGCCAGACGCTCTATCCATCTGGGCCACTAAAGGCACAGAGGATAGCGCGACTGCAGGGACTTACCCCGTGCTCGCTTCCCGTGAGACCCACATTCCCAACTGTCCACAAACTACATTCGTAATGTTCCTAATAGCTATTTGCCCATTCACTCATTATTCGCGCCAGACTAAGCTGACGAGGCCCGTAAGAGTTCGGACAAAGTGTGCGCATTCGCACAGAAGGTCAATGGGTCAAATGGCTCTGAGCACTATGGGACTTAACTTCTGAGATCATCAGTGTCCTAGAACTTACAACTACTTAAACCTAACTAAGCTAAGGACGTCACACACAGCCGTGCCCGAGGCAGGACTCGAACCTGCGACCGTAGCGATCACGCGGTTCCAGACTGTAGCGCCTAGAACCGCTCGGCCACCCGGCCGGCAAACGGTCAATGGCTGGGTAGCCTTTAACTATATGAAGATGGTATCTGTGCCATGTAAACAGGGGATCACAGGTTCGAGTCCCTTTCGGGGCACACATTTTCAGCTGTCCCCATTGATGTATATCAACAACAGCCGTCGGCAGCTGAGGGTTTCGATTTAACTATCATTTCATTCCAGAGAAGCTGCACGGTCATAAATGGTATCTGTTCTTTCGGGAACAGATACCATCTTCAAATTCATATTGTTATTATTATTTATTATAATTGGGTAATTGTTATATTTACTATTCGTTATTAGTATGGTGGTTAAATATTACGTTTCGTCGTTATTATGTTACATTACGTACCTGCCCACATAAATGAGAGTAAAAACGGAACTAAAGTTTTAGTTTAGGGTGGCTGTGCTGGCCACAGCGGCAAGCATACTGGGCAAGGGTTGGCCATTGTGTCCGCCTGGACGCTATTCCACAAAAGCTGTCACTAATCATCTATTGCCTCCCATAAAACATCCGCCGACATGGGAATTTGTCATTAAGTAACTACTCTTTCAATGAAATTATGTCATCGAAATGTAACTTGTTCTCTGTGTGTGTGAATTCCTAAGGTAACAAACTGCTGATGTCATAGGTCCCTAGGCTTACACACTACTTAAACTAACTTATACTACTTTATGCTAAGAACAACACACACACCTATGCCCGAGGGAGGACTCGAAACTCCGGCGGGAGAGGCCGACTTGTTCTCTATATTTGTAGTAATTACATGAAGTGAGAACTCGCATTGGATCAGGTCTCAAAAACATACAAAACATGACTGTCAGCCAGTGAGATATTCTGGCTCGTTGATACCTACTATGCGTAACTGAGAAAGTTTCTAGTGCCGCCTTTATGGAGTTGCCTCATGTTTATGGCACAGTATAGACTCATAAAGTCAAATAGCTGTTATGCCCGCACTGGCCGTTCTGATCGCCCTCCCTCTACGACTGTCTGTCATGCTAGATATCAGAAAGCAGACCCACATGATGTCCAAATAACGAGGAGTGTTCAATATGTAATGCAACATAGATTTTTCTAAAAGCAGGTTGGTTTTATTTAGGATTCCAGTACTTCATATTATTCCCGGCACTTTTGGCTATAAAATCCTATTTTTCAACATTATCTCCATTCAAAGGACTACCTTACACCATTTTTCTGGGAACGCCTGTATGCCTGCATGGTACCACTCTACTGGTCGATGGCGGAGCCAACGACTTGCTGCATCAGTAATCTCCCTCATAATGCGTCCCTCATAACGCGCAAGCAATCGCGCACAAATGCGCCTTCGTCGCTCTTTATGGTCTTCTGTTGGGCTGCGAGGAATCCAGCGGGTGCATACCTTTGAGTATCCCAGCTGGTGGACGTGTGTGTCAGCACTGCTAAAAGAGGCGTCCAGTTGTGCAGCGAGGTGTCGTGATCCGTCAGTCACCTTGAATGAGAGTGTCCACCCGTTGCAAGACAGTAGGAGTCACAGCTGTGTGCGACCAGTCGACAAGCGGGAGACTCGACCGTTTCGTGCGACCTTGTTAGGATGGTGACAGATGTCTGGCACAACGACTCACCGTGCCATTGTTCACTGTCAGGTTTCCACAGGCATTCTGCAAGCATCTATGAATATCTGCGATGCTCTAGTTCTCAGCGAAAAGGAACTCAATGACTAGTCTTTGCTTGGAACGGACCTTCGTCTCAGACGCCATTTTCAAAGCTACGTATAGCGCCGCAACATGTCCGAGCTTCATAAAACTGCACGGGCTAAAGCGGGAATATTCCACGACGTCTCACAACAAAATTCCGCAGTTTTTAACCGAAATTGGCTGAGAAGAAAAGTGTTGCATTACTTACTGAACGCCCTTCGTAATATACTCTTGTTGTGAATGGCGCAGGAAAAATAGCATACCGTTCTTTTGCAGTATCTCTGGTGTGTGAAGGTTTAAACTGGCTACCTGAAATACGAGCACAATTACCAGTGTTTATCAACGCAGTCACGCTTCGTCACGGTCGCACGGAGAGGGGTACGCTGTTTGCAGCGGTCAATACAGGTCGACAGGCACTGCGTAAAAGTGTTTGTTACTCCCCCAGCGTAGCCGTTCTGTAAGTCTTATTAGAAATAAGTGCTGCAATGCTTAGGGTGCTGCATTCCTATTCGCCAGCTCAAACATCCGACCAGCTACATAGCTCCAGACTTTCAAGTTTTTCTAAAGTGAATATAGGGGAAAGCTGAGATAATTATTTCAGCAATGGAGAGACAGTGACTTTATTATCTGTTCTGGTCCAGAAATTTTTTTCTTTGGCTCTAATAACGTTAATATTAATAGAAATGTGAAATTATAGCCCTTTTCCATGGCCTCCTACTTTTCTGCTTCAGCTTAATTCTACCTTTAAACGATTATGTCTTACGTATCTCTCAGAACTCACGGAAAGGGAGGGTAGAAATGTTACTGATCTATGAAGATCGTACACAACTTAAAGTTTAATAGTACTACAAAACTGTACTATATGTTCCCGTATTGTAAATAACTAAATACAGACGAATTTATTTTCTAACTTAAATTCTTCATAGCATTTATACCTTCTTTTCGTTGGTTTACTGTGTGCTCAAACACACCTTCAGCTGAAAACGATTGCTTAATTTCGTTCATCATAATCGATGTTTTAGGAAAACCTTCAACTATGTCATTCATGATTTAAATACTGAGAAACTGCGCCAGTTACTTAGTTTTCATTGCTTAGCACCAAGCGTTTCGATCATTTATTCTGCTATAGGTTTGTTTATAAATAAATAAATCTTCTGCTACCAGTCACGATTTTTCTTTATTTTACTATTCGCACGACGCGTTTCGAGAAATAATTCTCATTTTCAAGTGCGTTTTTTGATGTGTGTTCAGCCATTTCTTTTGATGTTGTCAGTGTGTGTGAGTCTGCTTCATTTTGTTGACTTTTATTGTAATACATAAGAAACGCGATTTTTAGTTGGGTATCAATTCTTTCTGTGAGGTTAGTGGCTAAAGTTTGAGAACAATTTGTACTTACAGTTTTCTAATGGTCCATTTGTGTAGAGTCTCACACACACTTAACATCACACACAACTTGTACACTTTATACATCGAAAATATCTTATATAAACAAAACAGTTACAGAGATCTTCTTACAGGTAGTTCACAGAGATAACATTATAGGTCTTCCACAGATTATGATATGCTTTTGTACAGAGGTTATTTATCTTAACAGTTTGATTTTACAATTGTGCTTATTTATATGTTTTCCTATTTTTATTTAAGTATATTATCGAAACATCTGAAGAAATTCACTGATTCACTTTCAAGTTTTTCATTTAATATTTTATCTTCATATTTTCTGTAATGTGAATATATCTCCAGTTCTTCAAGCAAATCCATTTTATGTCCTTTATTTAGTCGGTGGAGTACTTTGACATTTTGCTCTATTTTTCCAAATGGGTGTCCTGTATTATGTATGTGTGTTGCTATTGCTGATGTAGTGTGTTTGTTGTGTGTGTATGCTCTAATGTGCTCTGTGTACCTGGTGTTAATATTTCGGCCTGTTTGTCCTACGTAGAACTTGGAACATTCCTGGCATGTTACCTTGTATATTCCAGAGTCTGAATATGGATCATGATTAATATAAATATAGGACATAAAATGGATTTGCTTGAAGAACTGGAGATATATTCACATTACAGAAAATATGAAGATAAAATATTAAATGAAAAACTTGAAAGTGAATCAGTGAATTTCTTCAGATGTTTCGATAATATACTTAAATAAAAATAGGAAAACATATAAATAAGCACAATTGTAAAATCAAACTGTTAAGATAAATAACCTCTGTACAAAAGCATATCATAATCTGTGGAAGACCTATAATGTTATCTCTGTGAACTACCTGTAAGAAGATCTCTGTAACTGTTTTGTTTATATAAGATATTTTCGATGTATAAAGTGTACAAGTTGTGTGTGATGTTAAGTGTGTGTGAGACTCTACACAAATGGACCATTAGAAAACTGTAAGTACAAATTGTTCTCAAACTTTAGCCACTAACCTCACAGAAAGAATTGATACCCAACTAAAAGTCGCGTTTCTTATGTATTACAGTAAAAGTCAACAAAATCAAGCAGACTCACACACACTGACAACATCAAAAGAAATGGCTTAACACACATCAAAAAACGCACTTGAAAATGAGAATTATTTCTCGAAACGCGTCGTGCGAATAGTAAAATAAAGAAAAATCGTGACTGGTAGCAGAAGATTTATTTATTTATAAACAAACCTATTGTATCTACAGTCGCAGGCTTTCAGAAACCATTTATAATGGATCAAATCAATTTATTCTGCTTTTGAAGTGTATTTGTTTACAGGAACATTTCTGGTAATGTTTGCGTAAGTGATTTTCTGGCTCTCTTGCGATGCAGATGTCTTTCTGAAATTATACATCAATCGGAAAGTCGGCAAAATCAATGTTGAAATGTACTTACAGGTACTTTGCCTCCTTCATCACACAGAATGTTACACAGGTGCAAATCGTCACTTATAATAAAGGTATTAAGACACTATCGTTTCACAAAAAGTTTGTATACACTCAGTGTTTTTGGATATCTGTATATTCTACACGGAAGAGCCAAAGAAATGCTACACGTGCCTAATATCGTGTAGGGTCCCCGCGAGCACGCAGAAGTGCCGCAACACGACGTGTGGAATGATTTGCAACGTGCTGTTTAGAAAAGATCTCCACTCCCTTGTAGTCATACGGATTTATCGACAGCGCTGCAGGATTCATGGTGTCATCTGAAATACACTCCTGGAAATGGAAAAAAGAACACATTGACACCGGTGTGTCAGACCCACCATACTTGCTCCGGACACTGCGAGAGGGCTGTACAAGCAATGATCACACGCACGGCACAGCGGACACACCAGGAACCGCGGTGTTGGCCGTCGAATGGCGCTAGCTGCGCAGCATTTGTGCACCGCCGCCGTCAGTGTCAGCCAGTTTGCCGTGGCATACGGAGCTCCATCGCAGTCTTTAACACTGGTAGCATGCCGCGACAGCGTCGACGTGAACCGTATGTGCAGTTGACGGACTTTGAGCGAGGGCGTATAGTGGGCATGCGGGAGGCCGGGTGGACGTACCGCCGAATTGCTCAACACGTGGGGCGTGAGGTCTCCACAGTACATCGATGTTGTCGCCAGTGGTCGGCGGAAGGTGCACGTGCCCGTCGACCTGGGGCCGGACCGCAGCGACGCACGGATGCACGCCAAGACCGTAGGATCCTACGCAGTGCCGTAGGGGACCGCACCGCCACTTCCCAGCAAATTAGGGACACTGTTGCTCCTGGGGTATCGGCGAGGACCATTCGCAACCGTCTCCACGAAGCTGGGCTACGGTCCCGCACACCGTTAGGCCGTCTTCCGCTCACGCCCCAACATCGTGCAGCCCGCCTCCAGTGGTGTCGCGACAGGCGTGAATGGAGGGATGAATGGAGACGTGTCGTCTTCAGCGATGAGAGTCGCTTCTGCCTCGGTGCCAATGATGGTCGTATGCGTGTTTGGCGCCGTGCAGGTGAGCGCCACAATCAGGACTGCATACGACCGAGGCACACAGGGCCAACACCCGGCATCATGGTGTGGGGAGCGATCTCCTACACTGGCCGTACACCACTGGTGATCGTCGAGGGGACACTGAATAGTGCACGGTACATCCAAACCGTCATCGAACCCATCGTTCTACCATTCCTAGACCGGCAAGGGAACTTGCTGTTCCAACAGGACAATGCACGTCCGCATGTATCCCGTGCCACCCAAGGTGCTCTAGAAGGTGTAAGTCAACTACCCTGGCCAGCAAGATCTCCGGATCTGTCCCCCATTGTGCATGTTTGGGACTGGATGAAGCGTCGTCTCACGCGGTCTGCACGTCCGGCACGAACGCTGGTCCAACTGAGGCGCCAGGTGGAAATGGCATGGCAAGCCGTTCCACAGGACTACATCCAGCATCTCTACGATCGTCTCCATGGGAGAATAGCAGCCTGCATTGCTGCGAAAGGTGGATATACACTGTACTAGTGCCGACATTGTGCATGCTCTGTTGCCTGTGTCTATGTGCCTGTGGTTCTGTCAGTGTGATCATGTGATGTATCTGACCCCAGGAATGTGTCAATAAAGTTTCCCCTTCCTGGGACAATGAATTCACGGTGTTCTTATTTCAATTTCCAGGAGTGTATTTACAGTCATCAACAGCCCAGTGTCTGTGTTGACGGGTCCAGGCGAGGCGTAAAACAGTCATTAGGAGCACACGAGTGGGCCTTCGGCTCCGAAAGCCCATATGGATGATGTTTCGTCGAAAGGTTCGCACACTGACACTTGTTGACTGGCCGGCCTTGAAATCTGCAGCAATTTGAGGAAGGGTTGCACTTCTGTCACGTTCAACCATTCTCTTCAGTCGTCTTTGGTCCATCTATTGCAGAATCTTTTTCGGGCCTCAGTCGGATTCCTGATATTCACGGAACACTTGTGAAATTGTCATATGGGAAAATCCCAACTGCCGGCCGGAGTGGCCGTGCGGTTCTAGGCGCTACAGTCTGGAACCGAGCGACCGCTACGGTCTCAGGTTCGAATCCTGCCTCGGGCATGGATGTGTCTGATGTCCTTAGGTTAGTCTGGTTTAATTAGTTCTAAGTTCTAGGCGACTGATGACCTCAGAAGTTAAGTCGCATAGTGCTCAGAGTCATTTTTTGAAAATCCCAACTTCATCGCTACCTCGGAGGTGCTTTGCCGCATCGCTCGTGAGCCGACTATACCACTCACTTAAATCTTGATAACCTGCCATTGTAGCAATAATAACCGATCCGACAACAGCGCCAGACACTTGTGTTACGTAGGCGTCACCGTCCGCAGAACCGTATTCTGCCTGTTTACATATATCTGTAATTGAATAGGCTTGGCTATACCACTTTCTTTGGTGCTTCAGTTTATTTATACTACTGACTGGATAATGAATTAGAGTTTTTTGAACTGGAAATGTTTATGACATTTAACTGTGAAGTCATAAATGGAAGCTAGTGAAACGCTACTACGGCTGGCTTCCGAACAGACAATATCAGACATATCTGAAATAAACTTTCTGGGTAATTTAATAGTAAATGGTCTTAGTTGTATTTTTTTCTCAGTGGGAAATTTTACCACTTCTTTCTGCTGCGAACGTCGTCTCGAATACAGCCACCGTTGAGGTTGCTAATTGTTGACCGTGTCGCTAATGGAAGAAACTCATACTCCGATGCAGTGGGATGAACTGTTTGTTAAATAAATAGAAAGGCACTGTATTTTACTTGAGGTGATTTATATTAACAAAAAGCGTAATATTATTAACAAGACTGTTACAATAAGAGGAGCGATAAAATGTTCGCTTCCTGGCTTCATGAAGACACACCACGGCGTGAATGGACACCCACACATGAATAACAGATATGAAAACAATGGCTATGGGAGCAGTGTGAACCAAAATCAGCTGAACGCCTCTCCCAGTGATGCGCAGAACAAAACATGGCAAAATATCGATCATGTCGTAAACATCGTAGAAGTGACTGACTGGAGCGGCAGCACCGCGTCTCCCCCTACGGTAAACGGCTATCGTTCGGCCTAGACCGCCGCCGCCGACCCAAAAGTGGAGTGGGCGCATGGCGTTAATAAATATTTATTTGTTAAGGTATGACAAAGAAATCGATATGCGAGATGACCTATATATATATATATATATATATATATATATATATATATATATATATATATATATATATATCCCATGAACGATGGACCTTGCCGTTGGTGGGGGAGGCTTGCGTGCCTCAGCGATACAGATGGCCGTACCGTAGGTGCAACCACAACGGAGGGGTATCTGTTGAGAGGCCAGACAAACATGTGGTTCCTGAAGAGGGGCACCAGCCTTTTCAGTAGTTGCAGGGGCAACAGTCTGGATGATTGACTGATCTGGCCTTGTAACATTAACCAAAACGGCCTTGCTGTGCTGGTACTGCGAACGGCTGAAAGCAAGGGGAAACTACGGCCGTAGTTTTCCCCGAGGACATGCAGCTTTACTGTATGATTAAATAATGATGGCGTCCTCTTGGGTAAAATATTCCGGAGGTAAAATAGTCCCCCATTCGGATCTCCGGGCGGGGACTACTCAAGAGGACGTCGTTATCAGGAGAAAGAAAACTGGCGTTCTACGGATCGGAGCGTGGAATGTCAGATCCCTTAATCGGGCAGGTAGGTTAGAAAATTTAAAAAGGGAAATGGATAGGTTAAAGTTAGATATAGTGGGAATTAGTGAAGTTCGGTGGCAGGAGGAACAAGACTTTTGGTCAGGTGATTACAGGGTTATAAATACAAAATCAAATAGGGGTAATGCAGGAGTAGGTTTAATAATGAATAAAAAAATAGGAGTGCGGGTTAGCTACTACAAACAGCATAGTGAACGCATTATTGTGGCCAAGATAGACACAAAGCCCATGCCTACTACAGTAGTACAAGTTTATATGCCAACTAGCTCTGTAGATGATGAAGAAATTAATGAAATGTATGACGAGATAAAAGAAATTATTCAGGTAGTGAAGGGAGACGAAAATTTAATAGTCATGGGTGACTGGAATTCGTCAGTAGGAAAAGGGAGAGAAGGAAACATAGTAGGTGAATATGGATTGCGGGGAAGAAATGAAAGAGGAAGCCGCCTTGTAGAATTTTGCACAGAGCATAACTTAATCATAGCTAACACTTGGTTCAAGAATCATAAAAGAAGGTTGTATACCTGGAAGAATCCTGGAGATACTAAAAGGTATCAGATAGATTATATAATGGTGAGACAGAGATTTAGGAACCAGGTTTTAAATTGTAAGACATTTCCAGGGGCAGATGTGGACTCTGACCACAATATATTGGTTATGAACTGCAGATTGAAACTGAAGAAACTGCAAAAAGGTGGGAATTTAAGGAGATGGGACCTGGATAAACTGAAAGAACCAGAGGTTGTAGAAAGTTTCAGGGAGAGCATAAGGGAACAATTGACAGGAATGGAGGAAAGAAATACAGTAGAAGAAGAATGGGTAGCTCTGAGGGATGAAGTAGTGAAGGCAGCAGACGATCAAGTAGGTAAAAAGACGAGGGCTAATAGAAATCCTTGGGTAACAGAAGATATATTGAATTTAATTGATGAAAGGAGAAAATATAAAAATGCAGTAAATGAAACAGGCAAAAAGGAATACAAACGTCTCAAAAATGAGATCGACAAGAAGTGCAAAATGGCTAAGCAGGGATGGCTAGAGGACAAATGTAAGGATGTAGAGGCTTGTCTCACTAGGGGTAAGATATATACTGCCTACAGGAAAATTAAAGAGACCTTTGGAGAGAAGAGAACCACTTGTATGAATATCAAGAGCTCAGATGGCAACCCAGTTCTAAGCAAAGAAGGGAAGGCAGAAAGGTGGAAGGAGTATATAGAGGGTCTATACAAGGGCGATGTACTTGAGGACAATATTATGGAAATGGAAGAGGATGTAGATGAAGATGAAATGGGAGATAAGATACTGCGTGAAGAGTTTGACAGAGCACTGAAAGACCTGAGTCGAAACAAGGCCCCGGGAGTAGACAACATTCCATTAGAACTACTGATGGCCTTGGGAGAGCCAGTCATGACAAAACTCTACCATCTGGTGAGCAAGATGTATGAGACAGGCGAAATACCCACAGACTTCAAGAAGAATATAATAATTCCAATCCCAAAGAAAGCAGGTGTTGACAGATGTGAAAATTACCGAACTATCAGTTTAATAAGTCATAGCTGCAAAATACTAACACGAATTCTTTACAGACGAATGGAAAAACTGGTAGAAGCGGACCTCGGGGAAGATCAGTTTGGATTCCGTAGAAATGTTGGAACACGTGAGGCAATACTAACCTTACGACTTATCTTAGAAGAAAGGTTAAGACAAGGCAAACCTACGTTTCTAGCATTTGTAGACTTAGAGCAAGCTTTTGACAACGTTAACTGGAATACTCTCTTTCAAATTCTGAAGGTGGCAGGGGTAAAATACAGGGAGCGAAAGGCTATTTACAATTTGTACAGAAACCAGATGGCAATTATAAGAGTCGAGGGGCATGAAAGGGAAGCAGTGGTTGGGAAAGGAGTGAGACAGGGTTGTAGCCTATCCCCGATGTTATTCAATCTGTATATTGAGCAAGCAGTAAAGCAAACAAAAGAAAAATTCGGAGTAGGTATTAATATTCATGGAGAAGAAGTAAAAACTTTGAGGTTCGCCGATGACATTGTAATTCTGTCAGAGACAGCAAAGGACTTGGAAGAGCAGTTGAACGGAATGGACAGTGTCTTGAAAGGAGGATATAAGATGAACATCAACAAAAGCAAAACGAGGATAATGGAATGTAGTCAAATTAAATCGGGTGATGCTGAGGGGATTAGATTAGGAAATGAGACACTTAAAGTAGTGAATGAGTTTTGCTATTTGGGGAGTAAAATAACTGATGATGGTCGAAGTAGAGAGGATATAAAATGTAGACTGGCAATGTCAAGGAAATCGTTTCTGAAGAAGAGAAATTTGTTAACATCGAGTATAGATTTAAGTGTCAGGAAGTCGTTTCTGAAAGTATTTGTATGGAGTGTAGCCATGTATGGAAGTGAAACATGGACGATAACTAGTTTGGACAAGAAGAGAATAGAAGCTTTCGAAATGTGGTGCTACAGAAGAATGCTGAAGATAAGGTGGGTAGATCACGTAACTAATGAGGAGGTATTGAATAGGATTGGGGAGAAAAGAAGTTTGTGGCACAACTTGACTAGAAGAAGGGATCGGTTGGTAGGACATGTTTTGAGGCATCAAGGGATCACAAATTTAGCATTGGAGGGCAGCGTGGAGGGTAAAAATCGTAGAGGGAGACCAAGAGATGAATACACTAAGCAGATTCAGAAGGATGTAGGTTGCAGTAGGTACGTGGAGATGAAGAAGCTTGCGCAGGATAGAGTAGCATGGAGAGCTGCATCAAACCAGTCTCAGGACTGAAGACCACAACAACAACATATATATATATATATATATATATATATATATATATATATATATATATATATATATATATATATATATATAAGCAAATTACATAAAATGAATAAACGGTTAAGTACAAGCGATGATTACTGCCAAAATAGAAACAACTGATGGACATGCGATACTAGGCTTTTCAGTGAAATAAAAGGGAAACTAGATTTATCTACTTCACCTGCGCTGAAGTGCCACATTTTAACATCTATAGTAAATATGTCAAAAGGCAGCAAGTTACAAAAATGGCTCTGAGCACTATGGGACTTAACATCTGAGGTCATCAGTCCCCTAGAACTTAGAACTACTTAAACTTAACTAACCTAAGGACATCGCACACATCCATGCCCGAGGCAGGATTCGAACCTGCGACCGTAGCAGTCGCGTGGTTCCGGACTCAAGTTCCTACAACCGCGTCCGGCAGCAAGTTACAAACCTATATTCCAGTAACTTTCTCTGGAACCACAATTACTGGCCCATTCCTGTAGGAATGGATTTTTTCAGGCAATATCACGTGAAAATTGAGCTAAGCAATAGCAAATGTTATCTTTACTCAGCCGATAACGTAATTTGAGTTAATTTAATGAAAAATAGTCTTCTCTGTATAAACCATTAGCAGAAAAAGTGAGTATCCTTCTGATGTATCCACAAGTCTTTTACGTGAATGAGCAACGTAATGAACAGATAGCAGAGGATACGACAGTTTTACACACTACACAGTATAAGACAGAAGCGTCGCGCAGTTTATCGGTCGTACAGAAACA
The DNA here is from genome assembly GCF_023898315.1 of Schistocerca nitens. Taxonomy (NCBI): domain Eukaryota; kingdom Metazoa; phylum Arthropoda; class Insecta; order Orthoptera; family Acrididae; genus Schistocerca; species Schistocerca nitens. The sequence goes on along the minus strand of NC_064614.1, from coordinate 762,286,531 downwards.
AGATCTAGATAGACGGCTGTCCCAATATTTGCGTGTTTTTTCGATATAAATCAGGGGTAATTAAAGGATATGTGTATCATATCGAAGTATACCGCCATGAAACTTTCTGTCGTAAATCACATGCATTTACTCGGAAAAACAAAGAAACAGTAAGAAAAGAGCTGGAACATATGATTAACTGGAACGTTATTGAAATCCTTAGAAATTTGGAGAGTCTGTCTGATTGTAAAAAATTAAAACACTTCTAGGATGTGACAATATACGTTTTTCGATTAAGGACACGAAAGACATCCATATTACTTTTAAAACAAATTGGAAAATCTCATAATGAATGTTAGACTAGCTATAATCCAAGATAAGTACGAAGATTCTCTGAAATTCCTTATGAAAGTGTTTTTATTCTGTTTAGAGTGAAATGATAATATACTACCTAACGCGCTAGTGCACCGCTTAACAAACAGTGGTTGAATGTAAGAGACACAGTGCGTCTTTCGAGCACTGCTAGTGAAAAATGACAAAATAAGACATAATTGCGCAGAGGCAATACTATGAATTTTCAGCAGTTGTATCTTTCATTGGAAAATATGCAGATATGTAATTTTAATGTCTTAGCAACATGGACAGCTCTTCAGAGAAAAGTAACATACCTTAGCTCATTCACGTAGTCCGTAGTGTGGCTTGATGAAGAGAGGTTATGAACATTTTATCACTCCTCCTATTGTAACAAGTTTGTTAATAATTTTGGATTTTCGGTTAATATAAATAACGTCAAGAAAAATACAATGCCTCTCTATTCATTTGAAACAGTTCATCCCACAGCCTCTCTTTATGAATTTCTTTCGTTAGGTGACACGGTCAACAATTAGCAAATTTCTACGGCGGCTTTATTCAACGCGATCATCGAAGTAAAAAGTTAGTTTCCTGTGGTGTCACCGCCAGACACCACACTTGCTAGGTGGTAGCCTTTAAATCGGCCGCGGTCCGTTAGTATACGTCGGACCCGCGTGTCGCCACTATCAGTGATTGCAGACCGAGCGCCGCCACACGGCAGGTCTATAGAGACTTCCTAGCACTCGCCCCAGTTGTACAGCCGACTTTGCTAGCGATGGTTCACTGACAAATTACGCTCTCATTTGCCGAGACGATAGTTAGCATAGCCTTCAGCTACGTCATTTGCTACGACCTAGCAAGGCGCCATGTTCAGTTACTATTGATATTGTAAATAATGTACAGACAAGAGCTACGTTCAACATTAATGGATTAAAGTTAAGTATTCCACCAGCTACATCCTTTTTTTTTCTAGTCTAAATTCCTTGTCCTGTTCCAGACCTCACTCCAGCCTGCGTGAGCTAAAACGCGTGCCTTTCGGCTTCCTCTATTAAGCCTGGGTTGGCTCTCCTGCCAATCCACAACATTTCCCACTGAGAAGAAAATAGAACTAAGAACACTTACTATTAAATTTCCTAGAAAATATTTTGTTAGAGGTATGTTTGTTGGCATCTGTTGAGCACGTGGTTGTAAAAGCTTTTCATTATGATTTCACAGTTAGAAGTCATGGAACATTTCCAATTCAAAAACTCTAATTCATTATTCGACCAGTAGTAAAAATAGAATATAATACAGCTGTGAATTGTAAAATTAATTTTTCCACTGTTGGCAACTAAATTATCGATTGTATATTTTTATATCTGAGGACTTCCTAATCCTGGCTTTTTGTGGTGTACAAAAATTTCAAGACCCTTAATTAAATCCATTGCATGTGATTTTTGGATGTGGAACCTTGTGTAGGAGAAAAACATGGTAACACCTTTGCCTGCGTACAAACTCTATGTGAAACCATAGTGTCATTATGTCTTAGTAGCCTTTTCTTGATTGCAAAACTTAGAGGTGGCATGCGACCCTCTCACTTTAACAGCATTGTCAGTCAGATTAACGTTCATATTTTAGGTCATGAATTCGGTGTTCCCCAGTACTACATTTGTTTTGTGATGTTCATGACTTTTTTACATAGGGAAATTGTTGGCAAAATGTTCTATAACTGCATGTGTAACCTATAGAGAAGTTATACCTGACCGACCATAGTAGAGGCGTTGGGAAACGGGGAGAGAGATGAGTTGGGGGCCATAAATGCTGAGTGCAGCGAGCTGGCTGTGTGAGTGTCTCTCGGAGGCAGCACCTGTGGATCGTACCTGCAGAGCTACTTCTGGCTGAAGCCCTCTCCTTCTTCTGCTTAGGTTTTGACAAAATGGCATCGGTTCGCAAAACATTTTAGCTGGGCCAGGCAGCAGTAGCCAGTTGGCAGAAAGTGGGCGGAGAGAGCCATTTAAGAGATACTGCTCTAAACTGCGCTTTTGTGCAAATGGTAAGAAGGTCATAAAACTCCATGCAATCTCATGTTAGAAGCTGGGAGGACACAGACAGAGCGGCTGGTGTATGTGCTTAGTGGAGGCAAGACTGTAACCACTCAACCCTCCCCCCTCCCCCCCCCCCACTCTCCTGGCGTCAAGAGGTCGCCAGGCCCTTTTAGCGAGCAGCGAAAATATCTATTTCATGGGTACAACTGTCTGGAAGGCTTAGCAGCCTTCGTTTAGAAATTGGAAATGGTCAGCCTGGAAAGATTAGATCTCTCTGTAAATGAGGGATTTTAGTCCCATCTAGATAGATTTTTGTTGTCAAAACATGGCCATCCTTACCTTGAGAACGACGCCTCCCTAGTCTAAAATCCTCTTTTTCCAGACCAGAGAGATTTGGAATCGCTGATTGGCTCCTCTCAGGATATGCAAAGTAGGGCTTGCTCCCTAGCATGGGAACCCCTGTGCTATGCCTGGATTGCCTATCAGGCCAATAGAAAAGTCAAAAGGGGAGATTCAATGAGTAGAGTACAGTTCGATTGGTTTGTGCAGTGTGGAGTAGTTTCCTTTTTGCTACTTCGGCCGTTGCACCGAGACTTGATGGAAAATGGTTCTGATTCCTTGCCTTCTGTGTCTTCTAGTCCTCCCCTGGTGGAAAACTTCAAGTCTATCCCTAGTGGGGGAGGCATGTAGTCTGTATCTTGTGGTTGACTAAGAGCCAGTGGCAGTTTCAGACCATACTGACAGTGGAACTCATCTTGCGCATATCGTGTGTCATGAGGCTGAACTTATTCATCCTGAAACGGCCGTCTGAGATTTGACAATTGCAGCACGACCGTCATGCCTGTGAGTGAAATTAGTTTAAACGGACCAGCGAAGATGTGCACCTCACACTGAAAGCTGACAGGATTTCGAGGCTCTGATAGGGAAGTTTCCGTAGTTTGCAAATTTCCGAGCACGCGTCAGAACATTACAGCTGCCGCAGAGCATTGCTCCTCGCCCACAGCGCGCCGTTTTCTCCGGCTTCCTGAATGAAGGTGAGAGGGCAAAACACTGCTGCACCGGCGTAGGGTTGTTAAATGATATTCACGGCTCCCTGTTCTCAGGTGAACCCTAGTCTGTGGTATATTTGGTCGTAGTTGATTCCACTTGAATACAGTGAGGCCTCACAATGGATTCAAAGTCAGATTGAGTTGTAGAAGGGATTAATTCAGGGGAAAATTTGTATAGCTTCCACGCCAATGCATGCTTTGTCAATCAAACAACATTTCTTTTCTGATTTGTGTTCGTGTAAGATTTATCAGCTACTTGTGGTTACAAAAGGATTAACAAAATGTGTCATTATTTTGTAAACTTAAATACACCACTGATCTCATTCACACTCTGACAACTATTCGCTGTTTTTATTTTACTGTCGTGGTACGTGGGTACACCAGCAATTTAAGATTCAATTAATTCAGTGATTTAATTTGATTATTAATTTGGGTTCTGAAATTGACCACAAGCATAAGTAACGAAAGTGCCATGAGTAAATTTGCTAATTCATGTGTAAAAATTAATGGAGTAGCACACGATTTGAAGTTTATTGAGAAGATAACATTTTTCTTTAAGTAAAAATCACTCAGACATATATATATGATTAAACAAGTGACAGCTTGCAAAACAGACTGTGTAAGTAATGATTTGCTTGTGTATGACATTCTGTGGAACTGAGGAGGCACAACACCTGTAAATGGATAAACTAAAATACCGTTTCTATTATTAGCACATAAAACCACTGCAAGATTGATTTTGGCCGATTTTTCCAATTACAGCATAACCTCAAAAAGACATCTCAAATGCAATAGAGGCAAAAAATCACACATGCAGACATCATCAAAAATATTCGTTTAAAGTCATTCGGTTGAAAATGATAATAAATTCTCGAAACGCGTAGTGCTAAGCGTTAAAAATCAAGTAAGTGGTGGAGTTTTTCATTATTTAAATCATCAAGAAGGTTGACTGAATGAAAAACGATGAGCAAATCACAATCTCATGTCCACCAACAATAAAAACTGCTTAAAAATGTTGGAAACTGCTTATGACGGTCTCTACTGAGCATTCCGTAATGTGATTCTAAAAGCTGTTGCTAGACCGATGCCCCAACCAAAAACCATCGTGCGTTCCTGGCTACACTACTATTCCAGCATGAAGTCAGCGCGGTAATAGACACAGAAATAGTTCAGAGACACGTTGATAGGATCGTAACAACTCGGTAAAACCTGTATCAGAGTGTAAGAGATATTGCCGGGGAACTTAAATGTGGGAATATTTGGGAGGAAGGGGACATGAGTGTGATGAACCACTGTTGGGCCAATTCAGAGAGCCTGTGTTCGAGCACGCTTGGATCACTCTGCTTCCAACATCGTGTGTATGGCGTAGGTGACCCTCTGTGCAACTGCATCCGGTGACACTTAAGGGGTGAGGATGAAACGGCGGCCGGTCGGTGCAGTTGGACCTTCAAGGCCTGTTCGGACAGTGTTATCTCTATTATGAGAATAAGTTATGTAAATCCACATATATATGATTACGCTGCAATTTACACTTCACTATTCGTCAGTGGGTTCACAGAAACACATTCAGCCTAATTCTCTGCCGTTGTACCCTCGAACAGCACATGGTAAAAATGAAAACCGAAGTCTTCCCGTGCGAGCTCTCATTTCTCTTATTTCATCACGATGGTCGTTTTCCCTATGTACGTGGGAGTCAACAAAATATATTCACATTCTGAGGAGAAAGTTGATGACTGAAATTTCTGGGAAAGATCTGGGTGCAACGAACAACACTTTTGATTTAATGATAGGCACCCCAACCCACTTATGTAAATATGACATTCTCTCCCCTATTTCGGGGGCATGCAAAACCACCTGTCTTAACATTTTCGATGTTCTTCGTGAATCCTACCGGCTAACGATCCTATACAGCGCAGAAGAGGACGGACGAACGTAATGCAGGCAGTCTCTTCAGTAGATTTGTTGCTATTCTCAATTTTAATCTCTAGGTATTTAATCGATTCTACAAGATAAGAGTTGTTATAGAACTGACTTAGATGCCAGAGTGAAAGGCATGTATTTAGTTATCTGACTTACTAATTCAAATGGTCTTGTAGTAGGCAGATGGATATTGTGATAAATAACAAATTTAAAAAAATTAAGCACTGGAATCACATAATAGACGATTATACTTTAATATAAATAGGTCCCTCGCTGTAGAGACAACCAGTGGAAAGCACATATTTGTGTCAAAACTACACCAATGGATAATTTAAAAAATATGCATGTATCTGACTACTATAATAATATCGCCACTAGTTTAACTACAAGACCAAAAAAGAAAACTTGAAGCACCAATACAGTTTTGGCGGCTTCCAAAAGCCTCAACTTGATTCCATTGCCACCTCACACACAATGGTTTGTATTGCTCAATTAATTTATCTCAACGAAGTTGAAAATTCATAAAAGATACAGCGCTTTGCTGCTGTGAGTTGTAGCAGAGACAAAATTGCACAACAAATTAAATTAGTTAGAAGACTCAGGGACTGGCATATGTTAAAAATTGTCTCTGGTGTTAGATGGTGAGGGTATGTTTCTTTGTTTCTAGGAAAACCACTTGTGAGATTAAAATTAATATACACGCGTCTATTTATTTAAACAAAAATTACATATTTAGGTACTGATGGTGCTCTTGCCGATATTTGAAGGACATCATTAACTGCTCATGTATACACTGATAAAACTGCACAACATAAAAACCAGTCTCTCACAGAGAAATGACGAGAATAAGCATTACGAAAATTACATCAGCAATAAGTTTCTGTTAACAGGTTCCATGTAAATAGATAGTGATATACAATGGGAAACGAACTTATATTTCATGGTGATCATATAGCAAAAACAGTCAATGAAGGGTGTATGAGTTGCGACTCAATAAAATTTTCCCGACTCTCGAAATGAGGTAACTGATCAAGACAATAAAACAAAAATTCGCAGGACATCCCGTCTGATGATCTATCAGACCTATCTATCTTCTGTAAGCGATAGTTTACTCTGATTTCTTTTTGAAATAAGGTACTTATAGTTAGACTTCGTGTAGGTGTAGACGGGCAGATATTGAAATGATACGTCCACCTACGTTGCCGCATCCTTGAAAACGATTCACAGAATCTACAAGTCCCTATTCCATACAAAATTACAACTGTTACAAAACAAAACATAAACAGAACTGATGCAAAGCAACAGGTATATAAAGTAGTCACTCAGAAATGAAAGGAAAATTAACTGCAGCTGTTCGCTTCACACACATAACATGCCTAGATTCCGCCAAAGAAAACCACATACGAGGCCGCGAAAGTTTGCATCCGCTCTTTGCAGACGACGAAATAAAACTACCTACTGAATGTGTTTCTCTTCACACTTGGAATATTGATTTTTGAATGTGATACTTTCCTTCTGTTGTCAATTTTTAGTGCTAGCCGTTGGTATTGTTAAGAATTTTTAAATCAGTTTCTATTAGAATTGAGTGGTGACGGTTTGCTAATTAAGTGATCACCGAGGAGCTATTATTTTTTAATGCTCTGAAATGTTCAATTTATCCTGTTTGCAGAGCAGATATACAACATTCAAAAGATGATTGCTGCTGGTGCAATGTAATTTTGGTCATAGTGCAAGCTCCCAACGACTGGTATTTAGATCGTAAATGTCGTTAATTCTCCCTGTCTGTGGCAGGCTGAGAAGGGAGTTTGCTTAATTTTATCAGCAGGGATTACTTTTATTCATTTTTATACAAGCCTGCTGTGGGGAAGGATCTTATGCACACTTTTTCTCTCTCGGCAGAGTAACCTTCCCTGACCATTCTGCCCGCTTTAGAATTTATGTTTAGGCCCATCAAAGTTCAGAATACAATCTTATCGATTGAATTTGAACTCGCAACGGATAACGCAATTGTAATTTTGGGGATGGTCAGAGAAAACTACATCCTGCACGAATCTAGTCTTGTGCCAATAATATTAGTAAAGGGGCAGCGTGATTGATATGATTGTCTTTTCTTAGGTATGATTTGAATGAGCAAGACGAGAACGGAAATTACTTCGAAAAACAAAGTTACTTTTATTTTAACCAACATTAGACAAATTTACGAAGTTACTTCTTAACAATCTTTTGAACACACATTTCACTAATTCTGCTTTGAATTTTCATTTAACTATGGACAAAGATTATTTAACTATGCACATAGATTATTTCTCCTTTGAATTACAAGCCGTGTTGCCTTTGATTTGCATCGTCCTGTGGGGGAGAAAGAAATCTTGGAGAGCACGTGGTCACTACTACTATGCTGATACATGCACATGCACTATCACTGAAATGCAAATATAGTAACTATTTCTCTATGCAGATTTTCTATGTACAGAGGACTCGTGGCTGTTATCTCCAGCGCGAAGTGCTTGAATACGAAACGATTCATCTTAGAAAAGCTACACTCGTCACTAAATTTTCAATAAGTTGTTAAACATCGACACACGCTAGCATAAATGTTCAGCAATAGCAAGAACTGGCTACAACTCCCTCTATTAGCTTTCTCGGCGGTTGCAGTTTGAAACTATGCACCACATGGCGGGTCGTAACGGAAATCTCGAACGGAGAAGATTATTCTTATATCGGATGAATTGAACAAAAATCAATAAATGGTTCTTAATTACTCAATCGCGAAAAAGCCAAGGACAAATAAATTGTTAACATTAAACATATTTAAACATTCAAATACCTTTGTCCTGATTTCGACGCAGCGTTCTGAAGGAACGTCTGGTCGCTTACCTGTCTTCCAAAAAACTCCCCGTAACCGTTGCGCGGCTCTTTCTCCTGAGCAGCGCGGGGTGGTGGGGGAGGCCCATGACCAACCTCTGGTAAAAAAACGTTTTTTTTAGACTTTCGCACCTCTGGTCGAACCATCCTGTTCCTGCTCTTTGCCTTCCACTGACTGTGTTAAAGTTGATAGAAGGTTCTGAGACCCACTACATCTCTGGTATGTATGTTACCACACTCAAAACATTCACACCTGACCACGTACTTTAAGGAGAGGTGGGGAAATGTAAATAGGGACACAGGACGTGCATATTGTAATGAGAATAAAAGACTTTGATCCATAATTGTTTCTACATGCATGTAATTTGGGGCTAGATTATTTCACTGTTCATTAATTATGTAAAGTAATTGAATTTACGCCGATAATGTCTATCAGCTGATAGCAACATAACACTGATTTTAACTATGTAACGAAACCTATTGTGACATTACAATAGCATGGATACGTTGGCTGGAAGGATTTAAGAAGTTCGTGTAGCAAACACTGCGGGGACACTTCGCCTACTTCGGACGTTAGGCAGCTCGACGCCGTGTAGGGCAGTGTTGAGCAGGTGGTCAGGCTGCTGGCTGGACAGCGGCGATCCGCGACGGCGCCGCATTATTACATCGTTAGAGCAGAAGTAAGCGCCCGCCATCCGGGGGCTGCACGTCGGACTTGTCGGTTGTTTAATTGGGCGGCAGCGGCGAGCCGCCGGAATGAATGCTGATGCGGCCACCTGCGCCGCTACAATGCATGCCGGGAGTGGAGGGGAAGCAGGACGTGCGTGACCGGTGGAGACTGACTTGGCTCCTCGCGTCTGTCGCGGGCATCTCCAGAGGATCACGCAGCTGACACTGTGTGGAGCTATTACCGTCCTGACCATCCACACTGCTATGTGTCCTGCGACCAGTACTGAGCCCCATTTGTGCACGTGTAACAGCCACAATCACGGAAAATACTATACAAATGTCTACTGCCAACACCTGGGCTAGGGCGACAGCATGTGTGAGGAGGTGGCGCTGTGTCCGATGTGACCGTCTCTTGCCGTTACCTGGGCCAGGGTGGCAGCAGTCATGATGAGGTGGAGTGGAGGCTGATGTGAGCAAATGATGCAGTTATCTACAATGATAGGTGTCCAAGGGACCGATGGCGCTAGTAGTCTGGTCCCTTCAATCCCACAAACCAACCAACCAACAGGTGTCCATTCCAATATCGCGCAGGTAGCATAAGAGTGGAGGTAGTAGCTTCACTATGCGGATATAAATCTGGTATGCTTTAAATTCATGATGTACCCATCGTGAGTGTTAGTTACCTTTGAGAGTGAACAGTGTGAGATGCTGTTGGTCAACAATGCCTATAAGAGTTTAAGACGCCATTGTGCCGGCCGCTATGGCCGAGCAGTTCTAGGCGCTTCAGTCCGGAACCGCGCTGCTGCTGCTACGGTCGCAGGTTCGAATCTTGCCTCGGGCATGGATGCGTATGATGTCCTTAGGTTATTTAGGTTTAACTAGTTGCCGGCCGGTGTGGCCGAGCGGTTCTAGGCGCTACAGTCTGGAACCGCGCGACCGCTACGGTCGCAGGTTCGAATCCTGCCTCGGGCATGGATGTGTGTGATGTCCTTAGGTTAGTTAGATTTAATTAGTTCAAAGTTCTAGGCGACTGATGACCTCAGAAGTTGAGTCGCATAGTGCTCAAAGCCATTTGAACCATTTTTTAAGCAGTTCTAAGTCTAGGGGACTGATGACCTCAGATGTTAAGTCCCATAGTGCTTAGAGCCATTTGAATCATTTTGAACGCCATTGTCAACAGCTCACTGAGTTTTAACGAGGTCGTGTAATAGTGTACGGGACGCTGGATGTTTCTTCTGCGATGTTGCATAAATATTTAGTAAGAATGCAGCCACTGCATATGAATGTTGGCAGCGATGGTCACGAGAATATACGCTTGCAAGACGACTGGACTCCGGACAGTCATGCGGTATTACCGAGAGGGAAGGCCTTCGTGTTCGGCTTATAGCTCTGGCGCATCGTTCTACATCTGCCACACCAGTATGAGCAGTAGCTGGCACCACAGTAACGCAATGAACTGTTACAAATCTGTTATTTCAAGCACATCTCCGATCCAGGCACCCTCTAGCGTCTATTCCACTGAGCCCAAATCACCGCCATTTGCGACTACAGTGGTGTCAAGCGATAGCTCATTCCAGGGCTGGGTAGAGGTACGTTATGTTTTGTGATGAAAGCCGGTTACGTATCGGTGCCAGTGATGGCTGTATGTTGATCAGGAGACCAGTTGAGGGCCTGCAACCAACTTGTCTGCGTGCTAGATACACTGGACCTTCACCTAGTTTGGGGTGCGATTTCGTAATGACAGCAGGAGCTCTCTCTTCACGCACCCTGAGTACAAATTTAGTGTCAGTCTGGTGATTCGGCCTGTTGTACTGCCATTCATTAACAGCATTCCAGGATGTGTTTTCCAACAGAACAAACTGGCTCACATACGGCTGTTGTAACCGAACATGCTTTACAGAGTGTCCACATGTTGACTTGGCTTGCTCGATCATCAAGTCTTCTTCCAATCGAGCATGTACGGGATATTATCGGACGACAACTTCGACGTCATCCACAATCAGCATTAACTGTCCCTGCACTGAATGACCAACTGGAACAGGCATGGAACTCTATCCCACAAACTGACATGCGGCACCTCTACAACACAATCTACGCACGTTTGCAAGCTTAAATTCGACATTCTGAATACTACAATGGTTACTAGCATACCTGCATTTCAATGGCTTATCTCACTCTTACATTAACCTGTGATATTACAATGTTATTCACTTTAATTCTTTACCTAGACAAATAAATTTCCAAAATACCATTACTCTACGTTAATTACTTACTGGTGTTGCGACTGTTTTCTGTCAGTGTGAAACAAAGTACTGTACGAAAGAGCTGCATAAGTATTCAGTCAGCTCCTGATGAGGTTTCAAAGTGGTGCAAAGATTGACCACTTCCTTTAAATGTTCAGAAATGTAAAATTGTGCACTTTGCAAAACGAACAAACGTGGTATTCTATGACTACAATATCAATGAGTCAGTTGGAATCAGCCAACTTATACAAATACCTGGGTGTAACACTTTGTGGGGATATGAAATGGAATGATCACGCAACCTCAGTCATGGCTAAAGCAGGTAGTAGACTACCGTTGATTGGTAGAATATTGGGGAAATGTAGTCAGCCCACAAAGGAGATTGCTTACAAATTGCCCACTCTAGAACATCGCCCAAGTGTGTGGGATCCTTAGCAAATATGTCTAACACGGGATGTTGAACGTGTTCAGAGAAGAGCAGCACAAATGGTCACAGGTCTGCTTGACACGTGGGAGAGTGCCACAGAGATGCTGAAGAAAATGAACTAGCAGACTCTTGAAGAAGATACCTAAACAATGCCGAGAACGCCTCCTTACAAATTTTCAAGAACTGACTTTAATTGACGGCTCTATGAATATATAAAATCCCATATGTATCGCTCAAATAGCGATGTTCGGGACAAGACCACATTAATTACAGCACGCACAGAGCATTTCAAACAATCATTCTGCCCGCGCTCCATACGTGAATGGAAAGGGAAGAAACCCTAATAAATACTACAATGGGACGTAACCTCTGACGGACACTTCAAAGTGATTTGCAGAGTATAGCTGCAAATGTTGATTTAGGAAAAACAATTCGTACGAAAAAGACAGCTCCCTTTCTTATGTCAAATGTTTGAGCGGAACGAAAATAAGACTTTCTAGAAATTAAGTAATGGATGTTTGTTCAAATGTTCATAGCCAAACAAGGAGTGGTTCAAGGAGTAATACGGTATCGAACTGACTAGCGTGAGGTTTAGTTATACAAAATTAGATTAATTACTTTGATGTAATCAGCGTAATTAAGAAAAAATTAAATATTGATTTGAGGAAATAGTTTTGACAGAATTAGAGTGTAAAATGAGCAATTGGCATATGAAATTGACCAGGACAAGTCTAGTTTATGCATAAAACTATTTAACTGCCTAAAACTAACCAGGGTAATTAACACATACTTAAGTGATTTGAGAAAAAATTACACAGTGTATTTTTGTGCGACTTTTCATAGCCAATCGAACAGTGGAAAATGAACAAATGAAGTATCAAATTCCGCAGTGTAAGGTATAGTTCTGCAAAAAACATTCGTTGCTTGAAATTAAACAGGGTAGTTAGGGAAAACTTAATTAGTAATCTGAGGGAAAACTGAAATATTTCACTTACAGCCAATTTTAGATATGTAAACGAAATGTCATAACGTTTATCTCTTTCAAGGCGTACTGTTTTTTGTATGTGAAGTTACACTGGTGTGATATTTGATTTTTAGAATGGCTTCCTTAGAATCAGTCACTAAATTTCGGACATTTCGAGAACAGCAGACACTAATAAAACGAATAAGGTGTCAAGAAGTTTGTCTTTTCAAAGCCTTGTCTTTCAAGCATAAGAAGTTATATTAGTGTTATAGTTAAGTGTCAAAATGGCTTTCTAAGAATCAGGTACTACATTCAGAATATTTCGAGAACAGAAGATTGTAGAAAGGCCATGATTCCTGAACAAAATTTGAAAGTAAGAAAAGTTTTCAAGGAAAGTTCGGATGTTTCGTGAAATGATTTGACTAAAAGTAATAAATAAGAAGCTCCGAAGATTAGGTTTTAAAGCCCCGTCTACTGCGTGGCCATAAGAGACGGAGCACAAACTCGAATTGAGTAAAGATGGGGAATGAAAGAAACCATTTCGACATTTGCCTGAAGCGATTACAGAAACCATGGAAGACCTAAATCTGAATGGCCTGACGGGTATTTGAAGCGAATGCGAGTCCAGTGAGCCAACCACTGCCCAACTTCGCTCGCTAAGTAAGAAATAAATAGATTTGAGAAACTTTTGAAGCATCTTTGGATGATATTAAGACACCAATTCAGAATTTGAAGTTCAATGTGGTGACAAAAAACATCGTGTTATACCGATATGATGCACATATACAGATGGCGGTAATTTCGCATACACAAGGTGTAAAAGGGCAGTGCATTGTAGGAGCTGTCATTTGTACTCACTTGATTCATGTAAAAATGTTTCCGACGAGATTATTGCCGCCCGACGTGGATTAACAGACTTTGAGTGCGGATGATACTTGGAGCTAGACGCGTGGGACATTCCGTTTCGTAAATCATTAGGGAACTGAATATTCCAAGATCCACAGTGTCAAGAGTGTGTCGAGAATACCAAATGTCAGGCTTTACCTCCCACCACAGACAACTCAGTGGCCGACGACCTTCACTTAAAGACTGAGAAAAGCTGCGTTTGTGTAGAGTTATCAGTGCTAACAGGCGAGCAATGCTGTGTGAAATAACTGCAGAAATCAATGAGGGACGCAATGTGATCCCATCCCTTAGGACAGAGCGGCAAAATTTGGCGTAAATGGGCTGTGGCAGCGGGCGACAAACGCGAGTGCCTTTGCTAACACTACATCCCCTGCAGCGCTTATGCTGGGCTCCTGAACACATCAGTTGGACCATAGACGACGTCATGTTCCCAAACAACGATAGAACTTCTACACTACTAGCCATTAAAATTGCTACACCACGTAGATGACGTGCTACAGACGCGAATTTTAACCGACAGGAAGAAGATGTTGTGATATCCAAATGATTAGCTTTTCAGAGCATTCGCACTAGGGTGTCGCCGGTGGCGACACCTACAATGTGCTGACATGAGGAAAGTTTCCAACCATTTTATCATACACAAACAGCAGCTGACCGGCGGTGCCTGATGAAACGTTGTTGTGATGCCTCGTGTAAGGAGGAGAAATGCGTACCATCACGTTTCCGACTTTGACAAAGGACGGATTGTAGCCTATCGCGATTGCGGTTTATCGTATCGCGACATTGCTGCTCGCGTTGGTCGAGATCCAATGACTGTTAGCAGAATATGGAATCGGTGGGTTCAGGAGGGTGATACGGAAAGCCGTGCTGGATCCCAATGGCCTCGTATCACTAGCAGTCGAGATGACAGGCATCTTATCCGCACGGCCGTAACGGATCGTGCAGCCACTTCTCGATCCCTGAGTCAACAGATGGGGACGTTTGCAAGACAACAACCATCTGCACGAACAGTTCGACGACGTTTGCAGCAGCACGGACTATCAGCTTGGAGACCATGGTTGCAGTTACCCTCGACGCTGCATCACAGACACGAGCGGCTGCGATGGTGTACTCTACGACGAACCTGGGTGCACGAATGGAAAAACGTCATTTTTTTCGGATAAATCCATGTTCTGTTTACAGCATCATGATGGTCGCATGTGTGTTTGGCTACATCGCGGTGAACGCACATTGGAAGCGTGTATTCGTCATCGCCATATTGGCGTATCACCCGGCGTGATGGTATGGAGTGCCATTGGTTACACGTCTCTGTCACATCTTGTTCGCAGTGACGGCACTTTGAACAGTGGACGTTACATTTCAGATGTGTTACGACCCGTGGCTCTACCCTTCATTCGATCCCTGTGAAACCCTACATTTCAGCAGGATAATGCACGACCGCTAGTTGCAGGTCCTGTACGGGCCTTTCTGGATACAGAAAATGTTCGACTGCTGCCCTGGCCAGCACATTCTCCAGATCTCTCAGCACTTGAAAACGTCTGGTCAATGGTGGCCGAGCAACTGGCTCGTCACAATACGCCAGTCACTACTCTTGATGAACTGTGGTATCGTATTGAAGATGCATGGGCAGCTGTACCTGTACACGCCATCCAAGCTGTGTTTGACTCAATGCCCATGCGTATCAAGACCGTTATTACGGTCGGAGGTGGTTGTTCTGGGTATTGATTTCTCAGGATCTATGCACCCAAATTGCGTGAAAATGTAATCACATGTCAGTTCTAGTATAATATATTCGTCCAATGAATACCCGTTTATCGTCTGCATTTCTTCATGGTGTAGCAATTTTAATGGCCAGTAGTGTATGTACAACAACGTGCCTTGTCACAGAGCCATAGTTGTTCGCTACTGGTTTGAAGAACATTCCGTGCAATTCGTGCGAATGATTTAGCCACCAGATCTCCCGACATGAATCCCATCAAACATTAGTGGGACGTAATCGAGGGTTCATTTCGTGTGCGAAATCCTGCACCGGCAACACTTTCACAACTGTGGACGGCTCTAGAAGCAGCGTGGCTCAATATTTCTGCAGGAGACTTGCAACGACTTGTTGAGTCAATTCCACGTCGAGTTGCTGCACTATGCCGGGCAAAAGGGGGTCCGGCACAATTGGGGATGGGGGGGGGGGGAATCCCATGATTTTTTAAAGAGTACTAGAAGGTGTAAGTCTGGTGAATTACGAGTATGTAGTCCTTGCAGTCTGCTGATGTCTAGCGTTCACATATTTCTATCTTCTATGTCTGAAGTTATAAGAAAGTCCTAACAATTGTTCAGTTTAAAAACTTTTGAATGGAGAGTTCTTCAAATATCAGGAAAGAGAATGCGCGTTCTCAATCGGCACATTTTCTCTGCGTGCTTTTTAGCACCATACACAGGCGCGTCGAACACTTCTCTAATCTGTTTTATTTCTTGGTTTTAGACAAATCAGTCACTAAGGATTTGCCCGGTTCTTCGTTTCAATTTTTTTTTATTATTTGCCGTTGGTTTATTGAAACGTACTGCCAGCAGCTTTACATATATTTACAATCATATATACAGCAAAATTCCAATATCATAGTGTGAACAATGATTTAAGATTTTTTATAGTGTGCACCTAGGCACAACACTCATAGATAAAGAATCCTGAAATGACACCAACTGTAGACAAATATAAAGTAAAAAAGTTATCAGAGCTTGAGGACCATACTCCTGGAGATTAGAGTGTTTTTTTCACCACACGTAGTACATCAAAGTTCATATACACACGTCACCATCTTGTATAAAATAAAAACGGGCTTTGTATATTTGAGTATCTTCACAGCACCATAAAACAGAAACACTTGATAGAAGGGGTACCGTCAGTGTCACTAGATTTTGCAGTAAACGTATTTGCTGTGATTTGAAGAAACTGCAGGAAAAAAGCAAATGGGTTACACCCACTTTTTCTCTCTTCTCGCAGTCGCAGTAAAGGTTACCCCATTTATGAAATTGGTTCGAAGCATAGTATTGACCTTTACAGCAGATTTAAAGAGCTAGTTTTGTTCATGTATGACGTCCTGTAAACAATAGATGCAGGATGAAGATGTAGATTTCGTCTTTCTGGATTTCCGAAAGGCGTTCCAACATTGTACCACACAACCGACTACTAACCAAGATACGATCATACGGAGTATCGTCGATATATACTGTAAGTAGCCTGTTTGTATGTTGGCAGCTCTACAGACTATATAAATAGCGCTGACAGCACTCCGCGCCCTCGGCAAGAGATGCTGTGATTGGACAGCCTAGCCGTTAGCGAGAGGACGGAGAAGGGTTTGGACATGATTTTCTTAGTGGAGAATCAGTGTTGATAGGACATGCATTGTAAAATGAGGATCAAATTAGTTGGTAATGTTTGGGTAGTGAAATTATTGACAACTATATGCCCGCATCTCGTGGTCGTGCGGTAGCGTTCTCGCTTCCCACGCCCGGGTTCCCGGGTTCGATTCCCGGCGGGGTCAGGGATTTTCTCTGCCTCGTGATGGCTGGGTGTTGTGTGCTGTCCTTAGGTTAGTTAGGTTTCAGTAGTTCTAGGTTCTAGGGGACTGATGACCATAGATGTTAAGTCCCATAGTGCTCAGAGCCATTTGAACCATTTGACAACTATATAATTTTTGGAACTGGATGTCACATGAATAAGGTAAAATCTTCTAAATACATTGTTTGCTCTTCAACAAAATCTTTCTTTTGCTAACCATATGCCTCCCAGTAGTCAGAGTCTATAGTAGTTAGAATCTTTTTATTTAATTAGATGTAGTTGCTGTTTGCTGTAACTGCTGTAGTTCGCGTTACGAAGATTTTCTGTTAGGTAAGTGACTTATAAAAAGTATGGGTTATTGTTAGGATTTCTTGCAGTTCAGGGCCATTCCCTCTGAAACCAAGTTGTTACTGTACGGCAGTCAGATTGCGTTGGGCTTTTATATTGTGGGTAATAAATGAATAGGTTTAATTTCAGTTGTCTTTGACAGGGAAAATTCTGTAGGTCAGTTTTTAAATGATAAAAATAAGAAAAGAGTCAGTAGTTTCAACACTGCTCTACAAAACTTAAAGATGAAGTCCATAAAGTAACATAAATAATAACTAGTTAGTGGATATGAATGGGAATGTAGTATCATATAGCCAGGGGTATCCCTGTCGCGCACAGCAATTGGCGTGAATGTGGCATGAGGTCAGAGCGACTACAGCGTCAAATGGAGCTGGACGCAGAATAGGAGGCAGCTGAAGAGCGGAAAAAGACAGTGTGTCTCAATCAGTGACCAGTCACCATGGATACAGGTCGTGTTCTTCGTTACAGGGTGGTCCTGATAACAACATTTATATGATTTCCCTCGGGGAACAATCATCAGGGGAATGGAAGTAGGATGATGTGTGGTGAGCGTAGTCCAAGAGCATGAGATTGTCCACAACATCGTTTCATTAGCTTGGGGAACGTTCCGAACCACAGGCACCGCTGCTCGGACAGGAGGACGTGGTCGACGACAGTAACGACAGCAGCAGATGACCGCTGCATTGTGCAGCAAGCAAGAATGGACCCTCGTCGAAGAGCGGCTGCAACTGTAACCACATTTAACAGGACTGCAAGGTACGCAATCTCACGTTCCAAACTGGCACGTAACCACCATGGCGAAGGTCTCTGCCCTATTACCAGTACGCTTTGTTTCGTTGACACCAGCACATCGACGGCAACGTTTGCGATGGTGCTAGGGGCATAGGAACTTATTTATTGTACACTACTGGCCATTAAAATTGCTACATCACGAAGTTGACGTGCTACAGACGAGAAATTTAACCGACAGGAAGAAGATACTGTGTTATGCAAATGATTACCTTTTCAGAGCATTCACACAAGGTTGGCGCCGATGGCGACACCTACAACGTGCTGACATGAGGAAAGTTTCCAACCGATTTCCCATACACAAACAGCAGTTGACCTGCGTTGCCTGGTGGAACGTTGTTGTGATGCCTCGTGTAAGGAGGAGAAATGCGTACCATCACGTTTCCGACTTTGATAAAGGTCGGATCGTTGCCTATCACGATTGCGGTTTATCGTATCGCGACATTGCTACTCGCGTTGGTCCAGATCCAATGGCTGTTAGCAGAATATGGAATCGGTGGGTTCAGGAGGGTAATACGGAATGCCGTTCTGGATCCCAACGGCCTCGTATCACTAGCAGTCGAGATGACAGGCATCTTATCCGCATGGCTGTAACGGATCGTGCAGCCACGTCTCGATCCCTGAGTCAAAAGATGGGGACGTTTGCAAGATAACAACCATCTGCACGAACAGTTCGACCACGTTTGCAGCAGCAAGGACTATCAGCTCGGAGACCATGGCTGCGATTACCTTTGACGCTGCATCACAGACAGGAGCGCCTGCGATGGTGTACTCAACGGCGAACCTGGGTGCACGAATGGAAAAACGTCATTTTTTCGGATTAATCTAGGTTCTGTTTACAGTATCATGATGGTCGCATCCGTGTTTGGCGACATCGCGGTGAGCGCACATTGGAAGCGTGTATTCGTCATCGCCATACTGGCGTATCACCCGGCGTGATGGTATGGGGTGTCATTGGTTACACGTCTCGATCACCTCTTGTTCGCAGTGACGGCACTTTGAACAGTGGACGTTACATTTCTGATGTGTTACGACCCGTGGCTCTACCCTTCATTCGATCCCTGCGAAACCCTACATTTCAGTAGGATAATGCACGACAGCATGTTGCAGGTCCTGTACGGGCCTTTCTGGGTACAGAAAATGTTCGACTGCTGCCCTGGCCAGCACATTCTCCAGATCTCTCACCAATTGAAAACGTCTGGTCGATGGTGGCCGAGCAACTGGCTCTTCACAATACGCCAGTCACTACTCTTGATGAACTGTGGTATCGTATTGAAGCTGCATGGGCAGCTGTACCTGTACACGCCATCCAAGCTGTGTTTGACTCAATGCCCAGACGTATCAAGGCCGTTATTACGGCCAGAGGTGGTTGTTCTAGGTACTGATTTCTCAGGATCTATTCGCCCAAATTGCGTGAAAATGTAATCACATGTCAGTTCTAGTATAATATATTTGTCCAATGAATACCCGTTTATCATTTGCATTTCTTCTTGATGTAGCAATTTTTATGGCCATTACTGTATTACTTATTTATCACAGTACACTTGCTTGATAAAAACAATGGACCGTTACAGACAGAATTACATCTGTGTGAATTTTCATGATTACATCTACATCTACATCTACATCATAGTCCGCAAGCCGCCTAATGGTGTGTGGCAGAGGGTACTTTCGGTACCCCTACCTGATCCCTCCAACCCTGTTCCACTTGCGAACAGTGCGTGGGAAGAATGATTGTCGGTAAGCCTCTGTATTGGCTCTAATTTCTAGAATTTTCTCCTCGTGGTTAATACGTGTGATGTATATGAGGGGAAGTGATATGTTGTCCGACTCCTCCTGAAAAGAGCTGGCCCGAAATTTCAATAGTAAAAATCTCCTTGATGCACAACGCCTCTCTTTGAACGTCTGCCAGTGGAGTTAGTTTAGCATCTCCGTAACACTCTCTCGCCAGCTAAACGGGCGCCGCTATTCGTTAGATCGTCTCTATCTCCTCTATCAGTCCTACCTGATAGGGATCCCAGATAGATGAACAATACTCGAGAATCGGGCGCCTTGTAAGCCACCTCTTTAGTGTATGAGTTACATATCCTTAAGATCCTTCCGATGAACTTGAGTCTGGTATCTGCTTTTCCCACAATCTGTTTTATGTGGTCATTCCACTTAAGGTCCCTCCTGATAGTTACACCTAGATAGTTTACGGCAGACGCTTTATCCAGATGTTTGTCATCAATAGTGTAGCTGAACAGTAGCGTATTTCTTTTCCTATGTATGCGCTATATGTTACATTTATGTAAGTTGAGGGTCAACCGCCAAAGCCTGCGCCATTCATCAGGCCGTTCTGGAAATTCTTGCTATCCTCTGGAGTTGCTACTTTGATATAGACAACTGCATAACCTGCGAATAGCCTTAAAGAGCATCCGACGCTTTCTACCTGATATTTATATATACTGTAAACAGTGACGGTCCTATCACACTCCGGATATTACCTTTACATCTGTCGATTTTTTTTCCGTTAAGAGCGATATGCTGAGCTCTGTCTGCAAGAAAGTCTTGAATCTAATCGCAGGTCTGCTCCGATGCTCCTTAAGATCATATTTTTTCATTAAGTGGCAATGCGGGACGGTGTCAAATTCCTTACTGAAATCAAGGAACACGGCGTCAACCTGTACCGCGTTGTCCACTGCGCTGTGGATCGCATAGGGAACAGAGCGAGCTGAGTTTCGCACGATCTCTGTTTGCGGAATCCATGTTGATTTTTATACAGGGGATGTTCATTTCATAAAAACGTCATAAATCTTGAGCGAAAAACATGTTCCATAATTCTACAACATATTGATGTCAACGATATAGGTCTAGAATCGTGTGAGCCTGTCTTACGGCCGTTCGTAAAACCTGGAATGACCTGCGCTTTTTTTCCAGTCGTTAAGTACCTTTCGTCGCTCAAGCGATCTACGATAAATTACTGCTAGAAGGGGAGCAAGTTCTTTCTTATAATCTTTACAGAATCTTATAGGTATCTCATCTGGTCCTGACGCCTTTTCACTCCTAAGCGATAGTAGCTGCTTTTCAATTCCGCGATCGGTTATCTCAATATCTGCCATTTCTACGTTCGTACGACGATTGAAAAGAGGGACAGTGTTACGATCTTCCGCCGTGAAAGAACTTCGGAAAACTGAATTCAGTATTTCGACTTTTTCTCTGTTATCTTCCCTTTCGTTGCCGGTGTAGTCGCTGAGAGAATGAATAGATGATTTTGAACCACTCATTGATTTTATGTACTATCGAAATCTCTTAGGATTTTTACTCAGATGAGTTGCCAACGTCTTACTTTCAAAATCATTGAACGCTTCTCTCATTGCTCTCCTTACGCTCATTTTCACATCGTCCAGCTTTCGTTTGTCGGCTAGGTTTTTACTTCTCTTGAATCCCAGATGAAGTGCTCTTTCTTTAAGTAGAGCTTTTCTAACATGGCTATTAAACCATGGTGGATCTTTCCCACCCATTAAAACCTTACTCGGAACATACTTGTCTAGGGCATATTGAACGATGTCTTTGAATTTTTTCCATTTGTTCTCCACATCTTCGTCTTCGTCACCGAATATTTGATAGTGACTGCTGAGATAGACTGAAATTTGTATCCTGTCACCCTTTCTGAGCAAATATGTTTTCCTACATTTCTTAACATTCCTTGTAGGACCCGTCGTCATACATGCTGTCACAAACTTATGATCACACACCGAGTAGGGTGGTCCTTTACTGAGACAGAAAGAGAGCCATAGATTTTCGTTGTTTCAAATTATCTTGAGAAATTTACAATTATCAATATACCTACTGCTGTTACTAATGTTACAATACCAAGTACTATTGCTACAATAACAAACAATATAGCTATTACAATTACAGAAAAAATTCGGTGATATTACTAGCGCATCAAAATTTTTATTTATTTATTTTTTCAGAAAATGCCACTACTACTGAAAATTATCTGCAGTTTGCATGAAAATGCTGTGAGATGAAACGGACATTTGGATGCACCTTAGTAACTTTTTTAAGTCTTAACCACACTTCTATTATTTCGAGAAAGACCCTACATGTTACGACATTGCGTCATTTTCAAAGGCAGTGTTATGTTAATCATATAAAATTGTTCAGTAGATACACCGTATCTCGTCAACGAGAACTGTAGTTTGCACTTGTTCGTGACCGAGAGTGTCGACGAGATACAGTGTATCTACTGAACAGTTTTATATGATTGACATAACACTGTCTTTAAAAATGATGGAATGTCGAAACGCGTAAGATGTTTTTGGAAAATTATAAATGTGTAGACAAGACATATGAAAAGTTATTAAACTGAAAATTATGTTGCTGTCACTAACACTAATACTAATATTTCTGTATTTCTTCTACGATTAAATACGATCATCTTTGTCTTTATTGTAGTATGAAATGTACATACGTATACACGCATATACAATCTAGTACTCTCTAAATGATGTAGTTTCTCTCTATGTTCCGTACCAGATCGGCCACCCACTCGGGTACAGTAATGTTTTGCTGCCTCCAGAACACACGGCGGCAGATCAGAGTGTACCAGTTATGCTTCTCCGATTCTTCTCACTCTTCTTAGCTATGTTTGTGGCCATCTCTCTTCATCATTCCGTTACAGGGCCATGTGGCAGTAAAGCTATCGTATCTCGTTCACTTTCCCTAGGACCGTACATAGACCGTACTCGTCTCTGCAGTGTTGTCTGTTGTATAGTTATGCCTTGCTTCGTCTGAGACAGCATCAGCTACAAGATTTAAGGTACCAAAGTCCCGTTTCACTCTACTTATATCATAAACAGTAATACCTCACAGCCTGCGTAGTACTCCTTGCGGTATCTTCAAGTAGAGGACATTCCAATAGGACATGATCTGGTATGTCGGTTTCGCCAGTGTAGGTCATTGCCCTTTACAATTCTAGGCAGATAGGATATGGCCAATGTTCGGAAAAATAGTAGACCAGTTACCTATTTGCTTCAAAATATGTCGCCTGAATCTCTCAATTAGATCAGGAAGAGATTGAAACCTTCTACTTCTCGTGTCTGTTAAGTTCCATTTCTGCTGCCATTCTGCAAACATTAAATTCTTTATTAGTACTGAATTTCTTGCCAGTGCTTCGAGGATTCCTTATATATATTTTTTTTCATATTACTTCTTTTTCAGCCAAAAGATGACAGCCTTTTTTGTTACTTGAAAGTCCAAGGGACATACGCCCATAAATGTAGTTAGGGCGCCTGTAGGTGTGATGCTGAAGGGTGCGTAGTATTTCAGCAGAATTGGTCGCTGTACTTTTCTCACTGCAGCAGCGGGTTCGGCTCTATGTAACCTGTGCACCCAAGCACTGACACCATAGACCACAATTACAGTTGATGTAGACTCGAGGTAGAGTGTAATTATATTTAGGGGCAAACGAAACCTACTTTTTCCCATATAAACAATTTTATTCATTGTACAATTCCCTTACCTTGCTACAATTTCTACTTTGGCGCTGAGTGTCCAGTGTTGGTCCATGTGTACAACTAAATAGCGGTTGACGGATTGCCTTCTAATTATCTCCTGCTTTATTTTATCGATGGATCCCTAGTAAGTCTTTCTATAAGCAACATATATATGTCGATTTTTGTGGAACTACATTGAGTCGCACCTCACGAAAGATTCCAAAGAGTTCGCCATATTTACTTTCTAGCGAATCTCGACTGTTGGCATGCAAAAAATAAGAAACAAATTGTCAACAGATACAACAACTCCTAACGAGTCCTGACTGCATATAATCTATCGAAGAGTGGTTCAAAGTTAACGTCCTAGAATTCGGAGGTGCAGACAGAGACATGAAGGCATCGCTTCGTAACTGTTGAAGTGGAACTTCAGAACTTCACATGTTGGGCACATGCCGTGGACGAACCAGGAGTGGTCTCACGAACTCTTCTCGGCTGGGACCGGATTCAGTCTGACGAGTTATACCAGACGTACCCTCATATGCTGGGAGGTGGGAACACGTTATGTGTCGAGACACATTATCGAACATGATCGTTTTCCTGGTCCAGGTGTTATGGTGTGGGGAGGCATGATGTTGCATGTATGTACTGACCTCCAGATCTTTGATCGGTGTACACTGACCACTCAGAGTTACTCTGAGACTGATCTCCTTTCCTACGAGCATCTTTTCAGGGGTGCATTCAGCCCTGACTTCATTTTTATGAATGACAATGCGCGACCGCATCCAACAGCATAGGTGGAGGAGCTCTGGCAACGAGGGGATATTCAGCGAACACACTGGCCTGCCTGTTCGGGCGACGCACGAGCACGGTTGGCGTGCGTTGGGAAGATGCACTGCAGTACGTCCACATGCACAAACCTGTATTCACGCAGGTGTATGAGAGGGATGTCCTCCCTCAAGAACTCCTTACCAACCTAGTGGGCAACATGCGAGCACGTTGCACGCATTGCTGTCCCTGGTGATCAGACGCCCGGTTAAGAAGCATGTTCCGTCTTTCGTAAGGTCGAGGGGAACGTCAATAATCGTGATGAGTTGAACCGTGATTTATTTTCAAAGAATTTTCTTAAGAATTTATTTTATTTACTAGCGATTCATCAAGAACATTAACACATTTAATCACACTATGTAAGCGTGGAAGTAGTTGCCAGGGAGTAACTGATGAAATCATAACCTAATTCCTTTTAACAAATGGAAATTTTATTCACTTTAATAGTGCCTAAAAGCATTTTTTAAAAGAAACAGATTTAAAACTATAATCAGAAAGCACCCTCTAAATATCAAAGTTACAATTTATTCAGAGGCAGAAAGAAACAAGTTTTGACTGCATGAGCTTTTGGGCAGAGAACCTTGCCACTCCCTTTTGACACGGCTGTAGCTACGACCGCTCACAACAGCCTCTGAAAGACTACACTGGTGCAAATCTGCAACACATCAGATAACTTTAAACTAAGAGTTTTAACAATTTACACAAGCACACAAACCATGCACCACCTGTAGGAGGGATGGAAATGGTACAAAACATTAACAGTTAAAATATTAACCTTGCCACCGAAGATGCAACTTGATTTTAACTTCTAAGAAAAGTCTTACGGTGAAAGGGTGGCAACTTTATATACTAAAATGATCATTTAAATAAAAGCCCACGAAATGCAATCTTATATAAAATTCTACAAGGTTGGCTCTACAGTACACAGATACCGTCTCTCAAGATCATAGGCAATAATATCAAAGTTTCCAAAGATCAAAATATATTTCAGGTATTAGGCCGTTACACTCCAAGCAATAAATTCGTTAATACACCAAATCCGACAAACATGACAGAGGCAGCTCCGACCGACAGACAGACACTAACTGCCTAACAAATGCGGACGAGAGATAGACTGGCAAGCTGGGGACGAGAGACTGACCGAGAAAACAAGTGGAATTTAACAAGAGTAAATCACAGAACATATCACCAATCACTTAACTTCTAATAAACTGCGATTTCTCGAGAAGACCTGGCGCAGCTCCCCCAAATCGCTCTCCCGAACCGTCCGCTGCCAACCGACGCAGGAAGGCGCGCCGATCTCCCGTCTCACGGCGTCGCAGCTCGCACCGGCCAGCTTGATGTCGTGGGTTGACTCCTGTTGCTCTCGTGTCGACCGCGAAGTCACTACCCCTCGCTATACGCCGCGGCCCACTGGACTCAAGTGGCGACCTCACATGCGCCGACGCTCAAGACGGACAAGTCATCTTGCGTCTCAGTGCGCGACCGACCAACAGATCGATGCAACCACCAATGACCATTGCCTGAGCAAACTCGAGCAGACTGCCTAACGCGCAGACTCAGTTGCAGGAACTAAGCCACGATCGGGCGACCACTCGCTGAGTTCACTTATTGGTGGAGTGGAAAGACTCTCATTTTGCCGGCTTTAAAGGTTGATCCGAACGACAGACATACTAGCACTCCGAACGACAGAAAGATATTAACTGCCTAAGAAATGAGGACGAGAGACAGACTAGCAAGTTGGGGACGAGAGACTGATCCAGATTGACCAACTGGCGAGCTCATACCGCCCCTTAAATGCACGTGAACAGGCAACCTTCCCCTTTCCCATCAGAGGGACACGCCAAAGCTGCGACTGCGACAGCGGCGCCACCGCCAGAAACGGAGGGCGACTGCTTCACACTACGCGCTGCGGCGCGCTCTTCAAAACAGCAATTTTTACCATGGCTCAAGTGTGTGTGAATAAAAGTGTCATTTCTGTTCGTCTGATCCCGTATTTCTTTCAGTTACATTCTGTACTACACTGCAGTAGTTCTTTTTATGTAAGCTCCAAGTTTTATGTTACTTGAAAGTGACACATCGTGTGAAATCTACTTTCGTTGTTAAGTTTTGCATACCAGCGCAAGTGATTGGCTCGAGGAATTTTTGAGGAATAACACCCAGTACGTTACACCAGACGGCGTATGTTCCACAGAAACGAGCGTAGTCTCGGTGTGCCCAAAGGAAGCATAATGAAAATTGTTTTTGGAGAAGAAGAGTGGTTCCACATTAATGGAGCACCCTGTATTTCAAACGAATTTCTGCGGCAGACAAGCAGACTTCCACGCGATTAAGAGTACCTCGAACAACTTACAGGATCAACCTCCTTTCCTGCAGATAGGTGTCCGGTCGTTAATGGCAATCTAATGTGCTGTGGCAGACAAGGAAATAGAATAACCCGATGAGATATGAACATTCTGGTACTAAGAAGCGGCTATGTAGACGGGAGTAGAGAAATATGGTACGCTCTTTAAGAGCGCGAAGGCGTTATAATTACAGTGTTCCACGCAGCAATGTAACGCGCACGCGTCGAATCGACCGGAGATGCTGGGAAGTCGATCAGGTGCAGCAGAGCGATTCGGCGTTGATTAGCACGTCCCGCGGCGTCACGCCGCATCTTTTTTCTGGCCAGAGTTCGGAGGTCAGCCGCTACAAGGGAGAACCGGCCGAGCGCTGTGCTAGGGACACTATCTGGGCGCGCAGATCTGCGGCGGCCGTGTAACGCAGCGCCAGAGCGGGACTGCGCCGAAAGCCCTAAAAGTGTCGTAAAATTTTACGGCCGCACTATTGAAAACGTTCGGCGGACGACGGACGCCTGTAAATTCGGCCACCGGTCGAGGAGAGACGCCGGGACGGCGGCCGCTGCTGGTACCGCAACACACCGGGCATTACGGCGGGCTCATTAACAACCCTAGAGGCGATCTGTTCTCCTCTCTTCTACACGGATCTATGCGAGAGCGCGCCGCTAGCTGCGACTCGCCCGCTGTCTGCACCGACGGCGGGTCGAACTCGTGACCCGGCGCGCCTTATCTGGCAGCAGGGAGGCGGTCGTAGCGGCGCGAGCGTGCATCGCGGATCGACTAGCGAGAAGCGAGAGCGTAAGAAAAACCCCTGCACATGCGCGCGTTTCCTAGCATCGGGCGCCATGCGAGAAAGCTTTCCAAGTTTCGCAAATAAATGCACAGCGGCAAGTTACGTCTATAAGGAAATGCGAAATGACTCGAACAGTATGTTGTCTTCCTGGAAATAAATTTAAGACGTAACCTGCAACAAGACAACTCTGAAGAACGACAAAGGCATTGAGGAATGAAATCAGTCACTAGTCAAAAAAGGCAAAACAACAAATCACGGAGGACATATTCAAAGAACTAAACTAAAACTAAACTCAGTCCGAACAGGCCATGAAGGCCCAACGGTACCGACCGGCCACCGTATCATCCTCAGACCACAGGCGTCACTGGATGCGGGTATGGAGGGGCAGGTGATCAGCACACCGCTCTCCCGGCCATATGTTACTTTACGAGACCGGAGCCGCTACTGCTCAATCAAGAAGCTCCTCAGTTTGCCAGTTTCTAATGGTTCAAATGGCTCTGAGCACTATGGTACTTAACA
Source organism: Schistocerca nitens (assembly GCF_023898315.1). NCBI lineage: Eukaryota > Metazoa > Arthropoda > Insecta > Orthoptera > Acrididae > Schistocerca > Schistocerca nitens. The sequence continues at coordinate 762,258,485 of NC_064614.1, read as the reverse complement.
TCTGAGGTCATCAGTCCCCTAGAACTTAGAACTACTTAAACCTAACTAACCTAAGGACATCACATACATCCACGCCCGAGGCAGGATTCGAACCTGCGACGATAGTAGCGCGGTTCCGGACTGAAGCATCTAGAACCGCTCGGCCACTGCGGCCGGCTTATGGACAAAAAAAGATCATTTTTCTCTTACGGGTGAGGTGAACACACATAATTTCCGAGTGTAGAGATCTTCACCTCCAGTCACTGTGCATGAAATTCCTCTGTATGGTGAAAGTGTCACCGTACGGTGTGGCTTCACGGCTACGTTCATCATTGGTCCATTTTATTTTTAACAGGTTGGCACTCAAGGACCAAAGATGTGCGGTGTGACTGCCCAACGCTACTGCGATATGCTTCGCCAGCATGTCATACCCGCCCTACGGGAGAGAGACGCATTGAGCTGAACAGTTTTCATGCAACATGGGGCCTCACCGCACATCGCTCGTGAAGTTCACCTGCTTCTCCGAAAAACATTTGGAAACGTTCCAATTATCAGCCGATCCAAAATTGTTAAGGCTTTCGTGGCCACTTGTTGACAAACTGCCTATTGGCTTCTGTCTCTGGTTCTTCGGCCGACGTTCATCTAATGATTTTTCTGACGTTTCGCCGGCACGAGTGGCTGGCATTGTCAAAGCTTCACCCTCCATTGCCGGTGGTGAACTGGAGGCGAGCTATAGAGATGGGGCCCCTCCACGCCCGCACCAACGTGGTGATCAAACCAAAAGTTCTACTGTCACCTCCGTAAAACATGTTAGTTATCTAGTAAGTGGATCACAGGATGCTGGGCTGTGATGTTGTCCGTGCGTCTGGGTAAGACTACGCATTAACACGGTCCATCAGGTGATAGATAGTGGACGAAACGCGAGTGAGGGTAGCGATTTGAAGAGCAGAGGGAAAAAAGTGCCATGGCCCGTGCCGTGGGAAAAAAAAAACCTCTGCGACAGTGGGATGGGTAGTAAGAGCAGTAGTGGCTTACTAGCTGCGATAGCTCATGCAAGGTTGGATTTGTTAGTATGGGTATCATGCATCATTACCGTGACAAGCGATGGCGATGTGTCCCAGTGGCTGCAGCTGCTACATTCCTGGAACAATCAAGATCGTTATACAGTTTGCATGCAGTGTACGGTACGGCTTCCCTGTGTGGTGCCAGTTATTCGGCAGTATATTTCAGCTGGATATCCAGTAATGGCGTCTGATTAACAGGGGCTCGCCTGTGCCGTTATGTTTGCGTATGCTTGGCCATAGATGTTATGCCCTTACAAGTATGTCTTTTGGTCTTTTATGTTTCCATCTATGGTTGTGGTCGTAGTTCCCCAGATTCAGAATAAACGGGTTCTGCGAATGTCTAGAGTTTCTGTATAGTCTTGTGGTGAGTTTGTGGATTACCTCCGTGAGAGTCTCAAGTCGGTATTCCCGGTGAAGGTCCGCGATGCGTGTGTATCGTGGAGCATTGCTTATGATTTTGAGTACTTTGTTTTGTATGAGCTGCAGACGGCGCAGGCGTGTAGGCGCAGCGTATCCCCAGACAGGAGCTGCGTACGTCATCAGGGGTCGGATAAGTGTCATGTACATGGACCTCGACACCCTTCTGTTCAGTGTGCTACGCCTGTTGAGCATAGGATAGAGCTGTTTGAGCCTCGCGCTAGCTCGGTTGGTCATGTGTTGTATGTGGTCCCCCCCCAGAGTAATTTCCGGTCCAGCCAGACACCGAGGTATTTGACTTTCTCGCGGAAACGTATTGGACGTGCATGTAGGGTCATTGGTCTGCAGTAGCGGTGTTTGCGCAGTTGCTTCGGTCTTCTAGTGAACACAACGGCTTCGCACTTGTCGACGTTTACCCTAACACGCCATTTCTCCAACCAAGGCTCGGCCACTCTGAGTGCAGTCTGTAGGCGTGACGTAATGTTTGATGGTTTCCAATCTTGCGCAAGGATGGCTGTGTCATCCGCGTAGATTGCCATCATTGTGTTGTGTGTGGTTGGGAGATCGTTTATGTAGAGGTTAAACAGTAGGGGCCCTAGGATGCTTCCCTGGGGTACTCCCGCGTGTATACCGTGTCGTGTTGATTGTTTTCCCTGCACGCCAGTGTTGAAACTCCTGTCTGTGAGGTATGAGTGTATTAGACGCAGCAGCCCGTCGGGGAATCCCGCGTCGCTGAGTTTGCGGATGAGGCCGTTGTGCCATAGACGGTCGAAAGCCTTTTCGATGTCCAGGAACACTGCCCCTGTAGCTTTGTTTATGTTGAAGCCATGTGTTATATGTTCAACGACCCGTAGGAGTTGTTGTGTTGTGGAGTGGTGATTCCTGAAGCCGAATTGCTCCGGTCTCAGGATGCCATTTGTTATGCAGTGCCTAGTGATACGTTTGAGAATCACCTTCTCAACAATCTTACTGAGCGAGCTCAGAAGGCTGATGGGTCGGTAATTTTGTGGGAGGCTGTGGTCTTTCCCCGGCTTCCTGAACATCAGGACCTTGGCCGTCTTCCAAAAGGCGGGGAAGTGTTGGTGTTTTAGTATGGCATTCGTTATGTGTGTCAGGTACTCAGTTGCTTTATCCGTGAACTCCTGGAGGACACGGTTTTGAATGCCATCATGACCAGGGGCTTTCCTAGCAGCGGAATGCATTATAGCCCAGGAGACTTCCGCTGTGCTAGCATGTCGAATGTCGTCGCGCGATGGTTGGGCTAGAATGCGTGTAACCTCTTGGTCAGAAGCAAGTGTGAACACTGGATCTGATGGTACCAGGTTCGGTGTGAATGACGCTGCAAGTGTTCAGGCCATTAGTTCTGCTTTCTCTTCCGCTGAGTATGCAGGTCCGTCGGGCCCTTGAAGCGTTGGGGTGTATATTTTCTCCCTGGTGAAGTGTCGGGCTAGTTGCCACACGCCAGGTCGTGTGGTGTCCAGCCCTTCGAGTTTTTGGTTCCACTGTTGTGTTCTATGTGTTTGTATTTTATCGTGTATGATGCCCTGTAGTCTGTTAATGTGCCGTTTGAAGTACGAACGCCTGGTGCGCTGCCATTGTCTCCTGAGGCGATTCCTCATTGAGATTAGGCCCAGGATATCCTGGGGCAGGGCCGCACTGCGTTGTTGTGAGGTGCGATCAGGTATGGTGCCTGCCATTGCGTCCTGGACGGCGTTAGTGAGGGTTTCTACTGCCTCGTCAATTTGTGCTGTTTCATTAATTTCGTGTATAGGCGGGATGTGGCTATCGAGCGTTTGCTTGAACCTTGTTCAATTCGCACGCCCGTAGTCCAACATCTTGCGTTGTTCCATGTGCTGCAGTGTTTCCTCAATGTATAGTATTACAGGTTGGTGGTTTGAGGGCAGATCGTTTTCAACGGCAACGTTGAGTGTCGTTGTAATGCCCTTGATGAGGGCCATGTCTATCACGTCTGGCCTGTGTCCCCTCTGATAGGAAATGTACGTCGGTTCAGTCGGCGCTAGTATAATGTAGTTTCTGCCAAGTGAATGTTCGTACAGTTTTTTGCCGTTGGGATTTCGTATGCGTGAATTCCATTCTGGGTGTTTTGCGTTCAGATCTCCAGCGACTATTACTTGCGGTGAAATGTTGAGTAATGTGCTGATATCGCGTGTTGAAATGCCTACAGGGCTGTTGTATACCGATATCAGTGTGGTGTAGGCTCCGTTGAACTTGACTCTGACGGCCGTAGCCTCGATTTTTTCCAGTTCAGGGAGCTCTATGTTTGTGTGCTCAATGTCTTTGTGTATGACGATTGCAGTTCCACCTGCCACGGCGTCGCCCGGTCGGTCGGTACGATAGACACAGTAGCCAGGAAAGTTTAATTGTTTGTGCGGTTTAAGTTTAGTCTCGCTCAGTAGCGCGACAAGGATTCCCTTGCGCTCCATGAACGCGGCAAATTCTGCCCTTTTGTTGTGGATCGAGTCTGCATTCCAGAACAGGATCCGTGATAGTGTGTGCGGGTCTGCGTTATGGGCCGGGTGTGGCATATTATTCATGTAAGAGTGTGAAAGAGTGTTGTGATGGCGGTGTGTATGACAGCCCAGTATTGCCCGGGTTCGGCGCTCATGAGCTGGGTGATGAGTGTAGTGACGGCCATCAGCACCTTGCTAAGGACTTCAATGGTCGTGCGTCGGGGGAATAGTGTTTCCAGTATTCCCCCAGGTGATGTGTTGGTGTTGGGTGTGGCAGCCTGAGGTGCTGTTGTGGGGTTAGCGGCCGCTTGTGCGGGTATTGGTGTGTTGTTTGGGGCGGCATTTGTGTTTTGTGACAGAGGTTGTGGCGCCTGCGTTACTTCTGTGGTGAGGGGGATGGTAGTGTGTCGCGCACGCAGACTATATGTACCTGGCGCGCCAACGTCCGAGGGCTTCTCCGCGGTCATTTCCGGTGCGGTTCTCCTCTTGCTACCTGCGACGGTCGTTCGTTGCAGTACGGGAAGCCAGGAACCGTTTACCTTAAGGCTTTCCTCTTTCTTGTTGAAACTGTTCGCGTGTTTTTGTATTTCTACAGCTTCTCTGACCCGAGACAGAAGCCAATAGGCAGTTTGTCAAAAAGTGGCCACGAAAGCCTTAACAATTTTGTATTACGCCTCTACGGGGAGGAGATTTGCAAATTGTACCGACGCCTTGACCAACGACGGAAGAAGAAAGCGCGATTGATGTCCTCTCTCGCCTTTCTGTCACGGTGCCGAGATGAATGTGCTACACCGAAGTTCTTCAGATGTAAGCGCCTATTCACCACCGCCCAAGCACATCGTATCTACAACAGAATGGAACGAGCTTTTCTTCGTGAGCGAATACATACAACACGGAGAGACTTGGCAAGAACGGATCAGGAACTTCTGGACATTTTCTATCAACTAAGTAGCAGAACGCATCGAGACGACTGGGACAAGATCGACAGCATCACTCAGGAGCATGCAGAACGAACTCGAGCGCTGCACCGAGCGGCAGAAGAAAAAGTTTGAAAGATGCCAGAAGCAGACCAACAAGGCGATTCCCGACATGTCACACACAATGGTCAACCTCACTGAACGACAATTGTCCGAAGAGGAAGTGTCTGTTCTTCAAAAAGGAGGGAATTTCGCTATCGTCCCGAGAACTATACCTATGGAGGACATCATTGCCAACACCGAAGCAGCCATTCGGACCCTTCCTTGTGAAAGGGCAGAGTAAATACGCACGGAAACAGCCAGGATACTGCGCCGAGCAAAACCACCAGCGTGCAACCTGAAGAAAGAAGAGGTACAAGCCATTAAGGATCTCAGCGCCGACAAGAGTATATTGGTACTGCCTGCCGATAAGGGGAATGCGACCGTCGTAATGAAGACCGAAGATTATGAGCAAAAGATCCGAGACCTATTAGATCCGACGACGTACCGAAAACTAAGCGCAGATCCGACGCAGCGTATCACTCGTTATACGAATCGATTAATCAAGGCGTCTTCTCTGCAGGCGGACATACGGAGAAACCTGCGCCACACGGAAGCCCTACCACCTCGGCTGTATGGATTACCCAAGATCCATAAGAACAACGTTCCACTGAGACCGATCGTTAGCGCTCCTGGCTCACCAACGTATAAACTGGCAAAACACTTGGCCTCTCTGCTCCAGCCACACGTGGGGAAGACCGACACATACATTATGGACTCAGGATATTTCATTGAGAAGCTGAAGAAACTGAAACTTGCACCAAACGACATCCTGGTCAGCTTTGATGTTGTTTCGTTATTTACGAAAGTGCCACTCAGTGACGCTCTGGAGCGCATCGGTTCCATGTTCCCGCAAGACATCAAAAAGCTCTTCCATGCATGTCTCACCACGAGCTATTTCACGTGGAATGGCGATTTCTACGAACAGCTGGAAGGCGTCGCCATGGGTAGTCCTCTCAGTCCAATGGTGGCCAACTTCTTCATGGAACAATTCGAAGCACAGGCACTGGACTCGGCAACTTGCAAACCTAAGGTGTGGTACAGGTACGTCGATGATACTTTCGTGGTGTGGAGCCATGGTGAAGAACAGCTCGGTGACTTCCTAAGACACCTGAACAGCCTCCATGCCGACATAACATTTACCATCGAAGTAGAAAAGGATAAGAAACTGCCATTTCTAGATGTGCTGGTCACAAGGGAAGGCGAAAACCTGGGACACAGCGTGTATCGAAAACCGACACACACGGACCGATACCTGCAGAAACTGTCAAACCACCACCCGAGCCAGAAAAGAGGCATGATTAGTACGCTCGTAACGAGAGCCGGACGAATATGTGAGCCGCAACACCTCAAACGAGAAATGCAACACCTGGAAACTGTTCTGAGGAGCAATGGGTACTCCACAAATTACATTAGAAGTGTAACAGAGCCCAACACTCGGCGAAGTAAGGAACCAGAAAAATAAATGTCGGGTACGGCCTTTCTGCCATACATTCTCAGAGTGACGGACAGAATCGGCCGTAAATTGCGCAAACATGGCGTAAAGATGATTTTCAAACCGACAAGGAAGATCAAAGAGTGTCTTAGATCGGCGAAGGAGAAAAAGAGACCCACTTGCAAGGTCGGGAATATACCGCATACCATGCACATGCGGAAAAGTTTATGTCGGAATGACTGGACGATCAATTAACACTAGGATCAAAGAGCACAAGCGACATTGCAGGTTGGGGCAGGTGGAGAAATCGGCCGTGGCAGAGCACGCACTGAATGGGACCGACCACGTAATAAAATTCGCCGACACGGAAGTTCTAGCTGTAGAGAAGCACTATCACACGCGCTTGTTCAGAGAAGCTGTAGAAATACAAAAACACGCGAACAGTTTCAACAAGAAAGAGGAAAGCCTTAAGGTAAACGGATCCTGGCTTCCCGTACTGCAGCGAACGATCGTCGCAGGTAGCAAGAGGAGAACCGCACCGGAAATGACCGCGGAGAAGCCCTCGGACGTTGGCGCGCCAGGTACATATAGTCTGCGGCCGTGAGCTCGCCTCCAGTTCACCATCGGCAATGGAGGGTGAAGTTTTGACAATGCCAGCCACTCGTGCTGGCGAAACGTCAGAAAAATCATTAGATGAACGTCGGCCGAAGAAACCGAGACAGAAGCCAATAGGCAGTTTATCAGCCGATCGTTTCCAAATGCTTTATCGGGACCATCACCTGATCTCACTCCCCGTGATTTCTGGTTGTGGGGCTACCTGAAAGATGGGGTTTACCATGGGAACATTCACACATATCCTGATCTGAAGGACAGCATATAAAAAGAGGTATCCAGCATACCTACGGAAATGCTCCGTTCTGCTATGTAGAATGCAATCCTGCGGTTTCAGACTCTTCTAGTCACTCATGGCGCCGTATTGAGCCCCCTTTTTTTAGCAGTAATGTTACCGGTATGTAATGGTATGATGTACAGTATTAGCATATTAAAAGTGTTTCAATGGAATTGATTCTGCATTCTTTCTCTTCCCCATGTCCTTGACATTAATGCTTTCTCGTACGGTGATTAGTTTCCATGTTATAACGTGTTAAACAGGGGAAGTTTAATTATAACCACCTGGTATGTAAATGATTTATGAAACAACCTGAGCAACAGTCTTTGGTTGGTTGCAGATGATGTTGTCGTTCATCGTCTAGTAAAATTATGAGAAGATCAAAACATAATGCAAAACGATTTCTTAAAGATACCTGTATGGTGCAATTATTGGCAATTAACCCTAAATAATGAAAAGTATGAGGTCATCCATACGAGTGCTACAAGGAATCAGTTAAACTTCGGTTACACCATAAATCGATCAAATCTAAAGGCCGTAAATTCAACTAAATACCTAGTAATTACAATTACGGACAACTTAAATTGGAAAGAGCACATAGAAAATGTTGCACGGAAGACGAACAAACGACTGTGATTTATTGACAGAACACTTAGAAACTGCAACAGATCTACGAAACAGAGTGCGTACACAACGCTTGCCACTTCTCTTTTGGGATACTGCTGTGCGGTGTGGGATCCTTGCCTGATAGGATTAACGGGGTACTTCGAAAAATTTCAAAGGAAGGCAGCGCGTTTTGTACTATCGACAAATACGGGAGAGAATGTCACGGACATAATACAGGATTTGGGGTGGACATAATCAAAACGTATGCGTTTCTCGTTGCTGCCACGCGGGATTAGCCGAGCGGTCTCAGGCGCTGCGGTCATAGACTGTGCTGCTAATCCCGGCGGAGGTTCGAGTCCTCCCTCGGGCATGGGTGTGTGTGTATGTCCTTAGGATAATTTAGGTTAAGTAGTGTGTAAGCTTAGGGACTGATGACCTTAGCAGTTAAGTCCCATTAGATTTCAGACACATTTGAACATTTTTTTTTTTCTCGTTGCGGCAGGATCTTCTCACAAAAAATCAATTACCTACTTTCTCCTCCGAATGCGAAAATATTTTGTTGATGCCGAGCTACATAGGAAGAAACGACCATCATAATAAAATTAATGAAATCCGAGCTCGCAAGGAAAGATATAGGTGTTCGTTACTGCCGAGCGCTGTTCAAGAGGGTAATAATAGAGAATTATTGAGAAGGTAGTTTGATTAACCCTCTGCCAAGCACTTAGTTGTGTTTTGCAAAGTATCCATATAGATATACATTTAGACCATCGGCACTGGACGTTCGTGGAGTGGCAGGTCATTGCATGGCCTGATGAATATCGATACCTTCTTCATCGTGGCGATGGGAGGGCGCGAATTCGTCGTTCTACAGGGAACAGCTCCTTGACACCTATACTGCTGGACGGAGACAAGCTGGCGGCGGCTCGCTCTGAGGTGTATTCACGTGGGCATACATGGGTCCAACAGAGCTCGTGTGCGAAGCACCATGACGGCTAAGGAGTATCGTACACTATAGCAGATGACGCATAGACCTTCATGACGATCATGCTTCCCAACGGCAGTGGTATTTTTCAACAAGTTAGTGCGCTAAGTCATAAGGCCGGGAGTGTTATGTAGTTGTTCGAGGAACACAGTGGCGAGTTCCAATTGATTTGCTGCCTCCCCCCCCCCCCCCACCCCTCACCGAAGTCGTCAGATCTGAAGCCGATCGAAAATATCTGGGATATGATTGAACACGGCGTCAGAGCTCCTTGGACCCCCGTCCCGGAATTTACGGGAATTTGGTGACTCGTGTGTGCAGATGTAGTTTCATGTTCCTACCAAGGCCACATTGCTTCCATCCAACGACGCGTTACCGCTGTTATCCATGCCAAAGGTGGACATACCGGCAATTAAGTAGCTGGTCATAATGTTCTGACTGATCAGTATTATAATCGTGAGAGTATCTATTCCATGAAATAATTATTTGCTCCTCAGAGCATCAGATTTCCGAATTAATTTGCAACAAATTAGCTAATGCACATAAGAATAAAAACCTAGGTACGAATTAAACAAAATTACTGTCTCGTCCGTGAGGGCGTGCTTCATCATAGCCGTTATTTTGGTCCCCGCGTTACACTTTCGTGGATATTGCAGAGTCGATGGTATGCAACACACAAGAGCAGCTGACAGTTATTAGTTATATATTTTATTCGCGTTGCAGATTATATAGCACTTATTTGAGTCCAGCTTGATTCTTCATAGAGTTTGGATTTATATTGCAACTGTGCACACGGTGCGTAGAATTTTCAATGTGTGTTACGAAGCATATTTGCCTCGTTTTAGTGACCTCCAATTGATGGCTGACTCGTTGTGATCATCAAACTGTGAACTCAAACTAAAGATGGTTGTTACGAACCGAAATTAATTACCTTATGTATTGAAAATTTTTGTGATTCTTAGTTTGAATAAAACACACAAATTCTTGCTGCAACCATGTCGCAACTCGTTATGGTATTTACTACAGTGCGGTGGTCGAAACTCTCTGCCACTAATAATTTGAAACAGCAGCCGGCGGTCAATTTAAACGATTTGTCAGCACCAGGACCTATTAATGTTCTTCGAGCGCACAGTGGCGGCAGCTGACTGGTATTTATCTGTTCACAGCCACGCCCGCGCGTCAAACGAGATTGATCTGAACATTGTGCAGCTCAGTTATTGTTTTAAGTGACACTCATTATACCTGCGAGGGTTTATTTGATTTATAGCTGTACGCAATCTTGTTATCGAGGTGAAGTGGGTGTTGGCATTGAGGGCAGTACAACCAACCAGTCCATTCTTCCACCCAGTAACTATAACTACCGTACCTTGCGACTGGGTCCAGATAAACAGTACCGTTATTATTTATCAAATTATCATTTTAATTTTGGCCCGTCAGGTTACGTGGGCGTATATTATTATTCTCACTGTCAGTGACTAACGTCGCCAGTACGCTGGATAAGAATGATTAACCGATATTTTAACTGCAGTAGCCGTTCATAACCACGCTAAGTGAAGTACGATATTCGAATGGAAACGCTGTTAACTGTATTATGTGATATTATTGCTCATATTATTGTTTTAGTATGATCAGCTTCGTAAAAGGGAAAGTATTTTCCATCGAGGAACAGAACGCTGTGAGAAACCAAGCAAGAATGAGTGAAGATACGATCAAAAAAGTACAGGTCCTGGTTATTCCGCAGATACCAATTCAAACCACAAAACAACGATTAAAAACATCCAGATACATTAAGTATTTTTTGATGTTACGATTTTTTTTTCCGTCAGTGTATGTTTCCAGCTGTAATATTTGTGCGTGTGAGTATATTGAATTTTGGCATGGTCAGTGGAAGTAAACTTGTATAATTCACATTGTTATAACTAACACAGCTTCCGAAATCAATGTTTAGCCGGAGTAGCGGGTAGCGCATAACGCGGCTCTATCGGTGCCACATCGTGGAATCATACACGGCGTTACTATGTGTCCGACGTTCGTTACTCGCTCGACTGCCGTGCTGATAATGAGCAAACACCCCTCCCCTTCCCCTCCTCTCTCCACCTACTACAAAGCGGCCGAAGCGTTTAGCTCCGTCTCTTGTCAGCACGAGTCGTGACGAATAATACCCCTTCAGTTAACCAGCGGTTTGCTCGTTATTGAGGCACGTGTCCATAGCAACGCCCTACTGGGACAGCAACTGTTAAGCGCTCCCCTCCTTTCGCTCCCTTAGGGCAGGAGCGTCGAGCACAGCGAGTTAAACCTGCCCCTGTGTGACTTGCCTTTTCTGCATATGATCGCCGCTACTGGAACTGGTGTGTGTATATTTCTATGCTGAACGTAACTAATTTTCTGTAAGACATCTAGAGACCCGGTGCCAAATTTATAGTGAACTGAAGGAAACAACCTTTAATGAGGTGGTTGATGCCAATGATGATAATATTTTGTTTCATGTTTTAATTCATGTACACTGTTGCATGTCATGAATGATTTGCAATGCGTAATATTGTTTAACTGAAGTAATAATATTCGGTTTAAAAGGCAAATAATTTATTTTCCTTTATCAACATAGAGAAAACTTTTCCATGCTGTCTGCTAAACAGAATTGTTGAATTTAGTCCCGTTGCTGTTAGTTGCTGCAATAAATATGCTATAACACCATCTAAAATTCAAAAATAAAAATAATACTTTAAAAATAGAAAATAGTAAACTCCATGTTGCAAGAAGATTGAATATTTCACATTTGTCAGTTTTCAGCATCCCAATTCTCCAGTTCTTTGCTCATTGATTAGCCTTTTCTTTCCTGTGCGAAACACATTTATATCTTTTGGTCAATGGTGGTAGTGGTTGACTTGATCTTCTCTTCATTTCGTACTCTTCTTCTTCTTTACCAACGTCTTCTTCCTCAGCTTTTGGATTTCATATTATGTTCGTTCCTCTTTGAGTGTTATTGTTTATAAGATTTTCGGCAATATCCTTCTTGAAGGACTTGTATCACATTCTTCTTATCGTTCACTATTTCTCTTCAAGTGGACTGTTCTTATACTCAGTTTATCATTCAGCAGCAGGAAAATAAAAAATATGATGGCGTATCCTGAACTTAAGAAAAAAGGAATGATAGCTGAGCTCCTAAAATAACAAAATATTGTGGGAACTAAGTGAAGAAAGTAAATTCATGTGAAATTCCAGTCACTCACAGCTGTATGAAATGTATTCGCACAATCCCAAATTACCAAATTGATATATCTAAGAAAACATAACTTTGAGAACTTGAAAACCGCTTTTATCTCGCTATCTTTGGAAGAATAGTAATCAAGAAGCTGTTAACAAATTTTTAGCACTGTTCTAAGAGAAATACTGCTAAATCAACAATATAAATTCATCCTCCGCAAAAGTCTGGTTGACTGCTCCGAAATCACATGTTACTTACTGGCTGCTCGTTACATTCAGCGGTCCTTCTGAGCTGGAGGGTCGCTGGAGGATGGCCTGTTGTTTTATTTACTAGCTCCGCATTTGCTGATATATTTCCCAGGTACACTTGCAGATAATAAGCTGTCGACTTTGCAAGTTGTACAAAGTTATTGTTTATTTGAAATAAAAGAATCTATGTAGAAAAACAGAAATGCATGGTTTATGCAGACTCCAGTATTCCTTTTTTTTCTACAACTTTTTTTAAAGTCATCTGGCTGGTTTGTGTGGCCCTCCGTGAATTCTTCCCCTGTATCGATCTCTTCATCTTGCAGTAGTATTTGGACACTATGTCCTCAATTACGTGATCAGTGGAAATGGAATTTCTAAGTGCATATCTGATATTCGTCAGGTGTGTGAATAAAATGGTATACCTTTATGTACATAACTAATTCGTATCCAAAAAATTGAGAAGGTACACTGAATCATAGAATTATGTTGCTCACAACCGCATCAAAAAAAAAAATAATTTGACAAATCAGAAAATTAATTCTTTGCTCGGAATGTCCTAAGGGCGTACCAGGAAACTGACTAGTTATAAATAACAATAAGAAAAATTTTACAAGTTGATTCCTGCAAAGAAGGGACCAGCAACCAGCCACTGTTACTAATGCTATTTATTTACACAAATAGCTCTCTTACCGATGTCGAACCGACAGGTTTACCTTTAGACGGCTGTTATCATTTATATTACATTTGTTGTTGAAAGTACTTGTTGGTTGTTTATCAACAAATGTAAATAATAAATGTAATATAGAGGTGAACATCAGTCTGAAGATGAACTTGTCGTTTCGAAACAGTTAATGTATAATCAAAACATCCACGGGTGTACTGCCGGTCTAAAGTATCCAACGGGCACAATATTTCGGCGAACATACATGTCGCCATCATCGGGTGAACTGACGGACTGAGCTCCTGTGAACGTGCCGGCACGGAGATCCGTACACTATGGCTGCTCAGGGGGAACTGGGTTCGGTCGCGGCGGCGGCCAAATTTAAATACCCTCCGCCCGCGGCGCACTCACTCCGCCGTCCGTGCCCCGTGCCACGGTCGCGCGGTGGAACAGATTGCGACGGCGTCTCAGATGACGTCGGTGTGGTGGCTCTGTCCACCGTGGTCGTCACAACTATACGTTTGCTCGATTTACTCTTGATTAACCCAATCGCTGGTTCCCAAGCCTTGCTACGATTATAGCCACAGTCACGGTTTATGAGGTCGTCATTGGTGCGAATTTCGATGGCCTCTCTAACAACGCTGTCCCAGTATCTCGACGTCTGTACCAGAATCCTCGTGCGTTCATATTCCATAGCGTGATTTTCCGACAAACAATGTTCAGCGACCGCCGACTTGCTCGGATACATCAGTCGAGTGTGCCTCTGGTGTTCACGGCATCGATCCTCGACGGTACGCATCGTCTGACCAATATACGACTTGCCACATTGACACGGAATCTGGTACACGCCGGCCTTCCTCAAACCGAGGTCATCTTTGGCGCTAGCGCCAAAGATGACCTCGGTTTGAGGAAGGCCGGCGTGTACCAGATTCCGTGTCAATGTGGCAAGTCGTATATTGGTCAGACGATGCGTACCGTCGAGGATCGATGCCGTGAACACCAGAGGCACACTCGACTGATGTATCCGAGCAAGTCGGCGGTCGCTGAACATTGT